>NC_033799.1:19057357-19158411 GCF_001876935.1 Asparagus officinalis | reverse complement strand
CTTTTATGGGTGAAAACGGGAACTACTTTATGCAACGGTTTTTAAATCCTCTTTAAATGTGTGTGTGTAAGATGAGGTTTGAATCAGGATTCATCTGATACTATCTTAAAGATACATTTCTCTGCTTTAAAACTCTGAAACTGTGGTTATATTTTTAAGTTGTAACTGGCAATAGGCCCCCTATAATATCACTCAATTGTTGATAGGCGCCCTGCACTTCTATATGTGCGGATAGATCCTCAGGGTAGATTTTGTTTTTTGTATTTTTAACTTTTAAAAGAAGAGTTTTGAGGAGGCAGGTAGACCCCTTGTAGTTCTGTTGTTGAGGATAGACCCCCAATTGCTGAACTCTTTTGACTCTGAAAAGAGTTGACAAAATTCACTGACGGGGTCTATCTACACTGAAACAAATACTACAGGGGGTTTATCCACACAATTAGAACTATGGGAGGTCTATCCCCACCTAGCTGATAATACAGGTTTCATTCGCAATTAACCCTATTTTTAACATATGGCACTGAAATGGAATTTGCAATACCAGATTGATACTTGCAATGGATTTTACTGTGATGGTTTCACTCCGAACAAGCCTTATAAACCAAAGCTGTGGACTGAAGCTTGGACAGGCTGGTACCTGTTTCTTGCTCTTCTTGGTTTCTTATATGCATCTTAGTGTGAATTCTATGAGTAACAAATTCATATGTCTTGATGTTAATTGCAGGTTCTCATCATTTGGAGGTCCTATTCCTCATAGGCCTATTGAGGACCTGGCGTACGCTGTTGCGAGTTTTATACAAAGTGGTGGATCTTTGGTTAGTTACTACATGGTAAGTAGTTCAATGCTTAAAGGTTTGCTTGATGAATTTGTAAATGAATTAATATTAGTGGAATGAATTAATATTACTGATAACATTCAGTATCATGGAGGAACGAACTTTGGCCGGACAGCTGGCAATTTCATTGCAACTAGCTATGACTATGATGCTCCCATTGATGAATATGGTATGTTGCAAACTATAAGTCTATAATATATTACAAATTGAATCTTTTTTTATTGCACTTGACTATTGAGAACACCCGCATTTGGATTTGGGAAGAAATAGAGGTTATTCATAGTGTTTTGTCACCACAACATGCCTACTTTTGTTTGATCATAATTTTTTTGTGGTTATAGTGGCCACGAACAAAAACGAAGGTAAATTTGGAATAAGAATGAAAATTGAGTATGAAAGGAGATTTTAAATTTCCAACCCATAGCAAATGTATACTATGTGATGCAGCAAGAAAGCAAAACTTTGGAATCCACCAATGGGCGTCTTTTGAATACGCAAAGAACAATTTTTGAATCCACGAAAAGGCAAATTCAAATCCAAGAAGTAACATGAAAGAGGAATTTATTAATCAAAATGTAATAACTCTCAGGTTTACAATCATTTACTTAAATAGGAAAACAAAACATATTCCTAATAGGGCTGAATTAAGAGAAATGGAAAGTATCAAAACTACCCTAAAAACTCCTTATGATTGAGAAACTAATCGGTCAAACCTGAAATCAAACCATATTCGTTTCCTAATCAAAACCGACTCGTATGTCATTATTAAAAATAGCAAAAAAAGACACATGGTTTGATATCTCTCAATTATGAGGGATATTTATGGTTTTGGCAGCTGCAAACTGAACTATCAGTCGGTTTGGTTGAATCTGTCTCGAAAAATACGCGATTTTCATATATTGATTTGTCTGATTTTGATCTATGGATTGGGAGAGATGACTTGTTCTTTGTTGCAAGTTAACTTTCCGGTCCCCCATGTGGACTTCTGTCAGTCCAGATGCTCTATAAAGTGTCCATGACGCGCTCTGCATCACTATATATAAGAATAGATCACACGTCTGAAAAATTGGTTTGGAGGTCAACTCTGTACATGAGAGAATAACAGTCAATGTGTGTATCTTAAACTTTTTGATTAATTTGGTGTTATATTTTGTTTCCTCGTGATCAGGTCTAGTACGTCAACCAAAATATGATCATTTGAGGGACTTACATAAAGTTATCAAGAAGTGTGAACCGATTTTGGTCTATGGTGAGCTCACAGTGGCATCTCTTGGGGACAATCAACAGGTTGGATTGCAAATTAGTTTCTATGCCCTTCCTTGATGTTGCAATAATCTGAGATGATCAAAGTAAATACTTTTTTAAGCATCTTTCATCAGTCTTATGTGTACAGGTCAAAATCGGGAGCTTGTGCTGCATTTCTTGCCAACAATGACACAAAGTCTAGTGCGAGTGTAACATATAATGGAATGAGCTATGAGCTTCCTCCTTGGTCCATCAGCATTCTTCCTGACTGCAAAACTGCAGTTTATAACACTGCTAGGGTGAGAACAGTTTACCATCATTCTACAAAAGTATGTTCCTTTGTGGCACTCTGCTATACAAAAGAACAATTTTCATACAGGGTCAAAGTGGTACTTTATCTATCTTTCATTAAGGAATTCATTTGTGTCATTCTATAGATTTCATTGTCAGCATAAACAAGAATATTCCGATGGATGAGTGGATATACAATTAAACATGGGATAATGTTGACATATTATTATTAGTTAGGACTTATTTGTAATTTGTGTAAGGGGCCTATATAAAGCCCAAGAGATCTCATAATGAATTAGGTTTTCTATTTCAACTTGGTATCAGAGCCTCCACAAAAACCCTAACCCTAGCCGCCGCCCCCCCTCTCTCCTTTCACGCCGCGCCCCCCTGTGTTCGTACGCCAGATACAGGCCACCCCCCCCGTTCGCACGATCAGACCCGCCCCTAATTAGCTTCGGCCGATCAGACCCCCCTCTGTTCATCGCCGATAGCAGTCCCCCTGTCCGATCAGTCCCCCCCCAGCCACCTTCGCGATAAGCCCTCCCCAGCCCCCCGCCACTCCCTGTACCGATCAGCGCCCAACTACCCCTCTTCTTAGACTGAGCACACCTCTCCCCCTTGCGTTCACATCCGTGATGAACCTCGAGTTTGACATAGGATTCCTCGACTACACAGTCCTCGAACTGATGACATGAAGTATGAATTATTCGTCACAGCGATGAGATATATAATTGTTTTGGTTCTTAGTTTCCTCTGAGAAACGGGAAATTTGTTGAGCTCCATATCCTTGTTGTGCAGCGAGGTGGAATTTTACTGCCACACAAACAAAGAGGTCGAAGAAGCAGGTGAACAGGCGGTTTGGTTGAAGGCATATTCGATGGATGGAGATCGATCAAGAAGTTTGAATCCCAGCGGAGGTATCAACTTTGATGAGCTAATAAGTATCGCTCGTTGGTGAAGTGGCGACAAAAACCATCAGAAGAAGTTGTGAGCTTACCGAACCATCGATAATTTTCAGCTTGATTTGACCGAGGTACTTACCTGAGCATGGTCGCGGCGGTGTGGATACACCCTTGCAGGGAGGAACCTGGAGGGTTACTTGACAGGAGAGGCGACAGAACCGGAGGAGGACTCAGAGGGAAGAGATGAGTGGAAGTCCACTCATATGTTGGTGTACATCTGGCTTCCCAACTCGTTGGTCCCGACTATCGCTGCCACGGTGGATGGCATTGAAAAGGTGAAGGACGTCTGGGAGAAGTTGAGGAGGACATATGATGGAGTAGGGAATAACCTGAGGGTATTCCAGATCAAAGGAGAGATCGACGCCACAGTCCAGGGAGAGAGGACTGTACAGGAATATGCTACAGAGCTGGAACGTCTGTGGCTGGATTATGATCATTTTTCTCCCCGGGCTAGCTGCAAGGACCCGAGATGTAAAGAGCGGGAGGCCTTTCTACAGGAGAGGACTATGGTGTTTCTCAAGGGATTGACATCAGAGTTCGCTCAGCGAATCGCATTGCTGCTAGCTCAGCCGAAGATTCCCATGCTTGAGGAGGCTGTCTCTGTTATGATCCAGGAGGAGACTCGCATTCGGCTGCAGGCGGGGACAGGTGGACTTCCGGTGGTGAAGTCAGCACTAGCAGCCTCTAGCAACACTGGATCCAAGGGGGAGACTCGACAGTGCTACAACTGCGGTGAAGTGGATCATCTAGTGGACGTGGACAGTTCGGAGGTCGTGGTCGTGGCCGTGGGGGTCGACGAGGTGGAAGAGGAGCAGAGAATCGGGCGAATCTGACGGTAGCAGAAGAAGAAGAAGCTGAGGTGGTCTTTACTGAAGAGGACCGTGCTCTCCTGGCGATACTAAGGAAGAAGCAGCAAGTAGCAGGCGATGGAGACTTGAGGAGTGGGACTGAGGAGGCATCCACCTCGTTCTTGGTCAGAGGCAATACTGCTACCTATGCTCATCCGACCAAAGGTACTGATGACATACATGCTCTTGCTTCTATGTCTCCCAACAGATCATCAGAATGGATAGTCGATTCTGGTGCGTCTCGACATGTGACAGGTAATGCTAGTGAGTTCTCATCATATACTCACTTAGCATCACCTGATAGTATTCAAACAGCTGATGCTATATTTTATCCGGTGGTTGGTAAGGGTACAGTCGATTGTACTGGTTCTGTAACTTTGTCCAATGTTTTGCATGCTCCTTCCTTTCCAGTAAATCTTTTGTCCATTAGTGCTATTATCCTCCAACTAAAATGTATCGTTTCTTTTGATATTCCCAAGGTGATCTTCCAGGAGAAAGGGACAGGACGGAGACTTGGGACTGGCACGTGGAGTAATGGACTGTGGTACTTGGATCGTGAGGGACTGGACTCAGCTTTGGTGTCAATGGTAGAGAAAGCAGGAGTAGGATCTGAAATGAGTGCCGAGAGTGAATTGATGCTTCATCACCAGCGCTTGGGACACTCATCCTTTGGTACTTTAAGTAGATTGTATCCATCTTTATTTGAGAAAGCAAATAAAGAGAAACTTGTGTGTGATGCATGTAAGTTGGGAAAGCTTACTAGAAGCTCTTATGTTAGTTCTGATCATAGGAGTTCTCATGCATTTGATCTGATACATTCAGATGTTTGGGGGCCTTGTTCCACAAGTTCTATGAACGGATACAAGTATTTTGTTACATTCATTGATTGCTTCTCTCGCGTTACTTGGTTATACCTGATGAAGAATAAGAGTGAAGTGTGACCTGTCCATATACACCAGCTCAGAATGGGGTAGCGGAAAGGAAGAACATACATCTTTTAGAGGTTGCTAGAAGTATGATGATCTCTATGAATGTCCCAGAAACATTGTGGGGGCAAGCAGTGTTGACCGCAGCAGCGCTGATCAACAGAACGCCCTCGAGAGTGCTGGATTGGAAGTCTCCGTGTGAGACATTAAAGGGAAATAATGGTGGGATTCTTCCACTTAAAGTGTTTGGCTGTGTGTGCTTTGTGAAGGACAACAGGTCATCTGTCGGAAAACTTGCCCCTAGAGCTGTGAAGTGCATCTTTGTAGGATATTCTGCTACTCAGAAGGGATATGTTTGCTGGAGCCCAGTGGAAAAAAGGTTGTTTGTGAGCATGGACGTGCACTTCCGAGAACTCGAGCCATATTACACTCGGAAGGTAACTTCATCTGTTGGTAACTCGCCTAATACTGAAAGTATGAGGCGAGAGGAGGAGAATGGTGAGAGAATAGACAAATCAATGTCTGAGAATGGTAAGATATCAGAAAAATCAATATCTGTAACGATTCCTTGGGAAAGAGATTTGGTTGAGGAGGAGCAAGAGAATGAAGAAGAAGAGGAGAATGAGACAAGAGGGGTTAGACCAACGGCTCAGGGGGAACTACTTACCTATAGTAGGAAGGGGAAACAAATTGCGGGAACAGTACCTACAGTGCCACTGGTGCCAAGTCCCTTGCCAACGCCTGCCCCGACTCCTGAGACACCTACACCACCAGATTCCTCTCAATGTGATTCCATTCCTCTTCCTACTCATCCCACACCAATAACCGTACGGAGGACTACTCGCAGTAATGCGGGTACGGAGGACTACTCGCAGTAATGCGAGAAATCCTCCCGATAGATATGGTTGGGATCTTGCTCAGTTTGTATCATATTCTAACATCCACCCTGCACAGATATGGTTGGGATCTTGCTCAGTTTGTATCATATTCTAACATCCACCCTGCACATGGAGCATTCATTGTATCTCTGGACTCTGTTACTATACCTAACAATTGGCAGGTTGTAAAGAAGGACCAGAAATGGAAAGCTGCTATGCACGAAGAGCTAAGGGCCCTTGAGAAGAACCGCACTTGGGAGCTAGTAAAACTACCAAAAGGGAAGAGAGCAGTTGGATGTAAGTGGGTCTTCACTGTGAAGCAGAATCCAGATGGACAGGTTGAGCGCTACAAAGCTCGTCTGGTGGCAAAAGGATATAGTCAGACATATGGCATCGACTACGATGAGACTTTTGCACCGGTGGCAAAGATGAGCACTGTTCAGACCTTAATCTCACTGGCAGTAAATGGTGGATGGAAGCTACACCAACTAGATGTGAAGAACGCATTCCTTCATGGAGATCTAGTGGAGGAAGTATACATGTAGATACCACCAGGATTCGGTACAGATCAGACAGTGGGAAAGGTCTGCAGATTGAAGAAGTCTCTCTATGACCAGGATTCGGTACAGATCAGACAGTGGGAAAGGTCTGCAGATTGAAGAAGTCTCTCTATGGGCTAAATCAGTCTCCTCGTGCTTGGTTTGACAGATTCAGGAGGGCTATGATTGGTATGGGGTACCAGCAGATCAGCGCCGACCATACCGTGTTCTTTCGAAGAAGTGGAGGTCACATCACCTTGCTTGCAGTATATGTGGATGATATGATTATTACAGGGGATGATGAGAAGGAGATTGCCCAACTCAAAGTAAGACTGGGTAAGGAATTCGAGGTGAAAGATCTTGGCTTTGCTTCGATACTTTCTTGGAATAGAGATAGCTCGAGGAGCGGAGGGGATCATCCTATCCCAGAGAAAGTATGCACTGGATCTTCTCAAAGAAACAGGAATGTTAGGATGCAAACCTGCAACTACACCGATCGACCAGAAGTTTAAGCTGGGTGCTGAAGCTGGAGAACCAGTTGATCGCGATAGATATCAAAGGCTGGTGGGCAGGTTGATCTATCTGTGTCACACACGCCCCGATATCTCTTTTGCAGTGAGTGTGGTGAGTCGCTACATGCATGATCCAAGGAATGGTCATATGGACGCAGTGTACCAGATTCTAAGGTATTTGAAGAATGCCCCCGGAAAAGGGCTAATCTTCAGGAAGAATGAACACATGAGCATTGAGGGCTATTGTGACTCTGATTGGGCTAGCTGTGCTGATGACAGGAGGTCCACCTCAGGATACTGCATCTTTATAGGAGGCAACTTAGTCTCGTGGAAGAGCAAGAAGCAGTCGGTGGTGGCGAGATCGACAGCTGAGGCAGAGTATAGAGCTATGGCCTTAGGAGTTGCTGAGTTGCTATGGTTGAAGAGTATGCTGGTAGAGCTGAAGCTGGATCAAGGAGCTAAGATGAAGTTGTGGTGTGACAACAAGTCTGCCATCAGTATTGCCAACAATCCAGTACAGCATGATAGAACCAAACACATCGAGATCGATAGGTTCTTCATCAAAGAGAAGTTGGATAGTGGACTACTGGAGCTAAGTCATGTTTTGACTAAGGACCAGGCAGCAGATTGTCTGACTAAAGGACTTAGCTCAGTAGATATGAATAGAGGATGTGACAAGATGGGCTTAGTAGATATCTTTCGCCCATCTTGAGGAGGAGTGTTGACATATTATTATTAGTTAGGACTTATTTGTAATTTGTGTAAGGGGCCTATATAAAGCCCAAGAGATCTCATAATGAATTAGGTTTTCTATTTCAATTGATAATAAATAAGTGCATTTGTAGGAAGTTAGAGATCTCTTCATATTGAAGATAAATGAGAGATTTGAGGAACTCAGGCTATTATATGTACAAATTAGGAGAAGTGATAATATTATTACAATTAGGATGACTAGAGGTAGGTCTAAAATAATTTGGTTTGGAAGCAGTTAAGAAGTATTTGATAGTGAAAACTTTGTGGAGGATATAAACCTCAATATAAAACAGCTGAATAGCTGAACATTATTCATATAGGCGACCCTAAAAATTTTGGATGAGGCTTTTTTTGTTCTTGTATCTGCAATTACCTAAACAATTCAAAACTATAAATTCTACAGAATACAAAAAACTAAACTATTGTGGTGGGCAATTTGGTAAGATGCTGATATATTAAATTGTACAGGTTAGAGGCAACAAGGTGCAGATGAAAATGTCACGTATTGGTGGATTTTCCTGGAAGTCATACAAAGAACAAACTTATAATGATGATAAAAAAGCGTTCATGACTTCTGGATTGTTGGAGCAGGTTAACATGACAAAAAATTTCATGGAATCTGATAAAAACACATTCACAGACACAGGACTGCTGGAGCAGGTTAATGTAACCAGAGATCGCACAGACTATTTGTGGTATACAACACAGTGAGTAGCTTGTGTCACATCTAATATTTTGAGATAAATTCATAACTTCTGTGTTCATAAATTAACTCTCTCTATTTTCAGTGTAAATATAAGTGAAAATGAACAATATCTGAAGAACGGGCAGTATCTAGCCCTCACTGTGTCATCTGCTGGTCCATCTTTGCATATTTATATCAATGGTCAACTGACTGGTTTGTAATATCCTACAGTTTGTAGATTTTTAATAACAAAAATTCAGGAGATATAAAGATTTATTAATTTTTGTAAAGTTCTCTTCTTGGTAACTTAGGAATTGCTTTCGGAGGTTTAGAACGTTCGACATTGACATACACTGGAAATGTAAAGTTGCGCGCAGGCATGAACAAGATTTCGCTTTTAAGTGCCACAGTTGGTCTCTACGTATGTTGATTTTTATGTGACTTGGTTATTGATTTTCATCTATATTTGATAATTTATATATACTAAAAGTTTGATAACTAAAACTCTTCTTTTAATTTTAATAGAATGGTGGGACACATTATGAGTCATGGAATTATGGGGTTCTTGGTCCTGTTATCCTCAACGGTCTTAATGAGGGAAAAAGAGACCTCTCCTGGGGACAATGGATATATCAGGTTAGTTTCCTTGTATTTCTATTTCCTCCTTACGACTGTCTCATTGAAAACTGCTATGTTAAACCTAATTTAACTTTGGACCGTCTTGAATTGCATGGTACATGATAAAATCTTTATTTATATATATGGAAAATATACGTAATCTATTACAAATAACAACGAAAGCATCTAATATGTAGAAGCATATAACATGCATATCCTTCATCAGATGTAGAGATTTCTCCTTGAATTCATTGATGAAGAACCACACCTAAATCTTGACAATGTGAGCGAATATGAATGCGTTCCTATTCTAATTGTAACAAATTATAGAGATCTTTTTTTACTCAAGCAGGAACCATGCATGGAATAGTTAGAGTATTATAATTTACTTTCTATTAAATCGTGTATCTGTAGAACCAACAGATGGCCTTTTTCTAGCATTAGGTCACCATTCACTTGAAGTTAGATAAGAAACTAGGCTAGATTCATGTAATGCTCAACAACAGATCAAGAACGTTGTATGCGACCGTCAAGAAATCCTAGAAGCAATTATCTATTATATCATTACTATTGTATGGAAGCAATTACAACAATTTCTAGCTTATTTAAGACAAATAATATCTTTAGTACTCCTTATCCAATAAACTATATTTATTGCACATGCATCTTCCATTCCCTCTACACGTATAGAAAAAGTATGCTCATGTATAGTGGACTGCCCGAATCCACACTTTGTCAAAATGAAGGTGTAGATTCAAACCACAGAGTGCATACATAATTGATCTTCTTGCACTAATGTAATTTAAGTTAAAAACCAACTGCTTTTTAATCCTCTCGCATAGGACTAAATTAGACATGTCAGTTAGGTAGGAGTCAAAAGTGGCAACGTGGATTTTAACCTATTTGAAATAGTCGAAATAACACTTAAGAGTGCAAGGAATAATTAACCTGTTCTTGTATATTTTTGACACGGCGGAGAAGTAGTGTTTCAGCTGTGTATACATGAATTATTGTGAACTGAAACTCTCAAAGAAAATATTTGGATGTCAATGATGTAAAGATCATGACAAATACTAGTTCATCACACTTAAAGTTGGTGCCTCTTACTGAAAAATATGCGCCAATATTTACAAAATCACAATCTAGTAAATGTTCTAATCACAGAATTGTTTTCAGTTATAGATAAAAACAAAATTCAATTCATTAGATCTATATCACACAATTTTCTAGGATAAGATTTGGCTCATTAAGAATACAAAAATAACATCAAAGCATTTTTCTTAAATGTTTGGGATTGGCTATATAAATCCTATTCTTCCATTCCATTCTATTATGAGATAGATTATCCGTTAAGTTAAACATAATCATATTCTTCTTAATTGCTTCCAACTAAGTTCTTTCAGTCCACCTCTAGATCTCCTAGCCCAATTAATTATAATACTATCACTGTTCTAACAAGTACACTAAGAGGCCTCTATTATGTATGAACAAATCATCTTTATCGATTCTCTTTCATTATATCTTCAATAGGAGCAACCTCTTAATTGTTGTGCGCAGCAGAATCCGAAACGAACACAACCAAACTGAGATAGGTTCACAACCAATAGGTAAAACAAGAACCAACAATGCAAGACACCAAATTTTACGTGGTTCGACAATGTGCCTACGTCTACGGGGCAAAAGGATGGGATGGATTTTACCAATAGAGAGAGAATACAAATGGAGATTACAAATTCGCTCAAAACTCACAAATTAATCTCTTAAACAACGCTCTCAAATCTCTCACCAAATCTCTCAAATACACAGCTTAAAAGTCTTTCCAGTTTGCCTTAAGAAAACATTAAAAACGTGTGTTTCAAAATATGTCAAAACACAAACCAAATCAGAATAGGAAACGAAGTCAGACCCAAAACCCGATTGGCGGTCAACCGCCAAAACCATCACGGTCGATCGGACAGAACGACAGAAACCAAAAATTCATTACAGGGTTCACGATCGACCGCCGCGATCGACCGACCAGAACTCCAGAAAATACCCTGTACTCGTGCACGTTTCTGGTCGACCGCACATGTTATCGCGGTCTACCGGACAACACCCAACTGCTTCCTGCTTCGTTTTTTCTGAACTTCGTCACCGTTTTTGCTGTTTCTACAATTCTCTACCTCGGCGAAGTTTTTCCAAAACTGAGCTAACACTAATACCAACCAAACGTCCTACTTATTGCGTCCAGTACGAAGTGAAAATAATTTACGATAACAGACTCAATCCATAACAAGTCGAGAACCCAAACGAAATTGCGAATAAATTCCAAAATATTGGTATCAACTCATCAAACTGGCTGCATCAAAATGACTACCTACGTATCCTCTTACCCAATGAATCAAGCCACACGTAGTTCATCCAAATGGCATTCAAAGGCTCTTAACAACAAAGAATATTCAATAACTCTAAACAATAACCAAATTTCACTCCCGTGATAACTTTGGTCAATATATCTGCAGGATTGTCTTTTGTGTGGATCTTCTCCAATATGACATCTCCATCATCTAAAACATCTCGAACAAAATATAATCGGACATTAATGTGCTTTGTGCGTGCATGATATACCTGATTCTTTGCCAAATAGATAGATGACATGCTATCATAATACACCCGGATGGTCTCCTGTGCAATCCTCACGTCATCCAACAATCCTTACAACCACAAAGCCTCCTTCACAACTTCAGTCACCGTCATATACTCCGTCTTCGTAGTAGAGAGAGCCACTGAAGACTAAAATGCACATCTCCAACACCGGTGCTCCTGTCAATGTAAATACATATCCTGTAGTAAACCGACGTTTGTCAAGAACCCCCACGTAATCAGAATCCACGTATCCAACACAATCCTTCCTAATCTCTCATTCTTTTGAAATATCAAATCAACATCCACAGGACCTTTGATATATCGTAAAATCCATTTCACGGGCTCCCAATGACCCTTACTGGGATCGTGCATGTATTTGGACACCATGCTCACAGCCTGTGATAAATCTGACCTCGTACACACCATTACATACATCAAGCTACCCACCGCATTGGTATATGGAACCTTTGGCATGTACTCTTCGTCCTCGACTGAAATATGTGACATCTTAGCTGAAAGCTTAAATAGGGAGCCAATGGAGTACTCACTGTCTTGGCATTATCATCAAAGATGAATTTTTTTAACATTTTCTATAAGTAGCTCCTCTGTGTTAGCTTCAATCTTTCTTTCACCCTGTCTCTCTTAATCTTCATACTCAATATCTTCTTAGCTTCTCCAAGATCTTTCATCTCAAATTCGGATGATAGTTTTTTTTAAACTTTCGAATAGTCAAAGAATTCCTGAAAACAATAAACATATCATCAACATATAACAACAAATAAATATACTCACCATCCTGTAGCTTGTGCATGTAAACACATGGATCATATGGGCTCCTCATGTACCCATGGTCAATCATAAAATTATCAAATCTCTTATACCATTGTCGCGACGATTGCTTCAATCTATAAAAAGACTTCTTCAGTTTGCACAAAAAAATTTCCTTGCCCGTAGCTCTAAAACCCATAGGTTGTGTCATGTAGATCTTCTCCTCTAAGTCTCCATGTAGAAAGACTGTCGTAACATCCATTTGGACCAAATCCAAATCCAGTTGTGCCACCAATGCTAATAGTATCCTTATCGACGAATGCTTCACGACCGGTGAGAATACTTTGTTATAATCAACGCCCTCAAGTTGGGCATATCCCTTGGCAACCAATCTGGTTTTGTACCGAATGTCCTCATTAGAAGATTCCTCTTTTTTTGCATATACTCACTTGCTTCTAATAGCCTTATTACCCTTCGGTAGTTTTATAAGTTCTTAAGTGTTATTCTTCTGAAGAGAGTGCATCTCCTCCTCCATAGCTTCCCTTCATCTGATTGAATCAGAGCTTAATTTTGCTTTCCTATATGTACAAGGAACCAGATCATCAACGATCTCCACTGATAAAACATATGCAACCATCACATCATTGTATCTAGCTGACCGACGAATAACCCTTCTAGGTCTATTAGTTGTAATCGACTCCTGAACATGACCCTGTCCCTGAGTCTTACCATCCACTGTATCCTCCAAATGCCCATCTGTCATATCTCCTCCTAGTGTCATTTCTGTAGGAGTCTTAATGGATACAATGTTCTCTGAAGTATGTGGAGTCACATCATCCTCCATTTGCTGCGATATCCCACTAGTTTGGCCTTCCTCCACCTGTTGAGGAACTTGAGGTCTCATCATGTACGCCTCATCAAAAGTAGCATCCCTACTAATGATCATCTTTTTATCTTGTGAATCCCACAATTTGAAGCCTTTAACTCCATCTCTAAAGCCCACAAAGACTGCTTTCCTCACTCTCAGATCTAATTTTTCATCACACATGATAGTAAGCTAGACACCCAATATCCGAAGCAACTCATAATCATTAGCCACGAACCAGACTATAGCTTCATAGGAATCTTTCCATGTATCGCAGTGCAGGACAACCTATTCACGAAATGACTCGCATAAACCAATGTCTCGGCCCAAAAGGATCTAGCTAATTAACTCTGTGAGAGCATACAATGCATATTCTCCAGTAAAATACGGTTTAATCTCTCGGTCATCCCGTTTTGTTGCGGTCTCTCCCTAACTGTGAAGTGTCGCCTAATGTCGTGATCTCGACAAAACTACAGAAATGGATCACTCTTGTACTTTTCACCATTGTCTGAACGAGGTACCTTTACCTTTCTGCCTGTCTGCAGTTCTATTTTTTTCTTCCACTCCACAAATATATTCAGGACCTCATGTTTATGCTTCATAGTGTATACCCAATTCCTTCTAGAATAATCGTCGATGAAAGTGACAAAATAATTGGCCCACCAAGTGATGTGTTCTTGGAAGGATCCCAAATATCTGTGTGAAGGTAATCCAATATACATTGGGTGTTGTGAATTACGATGTCGAATTTCAATTTTGTCTTCATTCCAAGTACACAATGCTCACACAACTCCATCTTGCAGGTCTTTGTACCTTTCAACCCCTGTTTCGCCAATACCTACAGGGACTTATCACCAGTGTGTCCCAATCTCATATGCCATAAGCTGGTATATCCTCCTCTGTGGTAATCAAAGCTGTCAGACCTTATGTCACTGTCTTGCCCTTTAAGTAGTAAATGTTTTTCCTGACACCTCTTATCACCACTATGGACCTCTTTGTGACCTTCAGAGTTGCATTCTCCAAGATCACTCTATAGCTTGCTGTCTCCAAAGTTCCAAATGAAATGATATTCTTCGTCAACTACGGAACGAATCTCACTTTCTTCAGCTCTCTGGTCACTCTGTCACACATCTTGATCGGGACTGTTCCAATACCACCAATAGGACATATGTGATCATTACTCATGAGCACGACAATCCCTCTTTCTAACTTTTAAAGCTGGAGAACTAATCCCTCCTCGAGCAAAATATGATTTGTAGCACCCGAATCCAACATCCAATCCGTAGAGTCAGCATAGCAAACTGATGGTAGTGTTAGGTATGAATAGCCTGAAGAATCTGAATCTGAATTGTCGTCACTAGGTTTGGCAACATTCACCTCTGAAGCTTGTATAGCTTTTCCCTTATTCTTTCCGGCTCGATCTTTCAACTTTGGGCGTTCATTCTTCCAATGTCCATCTTCTTTGCAAAAAACACATTAATTCCTACCAACACTTTTATGGTCACCTCTCTACTTTGACTTTGAGTGATTGAATTGACAGCGATTTGAACTACGATCTCTTACTGCCAATACATCTCCCGATGCCTTCTCGGAGGGTTCACTATCATTTTTTCTCAACTCATAATTAACCAATGCTGAGGTCACCTCATTGTAGTTGACAGTGGTTCTACCATTGATCGTAGTAAGGATAAAAATACCATAATCATCCTCTGGTAACGAACACAATAACATCATCACCTTGTCTTCGTCCTTTATCATGATATCCATATTGTCCATATCCGACAGTAACTTTGTGAAGTTATTGACATGCTCTCTAATAGAAACTCCCATCTTCATCTTGAATTGGTAAAAATCTTCTTCAAATGAAGTCGATTCTCAATGCTCTTCGTCAAGTACTTGTCATTTAGTATTTTCCACAACTGTTTTGCCGACTTCTCGTTCATCACATCGTAAATCAAATCCGGCGTCAAGCATGACCTAATAATCTCACATGCTCTGCTGTTAACCTTCTTCCAAACCTTCTCCATATCAGCGGGTTTCTCTTGTAATTCAAGAGTCTTCTCCAAATTCTGGAAATCCAACACATCCATCACCTGACACCTCCACAAACCGAAGTTTATCTTGCTATCAAACTTCTGAACATCAATTTTAGTGTTATTGATGCTCAAACCCTATATCGCCTTCGAAAGAGATAATCCTGATGTACTTGCTTCACCCATGTTGATAATCTGATCTCTTCAAACGAGAATCATGTAGAGAATCCTCCAAACGAGCCCCAAGCCAAACTTGGCTCTGATACCACTTGTTGTGCGCAGCGGAATCCGAAACGAACACAACCAAACTGATATAGGTTCACAATCAATAGGTAAAACAAGAACCAACAATGCAAGATACCAAATTTTACGTGGTTCAGTAATGTACCTACGTCCACGGGACAAGGAGGGGATGGATTTTACTAATAAAGAGAATACAAATAGAGATTATAAATTCACTCAAAACTCACAAATTAATCTCTCAAACAATGCTCTCAAATCTCTCACTAAATCTCCCAAATACACAGCTCAAAAGTCTCTCCAATTTGCCTATAAGAAAACCCTTAAAAAACGTGTGTTTCAAAATATATCAAAACACAAACTAAATCAGAACAGGAAACGAAGCCAGACCCAAAACCCGATTGGCGGTCGACCGCCAAAACCATTGCGGTTGACCGGACAGAACAACAGAAACCAAAAATCCATTACAGGGTCCGCAGTCGACCGCGACGGTCGACCGACCAGAACTCCAGAAAATACCTTGTACTTGTGCACGTTTCCGGTCGACCGCACATGTTGCCGCGGTTTACCGGACAACACCCAGACTGTTTCCTGCTTCGTTTTTCCTGAACTTCGTCGTCGTTTTCGTCGTTTCTACATCAGTTACTATGGGTACACTCATTTCTTATCCTATCTTTTGGTGTACACTCTGCAAGACCATCGCAACATTCTCATTTCTGCTACACTCATTTTTTGCACATATTTTTTTAAATTACCCAACGCTTTGAACCATAAAGCATTGTTGGTCTTATAACCATCGCATAGAATTTTTCTTTAGTTTCATTGGTATTGTATGATCACATAACACTCCCAAGCACTCCTCTATTTCAACCATTCCGATTTGATTCGATAAACAACATTGTCCTCAATCTCACCATCTTGCCGAATGATTGATGCTAAATAACAAAAATTATTACTTTTAGATATTTCTTGACCATCAAGAAAAACTATTTTAATTAGCTTTGCTGAGATGATTGCAAAATTAGATTAGCAAAAATTAATGCTAATTCACAATATATCTGCCCTTTGTAATTAATTATCAGACTACAATAAATCAAGACCTTTCAAGTAATAAAATAGATGTTGTGATCATCAGTCGCAAAAAAGATCACTGCAAATCTAATTGTTTTGTTGTGTAGATCCTTTATCTACATGAATTAGCATCACCTAAATAACACAGATTATAATCAATTTTTTTTTCATGATCATGATTAGTCATAAAGCAAGTTATGTGGTATATTCTGATCTAGCATAATTTTCCCTGTTGACATGATTAACAAACAATAATGAGAGCATAGCCAATGTTTTTTTGCACCGTGCAGGTTGGTTTGCAAGGTGAGGCTCTTAATCTTTATTCTTTCAGGGGCATTTCGTCAGTTAATTGGGGAGAAGCATCTAAAGCTCAGCCCTTAACATGGTATAAGGTAAGTGCTACAAATTTAACTTATCTTGCACATTGGCTAATATATGAGCGTTAATTTCACTGTGTTTTTATTCTCTTGGATAATGATTTATTCCTTTCCAGGCATTTTTTAATGCCCCTGAAGGAAATGATCCATTGGCTTTAGACATGAATAGCATGGGAAAAGGTCTGGTGTGGATCAACGGTCATAATATCGGTCGTTACTGGCCCAGTTATAAAGCCCATGGAGCCTGTAATGGTTGTGATTACCGTGGTCACCATAATGAGACAGTTTGCATCAGTAATTGTGGAGAGTCATCTCAAAGATGGTGAGTTAACCTTGGAATTGCAAAAAAAACGTATTATAGGATGTTTGCCACTTATTATCGCTAAACTTTTTTATTAGCAATTAGACCGGCCGATGACCAAACAGAGTTAACTCTATGTATATTCAACACCTATAAGAAAATAGATCGGTCTCTCTGCAACATATTGATGTCCATTGATAAGGGGGTCTAAATGGTAATGACAATTAAAGTTTAGGGGTAATAAGTGGCTAAACCCCTTTTGATGTGTTACGTAAGGGAGCTCAATAACTTTCATTATCTAGGTATCATCTTCCTCGTTCTTGGCTCAATCCAACGGATAACTTGATAGTTGTGTTTGAAGAGTGGGGTGGTGATCCGAATGGCATTTCTCTTGTAAAGAGAGTCGGAGAATGAAGAACGACGATATAGAAGTTAAAAATATACTACAATTTTATAGAATTTAATTTACTCAAGAAATATACCTGTTATGCACAAATCTTGACTACATTGGTCATGATATTGGCGGGAATTGCAATAAGCCAACTTTTCAAAGTATTTGAGAAGGTGTGTACATATTCGTGTAGATTCTATGGCAACTTGTGAAGCATTATATTTATAGTGAAGGTTGGAAAGATAGAGAGGAGATGAAATGCAAATGAGAATACATACTTGGTCTAGTACTTGTAAGTAACCTGTGTAATTGAAAGCTTGTGATCATTATTTTTTCATTATTGATGAGTTGCGACTATGATTTATTAAGCAAGGAGCTTATTGTTCATATTGATGCCTATAAAAATTATTATTGGATCTTTTTGGGCAAATGGAAATCCTAAGTAGCCTTGCGACGTGGTCCGGCAATGGCCAAAATATCCCTCAGCTAATAACACTAAGGGATTCGAGAGAACATAAACTAAGGGTTATTTTGGTCAACGGGGGACCAAGTTACAAGATCACTTAAGAATGTGAGTGATTTACGGGCAATATCAAATATTCCAAGGACTAATATGTAATTATTGAAGGTGTAAGGGGCTAATATCTTAAATAACCCTATTTCTTTAGTCAAATTTACCAATTCTTCTTTTTACTGTCATATTGTGTCATAAAGTTTGAATTGGTTTTTATTTAAATAGCCATGCGTGATAGAAAATTTTAACTCGAGCATGAAATTCAATAATGTGACGTACTGACGTTGATGCCATGACCATACTAAGCATGACCATATTCCTATTCAAATTTGAATGGCTGACACATTTCATGCATTGATTGATATTGAGCCTGTAGTGAACAGTTGTCACTTATAATGTTACACTTTTATAATGTGTACTTGCCTGTAATATGCCTTATTTTTTTGATCTTAAATTATATCCCCTGCGGATAGCTATGGCTCATCTTCACCTATAATTAATGTCAACTTGGATTTAGGAACGAGAACACGAGCGCTGAAAATTTTTAGGCACTCAATGCGGTGGCGTACACCAGACCATTAGGAGGAGGCCATGTTGCATAAATCACGAACACTGATTTTATTTATTTATTATATATTTATTTTTGTGTACGTGTGTTGTTCACTTTTTTTAATAGATTTCGTGAATTCTTTCTTGTCTAAGGGGGTGTTTGGTTGCATTGTTTTTGAGAAATGTTTTCTCAAAAAGTACAAACAATGGCATTTCTGTAATTAAGAGTTTTCTATAGATTTTCACAAACTGTGTTTGGCTCAAAAAAGATTTACAGAAATGTTTTCCGTAAAGTATAGAAAAGTACCAAAATTTATAGAAATTGATTTCCTTCTAAAATGGACGGAAATCTCTTGGAAATCTGACGCATTCATTATTTAAATAATAAAACTCATTAACATTTTTCTATAAAGTTCTTACTTTTCTATAAAGTTGGTGGTGTTTGGTTACATTTCTATAAATTATAGGAAATGTTGCTATTTTTCCAAAAGTTATGAGTCATTTTCTTGTTTTGAACCAAACAAGCACAATACAAAAAATAAGAAAATTTATACTTTTTAACTTCTCAAAACTTTTCCTATAATTTTTTTAAGAAATACAAGGAAATCAAATTTTGGATGGAAAACATTTCCTATAATTTATAGAAATGTAACCAAACACCCCCTAAACGTACATCTTGCTTATTTCAAAATGTTATCTATACGTCTTTACACATTTGGATATAGTAAGTATGTTTATGGATTGGGACTTCTATGGCTACTCTCAACCACAATCCTCTATGGCTACTTGTCACATATGCGGAATTTGGATCCTCTCCACTACAAAAAAGTAGTGAAGAGACCACTATTTTTAATCTCATCGTTGATTACTTAATAGGCGATTATGATACAATCTAAATTTAATACTTATCATATACCCTCTTGTATTGCACTCATTCCTAATTTATCCTAAAAGAAAAATCATAACCACCAACTAGATAATCAATGATTGTGATTATGTAGTGGTCCATTCACTACTTTTTAGATAATGAAGGGGATCCGAATCTCATATGCGTGTGTTATTTCACTTTGCAGTTTGCTCGAGATGAATCACGATTATTTATTAAACAAGATGAAGCACGATTATTCATTGAGCAATACATGATTGTTATCTAAACAGTGGTCTCTACATAGAGAAATTTAGATCTTTTTATTTCTCAAAATAATGGACGAAATGGATGGAAAATGGACAATAAAGAGAGAGTTTGACAAAAAAGAAATTAATATTAGTTTCTTGTTTTTCATTTTCATAACAACCAAGTGACATAAACAAAGTAATGTCATTTACCTTTTAATCTTCAAGTAAAAACCAAGAATTAACACAAGCCAGAACCCATAGTATGACCATAATGCAGAAAAACCCAATCCAGAAAAGAAAATACAAAATATCAGAAACTTAACCACATTGTACGTAGTAACACGTTCACAACCAACACAAACTAAGCAAATTCTCAGAACACAAGTCTCGTTAAAATACCACATAATTTCAGGGTACAAGTATCCATCCAACATTCACCTGATCATGAGGAACTAGCAGCGTTGACCTTGGTGAATCCGGTCACCGTCGTCGTAACATCCTCCATGGCCTCTGAAACTTTTCCGGTGATCGTATCATACCTCTGAAATACGACGACCAACAACAGCCGTCCTATCATCACCCCCAAGTCTTTCCCGGGACAGATCTTGTCGGTCGCCTTAACATCCTCCGTCTCCGGTCCATTCGACCAGTATACGTACCTCAACATCTTCTTCCCCTCCCCCATGAACCTCTCCGGCACAAACTCGTTCGCCCTGTCGAACACCTTCGGGTCCCTCGTCGCCATCGGCTGAAACCCTCCGAGCATTTCCCCCTTCTTCACCTCGAACTTGGCATCATGGCTCTCGACAACAATATCGGTCTTCGCCCTGGCGAACTGCACTTGCACGGGCGGGTCGAGTCTGAAGGCCTCGTAGGCGACGGACTTCGCCAGCTCCATTTTCTCGAGCGATGCCGTCACCTTGCCATCGTCGGCGGCGATGACGGACGGATCTCGTCAGCGAGCCTTCGCATGGAGGGCGCCGCCGCGTGCACCACCCACTTGAACAGCCTGGGCAGGTACGCGTTAACGCCTAGGTAGGCGTTCGATATCCAGGCGAATATCAGGTTGTGGCACGCCTCGTCACGCGGCATCCCTTTTTTCTCGGCCATGTCGATGATCCAACCTCCCGACGAGCTGAAGTAGTCGTATAGAGCCTTGGTGTTCGATTTCGCGATGAAGGTAGGGAAGGGGAACATGTGGAGGGCGAGGTCCTCGACGAGGCTGGGGATCGGGCCGAGCTTCGACATGTTCTGGTGGAACTGGAAAAAGATGTACTTGAGGGCGGCAGAGGTGATGGCGGGGGAGGGAGGAGAGCCTCGCCCGACAAAGCGGAATCCCGCGGCCTGGAACGGCTTGTTGAATGCGGCGCCGCTGGGGTGGACACGGAGGTTGGATTCGATGTCGTCGAAGAGGGTTGAAGACGGTGATGAAGGTGGGGATGAAGAAGGATTTGCGTGCCAATTGTGCGTCGAGATAAACCTGTTTCAAAGAGGGGGGAAAAAATTTACTACAAAAATCCTCAAACATAAACATGCCAACTTATTAGAGAATTTTCTTTAGTAATTAAATAAAAGACTATACGCTAATTTCTTCTTCAAACATTTCGTTCATCTCGTATCTTAAGTTCATCTTGTATCTTAAGTTGAAAAGCAAATTCATCAAATCGATTACAGTACAACTGAAATTAAATTATAAATATTCTGAAAGATCTTCCTTTTCTACTTTATAAAAAAAATTCCCGGCAAGGAAGTCCGAATAAATCTCAATTCACCTCCTCGCACAGAACGTATAATTAATATGATAAAAAAAACTATTAATTTTATTCTTAACAAGGATTTATTAACCCATTGTGGATTCAACCCGTCTAAACCAAGGATTAACAAACTTTAACTCTTAACAAGGGCTTGCCAACCAGACCGATTCTTAACCCCCATGGAGAAGGATGCTTAAGATTTTGTAGTACCTGATGGTAATATATTCTTCAATTAATCCTCACGACGACTTTGAAGTTTTGATAGGGTGACCCTTTGACATGGTATCAAAGCAACTCAGGCTAATCCTCGAATTTTAATTTGGTATTTTGGGAAGAATCTTTGACAAATTATGTAGAAAACAGAATTCATTGAATAGTTTCTATTTAACTAGGCATCTATAATTTAATCTGTCTGATTAAGGACAGAGACAAGCGAAATCGCGAGAAATATGTATTTCTTATTTAGTATCAAATTCAACCGCTTCCAAATCTTGCTTAAATTCAAAATATCCATTCTGACTTAATTATTATCAAACCCTTCCTCTCAAACAAAAAATAAATAAAAAAATAAAAAAATGAAACCCAACTACAACATCTTAAAATTAATCTAAATCAGCTAGTGATAAACCAAATATAGTAA
The DNA here is from genome assembly GCF_001876935.1 of Asparagus officinalis. Classification (NCBI taxonomy): domain Eukaryota; kingdom Viridiplantae; phylum Streptophyta; class Magnoliopsida; order Asparagales; family Asparagaceae; genus Asparagus; species Asparagus officinalis. The sequence continues at coordinate 19,136,077 of NC_033799.1, read as the reverse complement.
CTTAGACCCCAAATAAAACGACTAATACATAAATTATAGCAAATAGACTTAATTATATCAGCTGAAACAAAAACCATGCATATCTAAAAACGAAACTAAGTATTTAAGAAAATCCAAACCTGTTTAATTAGAGTATGATTAGGCTCAGACGGATCCAAATAAGCACAGACCCGATAACCACCGGTAAACCCAAGCGAAGGCGTAAAGTGCCCAAGCAAAGTGTTCATCTTGAGCACCTTGGTGGGATCATGAAGGGTCGGGTACGACTTCGCACAGCAAAGCGCAACTATCCGCGAGTCCGCCGAGAACGGGCCGGGTATGGAATGGGTCCGAATGACCGTAGACCCGTGTTGGGCCACACGGGTGGCGAAGTATTTGTACTGCCCTTGGTTGTAGTAGAAGTCCAGACGGTCTCTTATTGCTGAAAATATTGGTATGCCGTAGCTACCGGGTATCACCCGTAGCGGCTTTTCGATGGTTTGGTCATCGCCGGAGATCGTCGACATCGTCGGAGATATGATGATGATGATGATGATGGAGATGATATATGGAGGAGGAGGATGAGGAAGCAAGTCGTGTGGGGGTTGAAGTCGTTTGGCGTGTGTGTGGAGTGTTAATTTATATAGGGCTTTAATTTGTGTTAAGATGTAAGTTAATTTTGTGACATTAATTAATAGAGAAAATTTTACGAAAAAACCCTTGAACGTTTTGCTATTTTGTGGAAGTACTCTTAACATTTGCGGGAGTTGAACGAGTCATTGACATAGTTAAGTAGTAAGACGAAATGTCTAAAGTGTGTTTCTAAAATAAATTTTTTTTACTGAATTGCTAATAAGTTTAGACGTTTGATATTTAACTTCTAAAATAGGAGGAAATCTCTTGGAAATCTGACGCATTCATTATTTAAATAATAAAACTCATTAACTCTTTTCTACAAAGTTCTCACTTTTCTATAAAGTTGGTGATGTTTGGTTACATTTCTATAAATTATAGGAAATGTTGCTATTTTTCCAAAAGTTATTTCTTATTTTCTTGTTTTGAACCAAACAAGCACAATACAAAAAATAAGAAAATTTGTACTTTTTAACTTCTCAAAACTTTTCCTATAATTTTTTTAAGAAATACAAGGAAATCAAATTTGGGATGAAAAACATTTCCTATAATTTATAGAAATGTAACCAAACACCCCCTAAACATCAAATAACTTTCGGAAATTTTAGAAAATCCCACAATATGTTTATTCTCTTTACTTAGCCCTCATAATGAGGACAAGCCATAATTTTAAGTCCCCAAAAAGAGAGTATCACATAAACTTCATAAAATAGTCATCGGGTTAAGTGGAAAAATTGAAAATGTTATGAGTTTTTTTTCTAAAATTCTCAAAATTATTAAGGGTCTAATAAGAATTTCAAAATTTTTTGGGAGTTAAACTGTTGAATACCCAAATTTGTTTGGAGTTTAGATGTAATGAAACTTACCCTAATACGTATACCAAAAACCCAAAATTCATCTCTATTTTAGTAAAACATAGAAAAAAAACAGATGTCCACAAATGTTTTTCTTCCCTGCTTTCCTTTCTTTTTCTTAACTCGGTTAAAGATAATTTCTTTAAAGTTCAGGAGGCTTTTTGAAATTCTCCAGAGTTTGGAGATGTGGAGTCTACAAATTTCAAGGGACTTTTGTGTAAAATCCCTAGGTCAGTGGGAGTCGTGAAACTTGCCCTAATTAATTACTACGTTCACATGTGTAGATATTTTTTTATCGTTCTTGGTGATGAGGGATCAGATCGACGAGGGAGCACGTGGGGTTGCAGGTGGAGGTGGGAGTTGGACGGATTGAGTTTATAATCGATTGATTGTGCTTATCTTTCGTGGCCGGGTTCATGAATTCCAAGGGGCTGCTTGACTGGGAAATTTGGCTTTTTATATTATTTAATTATATATTATTTCAGATAATTCTTTAAAATACTCACATTTTTTTAAAGGAAACTTGATGATTCATATTAAGGGCGTGTTTGGTTCGCTGTTTTGAACTGAAGAAACACTTTTCTCCTCCTGACACCCGCTTCACATCGACAAAACCCTTTCTAGGGTTTTCGTTTCTCGTCTTTGGTTCGCTTCTCCCCCTCGTCCCTCCAGCCGCGGAAATCCCCTCCACATCGGCATTTTTTCTTCGCCCCATTTCCTTCAAAAACGAGAGGAAATCGCCCCGATCTGTACGATTGTCAGATCTCGGGTAAATGGGCGGAATCACAGGTGAGGGCTAGGGTTACCTCCTCTTTCTGGCTTGCGGGGGTTTTTTGCTGGATTTCGTGGCTTGCTGGATTTTATCAGCGCCTTTATTGGAAAAATTTGGGGGTTTTGCCGACTTTGATCTTCCTGGAAACTGATTTCAGACCTAAGGTATGATTCTCAACTCAAAAAGAATTTTTAAAAATTTTGTCCAGGTTTGTTGTGTCTGGTTGTTGTTGTGTCCAGAGTTGTGTTGTTGTGTCGTTGGTTGTTGTTGTGTCCAGGGTTGTTGCTGGTTGTTCCTTCAGTTGCTGTTGATTGTGTCCAGTTTTGTTGCTGGTTGTTCCTTCAGTTGCTGGTTGTGTTGGTTGTGTCCAGGTTTGTTGTGTCTGGTTGTTGTTGTGTCCAGAGTTGTGTTGTTGTGTCGTTGGTTGTTGTTGTGTCCAGGGTTGTTGCTGGTTATTTGTTCCGCAATTCAGCTTTTAAGTTTTGATTATTGACATTGCATATGAATGCTTGGTAGGTATATTAATTATTTCAAATTTGATTTTTGCATCGTAGATGGATGGTGATGGGGATTGTACCGATGAACAAAGTGTTGTTAATGTGGTTCAAGGTGCTGCACTATCCGTTCTTGTTATAATATATTACATTCATAAGGAGAATGCAAGCTAAGACGTAAATCTATACGTCGTGGTCCAAGTGAGGAAAAAAAAAGACAAGAGAGGTCTAGAATTGAACATATAGAGCGTATTTATAATGGTTTTAGTGATAGTTGTGTGAATTAATTTAGAATGCGAGTGGTGCTTTTGTTAAGCTAGTAAGTATAATGAGGAACAATATGCTTTCTAAAAGACTCAAGGAATATATCAGTGTGAAGAACAACTTATCATGACACTAAATATTTGGGTCATAAATCTAAAAATCGCATTGTGAGATCTCATTTCATAAGATCAGGGGAGACAGTCAGTAGATATTTCAACAAGGTTTTACAAGCAATTATCTGTTTGCGTGAACGCGTACATGAGACAAGCCATCAAATGATACTCCCCAAGAGATCGTTAACAACCAGCTATACTATCCTTATTTCAAGGTATATCTACATTTTAACCACAGTTACATGTATAAGCATAAAAATAAATGATAACTTAGTAATGTGATACAACGTATTATAGGATTACATTGGTATGATTATGGGGAGCTCAATTAGTACTTTTCAGGACAAGAGCTTTAAGAATGCTAAACTTAGACAATATGTCAATAAACCCTTGACTCACTACGATGATCTTTCCCTTATCATCGGGGATGATCAAGCTAGAGGAGAATTTGCATGTGATGCTTGGAAAAAATTTAGTCGTAGTGAGTCCATAAATCTTGGAGATGATGGTGACTCGCCTTTACCTGCCTCACAATCCCCTCAAGTACACATTTTAGATGAAGAGGACACTCCTCCGCCTAAGGAAACACCCGCCATATCAAGTTCTAAAGCAAAGGTATGTGTTGCTAAGGGAAAGGCTCGTAGGAACAACCTAGAAGATGAGCTCATGTTAAAAATGGTGGATAAGATAGATGTATTTAGCGCAAACATGAAGTGTGTAAATATGCATTGGACCGAGAAGTTATCCACGGTCATATATGCTCATTTACAAGATTTTAGTGTTGAAAAGCTAGATACATACTACCGACACTTATATTTGAATGAGCATGAAGCAAGACTATTTATGGGCATATCATCGGTTGGTCAAAAAGAGATGATTGCTACCTTTCTCAACGAAGGGGGTTGAAGACCGATAGAAGAAGTCTCTACGTGGTATTTTGTGATTCTCATTTCTAACATACTTGTGAAATCCACTTACTTTTGGTGATAATGTTTTTATTGTGTTTGTGGAACATTATGATGATGGAACATATTGTTGTAATATGTAGTAAGTATTTATTTGCTTCCATTTTGTAATATTTATCTTCCATGATTAATATCATTTTGTGGAATACTAACTTTTGTAATTGAATTTGTGAATGCAGGATATTTCCTAAGATGCAAGCAACCTACAATGTGTACACATTGTACTGGATGGCTATTGCTCTGGGGCATTTAGGTATTTGGTTTTCGTTGGTGATTTTTTTATTTTTAGGCTATGATGATTGTCAATTTTTCTGAGATTAGCAACCTGCAATATCTATTGATATTGCATTGGATGGCTAACAATGATGATATTGACCAAGTTCTGAGCCCTAAGCTAAACACAACATGTGCTCAGTCTATGTTGGTAGTTGTTGTTGTTGCTGGTTGCTGGTTCTTCTGATTTGATTGTTGCTGGTTAGTTTGGTTGTTGCTGGTTTTCGCCGGTTGCTGGTTGGTGGTTTCTTGTTGTTGCTGGTTGCTGGTTAGTTTGGTAGTTGGGTTTGTGGTTTCTTGTTGTTGCTGGTTGCTGGTTAGTTTGGTTGTTGGGCCTGAATGTTTCTTGTTGTTGCTGGTTGTTGGTTAGTTTGTTGTTGTGTCCAGGTTTGTGACAACTTCCAGTTTTGTGCACACCAGTTTTGTGAGCTCACTGTTTGTGGATGCTCTGTTGTTCATCTTCTATTTGAGCTAATGTTTTGTGGAGTTCTATGTGTGCTCAGATTTTCCGTACTATTTGTTGATTTTGATACTGTTTGTGGGTGTTCAATTTAGGCTATGATGATTGTTAATTTTTCTGAGATTAGCAACCTGCAATATCTATTGATATTGCACCGGATGGCTAACGATGATGATATTGAACAAGTTCTGAGCCCACAGTCATAATTCACATATACTGGATGGCTATTTGCTATGTTATGTACTAAAATATGGCTATTCAGGCCGTTTATATGTTTTTATAGGTTTCAGAAATTTTTTTGGCTAATTCAGGTACGTATTTCATAAATTTATGAATAATCAGATTATTACAGGTCTTGTTTATTTTTTCTTCGAAAATAGGTTTTGTGTGATTATTTTCATCTCAAACAGGTATATTTCATGTCAAATCAGGTACGCAGTTCATGTTACAGTAGGTTTCAGATGATTTCAGGTTTCGTATGATTTCATTAATACAAACAGAAATTTATAATTCATTCGGGTTATTAATATTTGTTCATGATACATTCGCACTTTTATATGATTAAGATTACATCTCATAACTAGCACAAATAATTTTTGTCTATAGTGGGGGGTAATCTTACCATGGTGACTCTAAACACTTTTTCCTACACACTTCAAAACCAACCAAACACAAGAAAAGTGGGAAATGTCAAATCAACATAAGTTTTCTCTTTTTTTCTCTTGCAAACCAAACACAAGAAAAGTAAAAACATTGGTTTCTCACCATTTTTTTGTGCGAACCAAACCAAAACAAACTATTTCTTGGAAAAGTTTGGAAAACTAAAAACATTGGTTTCTTTACTTGGAATTACATTTCCCTATATCTAGGAAACGAACCAAACAGCCCCTAAACTTTCCCACCAACTCCCTATGAATCTTTTCGAGTGACGGAGAAAATAATATATATTTTTTTATCATTATGATCATAATCAATCAGCTATAACAAAAAAAAAAATAATAATAAAATAAAAAATTACGGATTCCATGTGAAGTGGAAGAGATTAGGAAAGACTTCGAGGAAGTTTGGGGTATATGAGCACTGTTTATATAGAGTTCGTGTATGAGATAAGTATTGCGACATTACATCTGTAGGTCAGAGAGTAATATAATTTGTATGTATAATGCTTGTTATTGATGAGTGCAAAGTTTGTCGGCATCACGTTTTAGAGATTTACCATTTTTCATTTGGACATATAGGTAAAACTTAAAAAAAAAAAACTTTATATCAACTTGAAATTTCAAACTAAAATTTTAAAGCTAACAATGATTACCATTACTTACTCTTAACAGGGAAAACGGAAGTATCAAACAATTATACGAAAGGTGTTAGGAATCTTGACCCCAATATTAGTTTGTTTTGATGATAACAAATATTATATGTTGTGTGTATTATGTGCTAAAATTTGTTTGTAGTATCAGAGCTATATCAACAATTATATTCAAAGAGATACTCAAGACATAGATGTGTTCAAGGCAAAATGAAGCAAAGAAGAAGATATACTTTATTGTCAAAATGTAATTTTATATTTTCTTTGCTTAGAAATTTGTACAAGCCATGATCACTCACACACATGCACACACATAGTGTTAGAACACACTAACACATGCTGAGTGTGTTGGTTAACAATAGAAATCTCCTATGTTAGCCATTAGAGTTTATAGATATTGAGTGAGTCTTAAAATATTTCATTTATACCCATTAGTAATTAGAATCTGAAAAAACTTAAAAGACCAAAGTTGTAGGTCACTTCAACAGCTTTTCAACAAATCTTAAATCACCTCATTCCGATGTCGGATGAGAAAGTTACAGCCAAAATACTAAAAATAGAATTCCAGAATCTGTGAGTTTACAGTGTAGTTGACTACTATGCCTTGTAGTCGACTACTAAGCAATTTTTTGACTTCACAGAGTCTGTTTAGACTCAGTGCAGTCGACTACTATGACTTGTAGTCGACTACAGATGCAGTTTTTCCCGATTTTAGGTTTTGAATAAGTGACTGTTTATAGCCGTTTTATGGACGTTAATTAGGTTTAAAATTATGTCATTTCAGAGGCTATAAATAGGTTTAAACATCAGAAAACAAGCACCAAGTTTTGCACTTGTAAGTTTCACATATTGTGCAAATTAACTCTCTAAACTTTCAGTTTTTCGATCTGTTTTTCCAGAAGAGTGAGTTTCTGATATTACCTTCGTTCCTATCATTCTTAGAGCTTGTTTAGGAAATATTCAGAGAGTTAAAAAGATTGATAAGCCACTGTTACACGTTCACATCCACATCAAGGCTTATATGATTAGAATTGTAAAGAAAGGTTTGTAGGCGTCAAAAATTGCCCATGGATTCCCGCACGCGACTCGAGACAGAGAGAATACGATGAACGTCACTATCCGGGTCATAGAAGCTTAATTGATATTGATAAACGCATGAAGTAATATACGAATCTTGTGAAGCAACGAAACTGCAGAATAACGAAGATACGAGCTGATCGGGAGCTACGCTTCGCTTACGAAAGACGAAACGACTCTCGTGTCTTATCTACTCCATATGTAATTCAACCATGGGAGCTTGTAGATCTCCTCGTCGGCTTTCCTTCGCACTTTGAATCACACAATTCCGAGTTTGGACGATGAAGATACGACAGAAACGGACGGGATGCACAAAATAATACCCCGGGGCTTAGCGGAGACACCGCGAGTGTCTTGGCCAAGGCCAAGACACCTGAGGTGTCTCAGCCTTCGCCTAGACACCCGTGGTGTCTCAGCCATGGCCGAGACACTACGAGTGTCCGCAGACCTAAAAAGTCGTTTTACGCAGTTTTGGCTGTTTTTTCGCCCGTTAACCACCTGTGTTTGTTCCAACTGATCCAATATTATCCAAAAACGTGATAAAGTGGTTATAACTGAAGATAAGAGTGAATCGGTCATTCTTACCCGAAAACAGAGGCCCTGAAGCCTATAAATACAGCCATAAGGCCTTCATTTATACGGAGCTGAAATTCTCGAGCCTTGGCAAAGCCCTGCTGAATCAGAGACTAAGGAGCACGAATTTTAGAGAGGATGAGGAGATCGGATTAAGTTCTTCAATATAAGAAAGGGAGTTTGTCAGATCCATAGCCCGGTCCCTTTCCTTGAGATCGTACCTAGCTGCGAAATCAAGAAGAGTGGTTATCTCGCTGTTACCGAGATAATTGCTTTGGTTTCTTGATTCCTTCGCGAATCAACGAAACTTTGGATTGATCTGATCGCTTGGTAGTCCATGGATATTAACGTCCCCAGCACATGCAAAGATCTCACGCAAGCAGCGGGTGATAAAAGTCCGTTGTGTTTGTTTGAGAAGAGTTGTAATTTTCGTTTTTATTGTGTAAGAGTCTTATAAAAAGACTATCTTTTTTTTGTTTTTATTGTAACGACTAAAGTTATAATGAATACATCAATAAAGATATCAATTTTTACTCTAAACAAGCTTGCGATCACAGTGGGAGCCAACAGCCTTACTAGCAAAGCTGTCGTGTCGCAGCCGACGATCAAGATCCCTGTGGCTGAAGAGGTCGAATACGAGTTTGACCAACAGAAGTTTGAGGAGTACGTCTCCTCCTCCTCCAGATCCGCCTCTCCTCGTAAGGGTATGAAGTTCTCCTCCTCCCGGAAGATCCGCTGGTCTTCAGATTTGAAGACCCAAAAAGGCGATCTCCCTGCTACCGCAGTTGCAGTTGCACCTCGCAACGATCCGCCGGCGTTCGATGAAGCCAAAGTCGCAGATCCGAACACCATCTTCATTAAGGAGTTGACTACTGAAGGCGCGCCAACTTTATCGAAGAGGGCTCGTCAGAGGCGCCGCCAAGGTCTCGCCCGTCAATTTGCTAAGGCTTTGGAGTAAGTGGATAGGCTCCGCTACCAAATGGATCTAAAGTCCAGGAGACGCCAAATGGCTAAACCATTACCACAGCAAGCTTCGGGAACCTCCTCCCAACCACCTACTAACGAATGGGTTCGTGTCAAATGGAACCGTTCCACTCTTGAGGAGCGCATTCAGAAGCGCCACACACTTCTTGCGCATGCCCGGATCCTTGTGCGAAAGCACAAGAAATGCAAAAGGAAAAGACGGTTAAGAGATCATCGAGATCCAAACAAGTTTGGATGTCAAAGGTCAAATCAGCGCCTAAGGCAAAAGTAGGCGACGTTGCTCCCCAGCCTTCATTAATTTCGGATCCCGCTCCTCATGCCACCACACCTTCGGTGAAGTCCTACGGCGATGTGGATCTCTCCAAATTTAGAATTCATCTGAATGATCACCTTGGTCCTCTACCCGAAGATCAAGGAAAAGCATCTGTTAAGGAATGCTTGGGACCGTTGAAGAAACCCCGAGCAACCATCCAGACTGGGGGTCGTATGCTAGCTCCTAATAAGCTAATTCCCGTGACCACCCGCTTGGGGATGCATGCACGAAACCAGGAGCCCGCTAAGATTTCACCCTCACACGGGTGTGATTCCAAACATGTGACTCCTGCTAACGCTAATAAAGCGTTACATATTCAGAAGAAGACGCGTCGAACAGGTGATAGTGTTACACCTGAAGAGTTATGTAAACAGCCGATAAGTTGCTCCAGCTATAATGCCGATAAGTTGTACTATCAGGCTGGGGGTAAGTCTCGAAAGAGGAATACCCTAGAAACGCACTCTCATTGTCCATGTGAGAGATTTATTAGGACAATATTATCAGCGTGTAGCTTCCCCAAGACTACTCTACAGAGGGTCTCGGTATTCCAAAAGCTTTCCTCTGAAGCATCGAATACTAAGCTAAGACGTTTTCGTAAGAAACGATTAGTCGTTCAATATGATGAATTTCCAAAAGTTATAATTAACATGGCTGATAGAGGAAAGTCAACTCGACCTTTCAGTTCTGACCCACTCATATCGCATCGCCTAACCCGGTTGCGATCAGGAACTATTAGACAAAGGGATTATCAGAGAATGCTGAGGAGATTATCCTCGGATGATGAAGCATCAGATGCAAACTCTGCAATCGCTTCTGACAATATGGTATCCAACTCAGGACAATCCCGCGACGCACTTATGATCAACACCGAGCAAATGACCAAAATCATCGAGGATGCTTTGGCTAAGCAAAAAGAAAACTCCAAGTTCGAATTGGAAATGGCCATGATACAGATGAAGGAAGAGCATGACGAACAGATTCGGGCTCTGTCCAATCAACTTGGTGAATCCACTGTCGCAACATTGCTAGCCAAGCAGATGGCGATTTAGATGTGAACGAACACCTCGATGAAGACAACCCTCCGACTGACCAAAACGCTGTGCGTGGCCTTACTGAAGACAACAACGCTGGGGTGGTCCCACTGAAGATGACAATGCCGGGGGTGGCCGCGTTGTTCCTTTCAGAAATCGTTCAAAGCATGATACAGATGAGGACGAAAATATGAAAGACCTCGAGAGAAAAATCAACGCTCTGATGTCTGCTCAAGAGGTGAAGAAGACAGGTATTCCGTGTCCCTATCAAGAGAGTGGGAGTCGATCCCGTATCCAGCGAAGTTCAACCTGATCAACTTCACACCGTTCGATGGGAAAGGCTCGCTCACTTAGCATCTGATCTACTTCAAGTCCTACTTGGGCATGATCTCAGGCAATGAAGCCTTGATGGTTCGGTCATTCGTTAGCACCCTTCGTGGACCTGCCTTCGATTGGTACCGCCGTCTCAAGCTTGGAAGCATCAACAGTTGGGACGATATGGATCGCTTATTCCGTGATAATTTCTTTGATGATGACGCTGAGATATCAATCAGAACGCTCTTCGAGGAGAAACATGAAGACGAAGAAACGGTCAACGACTTCATCAAGCGCTTTTGAAATAAGGCAATAAATTATTGAGATCCAGTCACAGAGGACTTCATCCTCCAAACCTGTCATAACAACCTATCCATTGATATATTAGAAGTTATGAGAATAGCACCATCTAAGACTTGGAAAAAGTTGAAGGTGCGTAGAGAGCAGGCTGAACGCTTCCTAAGAAGGAAAAAAGCCAAGAGAAGCCAACCGATGGCTAGCCCTCCGAACTCAAGCTTCACCTCCTGTGGTAAGGGGAAGACACCTGCAGCAGCGGTTGATGTTAATCAGACGTCACAACAGAAACCCCAAAGACAACAAAAGACTTCGGATCCAAAACTCCAAAAAGAGTACTTCTTCAAGGACGAAGATGTTCCAGCCATTTTCGAATCCCTCCTTGAAAACAACAAGATCTAGCTACCGCCTATCGCAAGTCAGGAGGAAGCTGACAATACTTCGGATCCAAAGTACTATGCGTACCACAAGAGGATCCTTCATCCCACCAAGGCTTACTTCTCTCTCAAGAATAGCATCCAAACCTTGGTTGAAGCTGGCGTCATAATGCTAAATTAAGCCGAATCAATACTCCAACAGGGCACACGAGTATAAACTGTTTTCCCTGACTCCGATGAGTATGCAAGTATAAACTACTTCTCAATCCTCCAACAGGTACATGATGTTAAATTGCTCCCTGTATACTCCAATAAATATATGAGTCTAAACTGTTTCTTACCTTTGACGGAAAGTTCCTAGAGAATTTTATATTCTTAAGGATAAACCGAACATGCGACTGAGGACAATGTGCTCCTCATTGGACTCGGTTTCACAAAGAAAGCTGAGGGTGGATAATTTATGTAATGGGAAGTTCCCGGAAGAATGTTATATATAATATTCTTAGGGATAACTCGGTCGTTACAAACAAAGTGATAAACACTAAACTCCTGCTGTTAAAGTCCTGACATAGCACTGGAAATTTTAATTCGAATGGTCTATTGCAATTGTTAAATCCTTTTCGTGTCAAGATCTCATCATTTGACACTAAAAACCCCCACTGAGTGATTCGTACAAGTCAACACTCCCACTGTGATTTATACTTTCACTCTCACTTGGTCAATCCTTTAAACAGTTAGGACCACAACCAAAATCCTCTCTCGATTCTTTCCATGAACGAGAGGATCACAAATTGAATGATCAAACCTTTAAACAGTTAGGATCACTCAAACCTCCCATTTGGTCAAACCTTCCTACAGTTAGGGCCAAAGCTAAAATCTTCTCTTGATTCCTTTTATGAACGAGAGGTCCACTTTTAAATCGAGTGATCAAACCTTCCTACAGTTAGGGTCATCTCAAACTCCCGCTTGGCCAAACCTTCCTACAGTTAGGGCCAAAACCATAATTCACTCTCGATAAATGAGAAATTCACCTTTGGTTTGGTAATCAAACCTTCCGACAGTTGGGATTATCTGAATCTTTTCAATTTTCGGAGTGGAGATCTCACTCTTAGTTTCACTCTTCAGATTCTCGAATTAGAGATCCCACTTTGAGTTTTCTTTGTAACTGGAGATAGAATATAAAATTTTTCCTCTCCAACATCAGGCTCGTCTTTGTCCCAAGAAAAGACACTATTTTTTAAAAACCAAAATCCGCGCCTTACACGCATGAGGAATTTTATCCTGAATCCTAAGTAGGGATAAGTCAGCGCCTAACACGCGTTGCCGGTTTAGTCTTTCACCGATTGAAGAAGACACCAGAATCCAAGTCTAGGAACTTTTATCCCGAAGCCTAAGTAGGGATAAGTTAGCGCCTAACACGTGTTGCCGGATAATCTATTCCTGTGAGAAAGACGAAGTCTATGTATTCAATATCGTAGCACTAAAAGAGTTAACTCTTTTAGCATAACGTTACGTGCAGAACGGATTTGAACAATCTGCATGCTAGCCCGACTCAAACGGTAGCCGGTAAAGGCTAATCAAACCCGTTAATGGTTAAGAATTTGCTAAAAATTCTATAAATACGATAGTCATTGATGCACCAGCTCTATTAATTAGTCTCGTGACTCAAGGATCTGATAACTTTAGGATAAGATCCATTCATACAGATGAATCAGCTTTAACAGTTGGTCCTGCAACCTCAACATTTGGGACCACCACGCTCTAACGCCTTAAGAGCACAAACTGTGTAGACACTGGTCAACGCGTTGTTACGAAAGTCAACGCCAGCCAACGCGTTATGATGAAAATCAACGCCGATCGATGTGAAACCCTAAGGTCAACGCCGGTCAACGCGTAGCTCTAAGTCAATGCCAGTTAACGTCGGTCAACGTGTTGTGATAAAAGTCAACACCGATCAACCCGTTGCGACAAAAGTCAATGCCGGCTAACGTGTGTTTGTTGGAAATTTGCAGTAAAAAGACAATGAAAGAAAAATTGACTTGTATTTCTCTCAAAATCAATTACAATTTGGATTCCGATTACAAAAGAGAGGAGAATGAATTTGATTCTCCCCTTTGTTTAAAACTGGGTTCTTCACGGTGGCGATGGAGTGCCTCCCTCGAATGCTCGCGTCGAGTTTGCTCTCCGTTGACGATCCGAACGTCTTGATTCACTGGAACGATGTATTCTCCTCACGATTTGACGCTATAGAGAACTTGCGTGGCAAGTTTGAAAATAACTCTTAACGAGTTGATAACTCTGAACGAGTTTTAGAAGAACTTGCAGAGCAAGTTTTGAACTCTGATCGAGTTTTAGAAGAACTTGCAGAGCAAGTTTTGAACTCTGATCGAGTTGATAACTCTGGACGAGTTTGAACTCTTGAAAAAGAGTTGATTTGAATCGAGAGTCGGTTATAAGCCAAGGATGAATAAGCTCTTGTTGCGGATCTCCCGAGCTCCAGAAAATGCTCTAAGGATCTCCTCTGGTGCTGTTGAACTGCTGAGATTTGTTGACCCTAAGCGGTTTTGATACCAGCTCAACTCAACCCTATGCGGTTTTTCTGCTAGAAACCGATCAACCCTTGGTGGTTTGATCTCTCCCAAAAATTCCAGTCCCGTAGGATATTGAAGAGAACTTGTTTGAATAAGTTTGAAACTCTAGCCGAGTTAAGAAACTCTTTTGAAAGAGTTAATTTCAGAAAGGATTAATAATCCTTTTAGCCAAGAATGATTGATCAATTGTTGATCAGAAGAACTTGCTAAACAAGTTTTAAAACTCTGATCGAGTTAGGGAAACTTTAAAAAGAGTTGATGATAACAAAGCAAGTTCAATCATTTCAAAAGAGTAGCTGATCTCTTTCTCTCTTCGGCCGATCTCAAAAAAGCTCCGCCAGTCCTTTATAGGTTCGGTAAAACCTCTATATCTCCAAATCTAACTGATAGAAAGCAATTTCCACCATTCAGAATTAGGAACAATAAGTGTAATAGCCACTCTCCAAATTTCACATCGATTGGACCATGGATGAGGGTCTGATCGTCACGCCGATCGCAACTGCACGAAAGTGACTTTTCTCTGCACTCCTGGAACGACCAGCTTCGGTAAAACCTTCATATCTCCAAATCTAACTGATAGAAAGCAATCTCCACCGTTCAGAATTAAGAAAGACGAGTGTAGAAGCTACCCTCCAAATTTCACATTGATCGGACCACGGATGAGGGTCCGATCGTCACGCCGATCACAACTGTGCAAATCTGACTTTTCTTCTCCTCTCTTGTTCTGTCCTCCTTTTTTTTTCGGCTAGCCCTCTACCACCAGCCCTATTTTGCTATGAAAACCATCTATTTGTAGGAGTTTAAGGGGTATAACTACCCCCCTTAATTAGCTCCATAATGAAGGTTAGTTGCCCTATTAAGTGGAGGACCGTTTCAAGGATTTGAAATGGTCAAACGCGACCTTCGCGTTGAAGAGATTGTCAATTATAATCTTTTTTTTTATTTTTTAACTTTTGTGAGGATCGTCAGATTGTAATCCTTATATTTAGCTCTTGATAATATGAGAGTCGTCAATTTGTAACTCCCGATGTTGATTGTGAAGGCTGTTGAATTAGAGCTTTCATCAGTTGTTGTGAAGGTCGTCAGATTGTAACCTTCTACGTGAAAGTCCTCAAATTGTAGCCTTCTGGAAGTCGTCAGATTATAACTTCCATCATCGGTGTTTGATGGGGATCAACTATCTATTGTGATTTTTAGACAGCCTACAGAACCCCCTCCAAAGTTTTCGAAAGTTCGCGGTTGACTGGGACGAATTTTCGGGATACTTTGGATTTCAACTCTGATTTTGGAGCTGTTGATTCCTTGTCACAAATGAGTTGTTCTCTGCACTCGCTTCGAAGGCAGCTTGGTTGAAGGGATTTTCCACGCAGGACCTGTGTGAAGGTATGCGCCATAATCCTGCTTCTGGAATGTGGGGGTGGACCCTGCATTTTGAACTTGAGATGTGGGTTTCACCGTTGCATGTTGAATTTGGAACACAGGTGTGACCTCGGCGTTTGGTTTTTTTTTGCATCGCGGGTCAACATTTTGACTTAAGACATGGAAGTGGCTTCCGTGCATTTTTGACTAAGTCTTTGAGACTTGTCTTTGACGCATCTGTTTTAAGTCTCGACTCACATCCATTAAGCTGATGGGCCTGCAAACGTGTGTAGGATTTTTGGCAAACCCTCAGCCATCAGCGGATTTGATAAGCCTTTACCGACTACCGTTTGAGTCGGGCTAGCATGTGGATTGTCTAAGTCCGTTCCACATGTAACGTTGTGCTAAGAGAATGAACTCTCTTAGTCTTGATGCTATGATTTTGAATACATAGACTTTGTCATTTTGACGGGAAAAGACTAACCGGCAACGCGTGTTAGGCGTAGGCTTATCTCTAATTAGGGATCGAGATAAAGTCCCCCATGCGTGTGAGGCATGGATTTTGATGTCCTTTTCACGGTAAGAGACTAACCGGCAATGTGTGTTAGACATTGACTTATCTCTACTTAGGATTCAGGATAAAATTCCCCATGCGTGTAAGGCATGGATTTCAGCGTTATTAATAACGACTCGCTACGATATTGAATACGTAGGCTTTGCTATTATTGCGGGAATAGGCTACACGGCAGCATGTGTTAGATGCAGACTTATCTCTAATTAGGGATCAAGATAAAGTCCCCCATACGTGAAAGGTATGGATTTTGGTGCTACGATGTTAAATACGTAGACTTGGTCATTTTCGCGGGAACGAACCACCCGGCAGCATGTGTTAGATGCATGCTTATCTCTGTTTAGGGGTCGAGATAGATTCCCCCAGGCATGAATCCTGGTGTCTTTTTCACGGCGAAAGATTAACCGGTAACGCGTGTTAGGCGTAGACTTATCTCTAATTAGGGATCGAGATAAAGTCCCTCATGCGTGAAGGCATGGATTTTTGGTGTCATTTCTTCCTGTGTAGCTTGAAACACCGAAAGAATTAACAAGTTCATTGGGGGGGTTGACTGTTAGAGGTGTGATATGAACCTAACAGTATTTTATGGACATATCGCTCTATTGAAGAGAGTCGATAAGTTGATTTGGTCGTCAGAGGTGTGGTGTTAACTTGACGGGTTTGTGGACCTATCGCTCCATTGAAGAGAGTCGATAAGTGAATTTGCCAGAGGTGTATTGTTAACGTGACAATTGACAAGGGGGTTTTGTCAGAGGTGTATTGTTAACGTGACAATAATTTGTGTTGCGATTGGAGCAACTTTGGAGACTTATCATCCTATTGACGAGGATTGATAAGTGAATTTGTCAGAGGTGCATTGTTAACGTGACAATTGATAAGTGAGTTTTGTCAGAGGTGTATTGTTAACGTGACAAGAATGTGTGTTGCGATTGGAGCAACTTTGGGGACTTATCATCCTATTGACGAGGATTGATAAGTGGGTTTTGTCAGAGGTGTAGTGTTAACGTGACAAGAAGAATATTGCTATAGAAGCAATTTTGAGGACTTATCGCTCTATTGAAGAGAGTCGATAAGTGGATTTTTGTCAGAGGTGTAGTGTTAACGTGACAAAGAGAATATTGTTATAGAAGAAATTTTGAGGACTTATCGCTCTATTGAAGAGAGTCGATAAGTGGATTTTTGTCAGAGGTGTAGTGTTAACGTGACAAGAAGAATATTGCTATAGAAGCAATTTTGAGGACTTATCGCTCTATTGAAGAGAGTCGATAAGTGGATTTTTGTCGGAGGTGTAGTGTTAACGTGACAAGAAGAATATTGCTATAGAAGCAATTTTGAGGACTTATCGTTCTATTGAAGAGAGTCGATAAGTGGATTTTTGTCAGAGGTATAGTGTTAACGTGACATCTGTGGGGGAAAGAATATTATAGCGTCTCACTAGGGAGGACTGCTAAATATCTTATCATCGGAGCGATGAATTGTGATACTTGTGATTCGAACAAGATTTTAAGAATTTTATCACTCTATTAAGGAGAGCTGATAAGTTGAATATTTACTACTCTATTAGGGAGAGTTAGCAAATTGATCATGATTTGACCGATTTTGGAGACTTATTGTTCTTTTGATGAGAATCAATAAGTGAGAATTAGACAGAAGAACTATTGTTACAATAATGTAAACTAAACTCAAGCTCTGTGGGGGATGACATCCGTCTGAGGTGTAATATTAACCTGACGAGGAGTTAAACCTTGTTGAGGAAATACCAAGGTTTAACAATGTCATGTTGAAAGATTTCATGAACTTAAGGAATAAGTCTCATGTTTAAAAGAATACAAAGGTGGATCCTTTGTTTAGGATAATCACAACGCACAAGGCGACCTCTGCGTTCGAGGTTCGAAACGTAAAGTTAAGAACTATTACAACGCAGGTCTAGGCCTGTCGTTTGAAAAATTTGAACGCAGAGGTGAGCTCTACGTTAAAGTCTAACCGACTTTATCCATTAACGCGAGAAATCACGTTTCAGATTCGGTTGGGATTCTTTCTTAGAGTCCCGAACCGATTGAACAGCCCGACGGCTGTTATAAATAGACCTGTAAGGTCACATCAAGAGTCATTCAACTCTTTTTGCCTTGCTTAGTTCCAAGAACGAGAATTCTCGTTTCTGTTGATTTTCAGTCAATTCTCCCCAAAGAACTTCGTCTTCTCCGATTAACCACTTGCATGGCGCCCAGGAGGATGAGTTCGGGTTCCACTGGCGATGTCGCTGTTCTGACCAGCGCTTCGGCATTGATGTCGCTGTCACATGGACCTCGGTGCTGTGTTAAGCAGTGACCATGGCAACTTGTTTCGACAAGTTTTCTGAAAACCCTAGATGGGTTCTCCTCAACGAGGAAGATGACTCGTTCTCCATCAGAAACGCAGAGTTACGGCTCTGTGTTACAAATTGGAAACGCAGACTTAAGACTGCGTTTAAGGAACATAGAGTTTTAGGCCTCTGTGTTAAAAAAATTGGAAACGCAGACTTAAGACTGCATTTAGGAAACATAGAGTTAATTCTCTATGTTAAAATTGGGGACGCAGAGTTTAGGGCTCTGTGTTAAAAATTGGAAACGCAGGCTTAGAATTCTGCGTTCAAGTGTTGTAACGCAGGATTTGGTCTCTGCGTTTAAGTGTTGTAACGCAGGATTTGATCTCTGCGTTCAAGTGTTAATACAAGGGTTGGCTCTTGTATTAAAGCTTACCACGTAGAATTTACTCTTCGTGTTTATTTCATGTTAGCAACCTCTTTCTGCTACTAACTATTGCTTCTGATTTTACAGTGCTTTTTCCCAATGTGCCACTTCTGCCGGAGCAGCACTTCAACTACACTGATGATCCCGAAGTGGGGAGAGCTTTTGGTTTTCGTAGAGAAATTCCTTTATGCACTTTCCCAAGTTTGGAACGAACACATTTAATTAGGTTTGCCGAGTGTTCTACCCTTAGGGCTTTGATCACCGATCTGGATCTTTAAACTCCTGCGGGTTTGGATCAATTTGTCAAACCCTCATTTTTATTCGGTGACCATATATCTGATGATGGACAAGTCGGGTATGTAGAAGACTCCCGGATGCTGCGAAGAGTCGATGATCGTTTACTCTTCCTTCCCAGCATGAAGAGAATGTACCCGCTTTCCTACTTCCTGAGTGTTGGTGGTCGCAGGGGCTTGGCCTTCGATCTCGTCAAGGAGAAAGAGAACGTCTCGTTTGGCTCTGGTCGATCATCTCGTGTTCATATTGGCGGACAACTCAAAGGTCTGCGACCTGGCAGATTCGAGAAAAAGGACCCCGCTCAAGAGACACCTCTTCCAGCGAACATTTTCATACGCCGATTTATTGCCGCTCAAGGCGAATTTCCTATACAAGCCTTCCGTTCTCCTGGCTGGTTGTTTTCTGGAGAAGATGGTTGGTGGACTCGGATGGTGGATTTTATCCTTGAGGAACTCAAAGAGCCTCTTACTCAGTCTGGCCTTATGATACCAGTACAGGCCACGAGACGTGGGATTACTCAGAGCTATCCCTGCTTCTTCGCTATGCTGGAGCGATACAACCCGGATAGCTGCACCTTTTTTACACCTGTTGGGGAGTTAGGATTTGCTCTCCACGAGATGTATGCTGTATCAGGACTATCCTTTGGGCAAGTGCCCTATGAAGAATTTGTTCCAACAACTGAAGAGCTACTGCTCATCCAGAGATATACAACACTTTTTGGGAGTTGCTATGTCATTTCCACATCTGCGCTCAGGTCGCTGGGATGCGTGGGGGTGGTCTTATGCATACCGCCTGGGCAGATTATTTGTTTCAGAATTTGGGTCTAAAAGATTTGAAGGTGACCCGTCTTGCTGTAAGCTCTGCTAGGAGTATCAAAGCTCGCATCAAAACTCCTAACGCCACTTATAGGAACACGTGCTTGGAAGATGGATTCGAAGCCGACAGTGAATTTGAAAGTTTCCATTATCAGGCTGCAATTCCTATTTCCGACACCGCCCTCCTCGCTGGTTTCTTGATGCTATGGTTGAAGCGGTGTGTCGTGCTGACGAAGCCAGCTGAATCAATCTTGGTGGAGGTCGTATACCCAGCCGTTCTCCTGGCTCACGGACGACCTCTGGATCTTCTTTCTACAATGACAGGTTGTCTGCAGAGAGGCTTGCGGGATTTGATTTCTGAACTCCTTGATGTCAAGGAGATGAATGTTGCCGGGAGGAAAGTTTGGAAGACTTCTCAACCTCGCACACCAATGCCCTATACTTACTTAGTGGCTTGGTTTGTGCTGCACTGTCCCTCTTTGATGCGGGGGATTATACATGATAATGAGACCTCTATTCCTTTCGTGCGAAGGCTTGAGCCAGCCACGTGGACGACTGCGTACATAGTCCGGGCTAGACAACTTTTGTCTTCGGAAGCCAGTTATGACCTCTTTTGCTGCCGCCCTTGCTTTGATGGGGTCGAAGAAGAAGTCCCAAAGTTTGGCGACGTCGTCTTTGAAGGGTCCTCGCTTTTAAATACAGGGACTTTCCAGTGGCTTCTCACTATCAGAGTGGGTTACCTGGTTTTTAGAATAGGTGAAAGATGCATAATTGAGCCTTACGTTCCTTCACGTTTTGCTTGATAGTTTGGATATGACCAGCTTTACGTTGGTAACTCTAATCCTCAATTAGCTCACATCGGGAATCTGTATGAAGGAGCTCGTGCTTGGTATTTCTTTATTGCTCGAGGAACTCATGCGCAGTTTACTCTGCCTAATTTACCACCTAATTGTTCCACCGTAGCAGATTTCCGCAACTGGTTTGATAAAGCTTCTCTAATCCCAGAATATGACATATATACTTCATGTATAAATGAAATCCGAGAACTTTATAAATCAAGAAGTGGTTCTGGCAGGACTCGATTACCAGGGATAGAGGATTATCTGTCCTACGAACGAGAGGCCGTCGGAATCGAGGAGATCCCTAAGGAATTACCTGCTACTGAGCCTTCTGAGGAAAAGGATGTTAAAGAGGCTCTTGAAGGAGCACCTCCTTCTGGACCTCGCCGCTTGAGATCTTCAGGGAAGAAAGCTCTTACTGCTGAGGAGGTAGGCGAATACGATAGAAGAATTCGCAAACGACAACCCGTTGCAGCTAAGAATTCCAAGAAAGCTAAGTTGATGGGGGACGCCATGAAGTCAGCACTTGCTTCGTCTCCTGAAAACAGCGGGGATACTATGCCTCCAGCTGCTCCTCCTAGTCCTGAAATCCCAACAGGTGGGCAGGGATTGACCGTCCCAGATTCAGTGCCGGATGTACCCGAAAAGCTATCATCTGAAGCTGCGCACACTCCCACTCGTACTGATTATGAGAATTGCTTTATTTATCCGCCGACTGCTCCACCCCCAAGCTCGGAAACTTTGAGGAAACTCATCGAGCAATTAGAGTACTGGATGCAGATGACTATTGATGTCGTTAGTCTCGGGGACGTGAGTTTCAAAGTCTTTGAACCCCATCTGCTGGAGTGTCTCTCCAAGATTAGGAACCAGGGGAATGCATTGTGGACTGAACATTGTCGCGAGAGCATTATTGTTCTGGAATACGAATTGGAATTCCTTTCAATGCTACAACGCGATGCCATCGAACCAGAAGTGGATCGAGCACTTTCTCAGGCCAGAGCTTTGAAGGTACAGCAGCAAGAGGCTCTTCAGAAGAGTCTAAACGAAGCAGATTCTCGTATTACTCGCCTGCGCGGGGAACATCTTCAAGTGCAAGTGGACTTGGGCACTTTTGCTGCAGGTATTCGGGATACTGCGATTGAGCCTAGGGAATAATTTTGTATCATTTTCGTTTCGACTGTCCTCATTTTGTATTCACATTTAACGACATTGAATGAAAATGATATCATTTTAGCTTTCATCATCTCTTTTGTTGAAATTTGGTTCAGGACAATGAAAAGCAAAGCAAGTGCCATGAGTATGGTGTTCACTTGGCATGAAATCGAAATTCTCTTTATTAGAATAATTCTAAAAAATTTTAATCGTCAGAGGTTTAATGTTAACATGACGAAATACAAGACAGAAATACACTATAAATAGGAAACCCCCAGCCTGATTTAGCTGGGGTTTAGGGGGCTACATGATTTACGGGAAGTATCTCTTAAGGAACTTCCCATTGATTGGCATCATGAGCCTATCTCCTTTTTGATTGATGAGATGATAAGCTCCACTTGAATAGACTGATTCTATTACGAATGGCCCCTCCCACTTGGGATTGAACTTCTCCTTGGTTTTGTGGGTCATTACCATGGGTCGTCTGTGGGCCAAAACTAGATCGCCTTTCTTGAAAATCCGTTCCTTAACCTTTTTGTTGTAGGCTTTGGAGATACGGGCTTGATATAACTCGATCTGTTATTGAGCTTGAAGTCGTTTGTCATCTAAGGCTTCAAGTTCTTGCAGACGTCGTTGATGTTTTTCTTCTTCTGTTAGTCCCGTTGTAATCGCGACTCTCAGAGAAGGGATCTGAATTTCTAATGGCAATACAGCCTCGCAGTCATACACCAAAGAGAATGGTGTAGCTCTTGTAGGGGTCCTTACCGTTGTGCGGTAAGCCCACAGGCATTCACCGAGTCTTTCATCCCAATCGCGCCGGCTTTTGGAAATAAATTTTTTGAGAAGCTTCACTATGGTTTTGTTGAAGGCTTCTGCAAGACCATTTGCTGGCGGATAATAAGACGTAGATGCAACACTTTGGATTCTGAATTTATCACAAAATCTCTGAAACCCAAAGCTGACGAATTGTGTCCCGTTGTCATGAACTATTCGTCTTGGTACTCCAAAACGGTAGATGACGTGATGTTTGATGAACTTGATCACGTTTGAAGTCTTGACTTCTTTCAACGGGATTGCCTCCGCCCATTTGGAGAAATAGTCAGTCACAGCTAAAATGAACCGGTGCCCTTTGGACGTCGGAGGGGAAATCGGCCCCACTATATCCATACCCCACATTTCGAATGGCCAAGTCGCCGATGTGGGGTGTAAGTCCCCCGGTGCTTGGTGGATAAAATCTCCATGAATTTGGCATGCGTGACAACGTTTAGCGTAGTCAACCGCGTCTGAAAACATCTTCGGCCAATAATAGCCGATTCGTCGGAGACGATCTTCTAAGTAGAATTCCATATAGGGCATAGTCGATGTATGGGAATCGCCAATCCCTAGATTCGAATTCCATGAATGCCGTACAGACTTCTCCTGACGTCGTCTCGTTTGAGTTTTCCTCCATAGGAATTTTGGAAGAATATAGTTTACGTCCTATGACCGGAATCGTCGTTTTGATCCCTGGGGGCAAGGCTAGCGACGTTGCCAAAGAGGCTAAAGCATCGGCATAGGCGTTCTGAGCTCTTGGCACGTATTCGATAAAAAAGCCTTCGAACTTTTGAGCTTGCTTTAGCACTGCGAAGTAGTACGGGATCAAATCCTCATGACGTACTTCGTATTCTCCTCGGACTTGATTAACGATGAGCTGAGAGTCTTCGTAAGCCTCGAGGTACCGAACATTAAGTTCTTCAGCAAATTGCATTCCTAATAGCAGAGCATTATACTCGGCTACGTTGTTGATGCAAGGTTCGATCAAGGAGAATCCCCTTGGGATTACGTGGCCGTTCGGAGAGATTAATACTACTCCCACTCCCGCAGTAATTGCCCCATGAGGGTTTGCTCTAGAAGCACCGTCGAAGAATAACTTCCACACTTGCGTAGCTTCTTGGGTGGCGCAAGCTTCAGCGACCTCGTCAGGTAATTCTTCATACAACTTAGATGTTCCCGATACTGGATGATCGACTAAGAAGTCGGCCAATGCTTGACCCTTGACCGCCTTTTGAGGCATGAACTGCATGTCGTATTGCGACAAGAGAATGGCCCACTTTGCAAGCCGGCAGTTTAGAGATGATGGTTTTGTCATCAGAACTCTCAAAGGATTTACCTTAGAGATGACCTGAATGGTCTGTCCAACTAGGTAGTGTCGCATCTTTTGGATTGCGAATACCAAGGCGAGACATTCTTTTTCGACCGGATTATACCGGTGTTCAGCTCCCATCATAGTCCTGCTCAGGTAATAAATGGCTTCTTCTTAACCCTGATCATTGTTCTGGGCTAACAAAGCGCCAAGAGAATGATCCATGGCCCTCACATACAACAGGAATGGTTTTCCTGATATCGGGGCCACGAGAACTGGCGGTTGAGTTAGATATCTCTTAATCTCCTCGAATGCTCTTTGACACTCTGTATCCCAAACAAAAGATATTCCTTTCTTCATGAGTTTAGAGAAAGGTTGGCAGCGCCCTGACAGATTCGATATAAATCTTCGAATGTAGGCCAGTCTGCCTTGCAAACCTCTGAGCTCTTTGAGATTCTTCGGAGGGGGCATGTCTTGGATGGCACGCACTTTTTCTGGGTCAAGAGAGATTCCTTTGGATGTGACAATAAATCCTAAGAATTTTCCGCTCGATACTCTGAGGAACAATTTTGTTGGGTTCATCTTCAGCTGATGCGCTCGCATGATCTCGAACATTGTCTTCAGATCTGTAAGATGATCGTCTTTACATTGACTCTTTACTGCTATATTATCAACGTAGCACTTGATCTTCTTTCGTAGGTGTTCGTGAAAGATTGTATTCATTGCACGTTGATAAGTTGCACCTGTATTTTTCAGGCCGAAGGG
Source organism: Asparagus officinalis (assembly GCF_001876935.1). Classification (NCBI taxonomy): domain Eukaryota; kingdom Viridiplantae; phylum Streptophyta; class Magnoliopsida; order Asparagales; family Asparagaceae; genus Asparagus; species Asparagus officinalis. Next base: position 19,111,760 of record NC_033799.1, on the reverse strand, counting down.
CATCACTGTATAGCAATACACCCCCAGTGGTGTTCTAAAAGCCGTATGTTTTTCATCTTCCGGGTGCATCTTGATCTGATTATACCCGGAGAATCCGTCCATGAAAGACATCCTTTCATATCCGCAAGTGTTATCGATCATGACGTCAGTGATAGGAAGAGGAAACTCGTCTTTTGGACAAGCTGCGTTAAGATCGCGGAAATCAATGCATATCCGGACCTTACCGTTTTTCTTAGGAACTGGAACAATGTTGGCCACCCAGTCAGGGTGTTGTTCTTCCCTAACAAAACCCGAGTCTATAAGCTTTTTAACTTCTGACTCAATTGATTCCATGATCTCTGGACGAAACCTGCGTTGTTGTTGTTTAACGGGTTTTACATCCGGATCGATATTGAGACGGTGCATGGCAACCTTCGGGTCAAGGTCAGGCATATCTTCATAATTCCAAGCGAAGACATCTATATATTCAAGGATGAGAGATATAAGGTCCTCTTTCTCGGATGATGATAGGTCTTCGGCTATAAAGATAGGCTTGGGGTCAGACTCATCTCCCATGTTGACCTGGATCACCTTATCTTCAGTGGGTGGTTCACGTTGTTCGAAGCGCATATCCCACAAGACGTTAAGGCGTTTTTCGACTAACTCTTCGTCACCCCTGCATCTTCATCGGGGTGGCTAGTTGAAGCCATGTTCACAGTCAAACTTTTAAAGACTGGTCCGACACTGACGTCAGATTCCCAGGAAGATGTTTCGGATGAATGATCCTGACGCAGATAATTACTGATTTCATTTTCTGAGGTAGGGGGAGTTGTGACATAACCTAAACCCCTTCCGGTTTTTTGATAATAATCCGGAGGTTTTCCTTCAGGGGTTAGAGACATCCGGATTGGGGTTCGTCTGCCTTTCCCGAAATTAAGGCACTGTTTCTCATTAAAATTATACCCCATTCGTTTCATTAAGTATATAGAATTGGGTTCATGGTAATGGAATTGGGGAACTCCGTCGTCTTCCTCTGAACTTCCTCGTTTGAGTTGTTCGGGTTTGACTTTACCAAAACAAATCGGCTTCTGCCCTTTCCTTTTGGATGGGACTTTGAAGAAAGCCTTCTGTGCGTCCTCCGCTTCTTCATCTGAAGCGAAGGATGACTGAACTGGTAAGGTTAGCGACGCCTCTGTGCACAGTATGTGCCATGGGTTGGTACCTGCACTAGAATTATTCTCTATTTGTTCATTATTAAGAGAGACATCAGACAAGTACGCTAAAATGAAATCTTCATTAATGCACTACTCGCCCTCACTCGGTACATCATTATTACTCTCACCCTGACCCGTTACATCAAAATTTAATTCCCAAGGACAATCTTCATTGGGATCTGGCTCGATGTCAGCCTCATTACCGCTGTCTACATCTTCTTTCTCTTGGGATTCCAAATAGAAGACGGAGTCGGTATGGAAGTTTTCCACCCCTCGGAAGGGGTATTTTTCCGCAATCAAGGTTCGGACTTCGTCCTCATCATTGGCATATTTCATGACCTGATGTAGGGTAGACATGACAATGCGGTTCGCATGTATCCACGGTCGTCCTAACAACAAATTGTAGGAAGTGTCCGCGTCTATGATGTAGCATGTCACCTGCGCTGAGCCTGGGTCAACCTGAACACGACTGATTTCAGAGGATCCAATATACCCTGTGTAGTATAGTGGTCGGTCGTGTTCGTGTTTGACTTGCATATCTTCCTGAGTGAATGATATGCATGGTAGACTTCGCGCTGCTTGTAGGCATTGCAGACAAAGTTGATCTTCAGAGGCTTCGGGAGTCGGAGTTACTTGAGTAATGAAGCTCTCCGTATTCTTCAAAGCTTCAATCAGAGCTTCCTTGGTGGATTTGGACAACCTTAGGAGCTCATATAGCGTAATTCTGGCTGGTATGTTAGCCAACTGCGCCATGACGTTGAATTGGAAGGGAGCACTCGACTCTCCAGATTCTTGGTGGAGATTTCTGTTGAATCGGAGCTCCTTCTGTTTTCCTTTGTCCACTGTCTTTTTCGGGGCAGAACCCCCAGCGTCTTGGGGCTGCTCTTCAACTTCTGGAGCGTTCTGGCCGTAATCCCTCAAGTAAGCTTTTCCTGACCGGGTGCCAGGGTTGTCTCCTGGGTATGATGCCAGGGCAATCCTCTCCTCTTCTGAATCAGTAAGAGGTTTGAGGTGGTCATCATTTTCAGTAATGGAGGGGCTAATCATGTTGGAAGACTTAGCCTTGCCTCCTTTCTTTTTGGACGAAGTATTTATCCATTGTTGATCTCCCAGCAGATCAGGGTGGACCCACATGATTTCCCCTTTTTGGGTAGTGAGAGGCACTAACCCTCTGTCTTTCTGACTATGCGGGTCAACATTCTTCAGGTGTATTTCTCCCTTGCGAATGGGGACGACGCCGTTCGCTGTTACCACCGGGGGAAAGTCACCGAATTGGACCGCTATCATATTAGTTGATACGGTCTTCTGCTCCGGCTTCAAGGTGAGTACATTAGCATTCACCAAATTCTGTAAGATGTCTTTGAAGACATAGCACTTTTTGGTCGGATGTCCAAGGAATCTGTGATAACGTCAATAGTTAGGGTCATCCACTTTCCCTGCTTCATCCGGCTTCCTGATCTCAGGCAACTGCAGCTTGTTGTTCTTTCGAAGCAATTGGAATAAGGTATCCACATGCTCCTCTTTGAACGAGTACTGCTTCGGCGCTCTTTGCTGATTTGGCGCCTTACCTTGCTTATTTGGCGGTGGCACTCACGTGTAGTCGGCTGCCAAAGTTTCCTTTCCCTTAGACCGCTGGGCATTTTGCTGATTGCGTTGCTGCTGCGACTTGGGTTGTGGCACTTCTTCAGCTTTGACTCGCACCACTATCTCTTCAGCTTGTTCTCCTTGTGAAACTAGTTGTCTCCAGGAGCGACATTCTGCCACTCCCATTTGAGCAAGGAGCTGAGTCTGCAGGTTGTGCCTGCAAGTTTCAACCAGAGTTGATTGAGTCATACCTCATAGGTCTTGATGGACTCTCCTTCCCTTTGCTTAGTGGCGAGAAGAGTTGGGACTGAGACCTCCGTATCGTCCTCAAAAAACCTGGCCAAGAATAGCCTTTCCAGGTCTACCCATTTCTGGATAGATCCAACAGGCAGCTTCATGAACCATTCGAAAGCGACACCTTTAAGAGTGCCGATAAAAAAGCGCGTCAGGATGGTGTCATTTGCTACCACATCCCCAGTTTGGGACTTGAAGTAGTAAATGTGCTGATTTGGCGATCCTGTGCCATCAAACGGTTGTAAGGTAGGGGCCTTAAATTTCGGTGGGTAGGGGGCTGTATCCCACTCAGCAGGGTAAGGCCGCACTACTCTCACTTCGGTTGGCTCGCTTCGGGAAGTGGTGGCGCAATCCGACGTTCATCTCACTAGAACGACCGTTGAAACTCTGATTATCGAGTTTGATCAAGCCAAGTACGAGGAGGCCATCTCCTCCGGATCCCTTAGCCCTAAGGCTATGCGCAAGATCCACACTTCTTCATCGGAAAAGCTAGTCCCCAGCGGAGTCGCCATCTTTTGTTTGTTGGAAATTTACAGTAAAAAGACAGTGAAAGAAAAATTGACTTGTATTTCTCTCAAAATCAATTACAATTTGGATTCCGATTACAAAAGAGAGGAGAATAAATTTGATTCTCCCCTTTGTTTAAAACTGGGTTCTTCACGGTGGCGATGGAGTGCCTCCCTCGAATGCTCGCGTCGAGTTTGTTCTCCGTTGACGATCCGAACGTCTTGATTTACTGGAACGATGTATTCTCCTCACGATTTGACGCTGTGGAGAACTTGCGTGGCAAGTTTGAAAATAACTCTTAACGAGTTGATAACTCTGAACGAGTTTTAGAAGAACTTGCAGAGCAAGTTTTGAACTCTGATCGAGTTTTAGAAGAACTTGCAGAGCAAGTTTTGAACTCTGATCGAGTTGATAACTCTGGACGAGTTTGAACTCTTGAAAAAGAGTTGATTTGAACCGAGAGTCGGTTATAAGCCAATGATGAATAAGCTCTTGTTGCGGATCTCCCGAGCTCCAGAAAATGCTCTAAGGATCTCCTCTGGTGCTGTTGAACTGCTGAGATTTGTTGACCCCAAGCGGTTTTGATACCAGCTCAACTCAACCCTATGCGGTTTTTCTGCTAGAAACCGATCAACCCTTGGTGGTTTGATCTCTCCCAAAAATTCCAGTCCCGTAGGATATTGAAGAGAACTTGTTTGAATAAGTTTGAAACTCTAGCCGAGTTAAGAAACTCTTTTGAAAGAGTTAATTTCAGAAAGGATTAATAATCCTTTTAGCCAAGAATGATTGATCAATTGTTGATTAGAAGAACTTGCTAAACAAGTTTTAAAACTCTGATCGAGTTAGGGAAACTCTAAAAAGAGTTGATGATAACAAAGCAAGTTCAATCATTTCAAAAGAGTAGCTGATCTCTTTCTCTCTTCGGCCGATCTCAAAAAAGCTCCGCCAGTCCTTTATAGGTTCGGTAAAACCTCTATATCTCCAAATCTAACCGATAGAAAGCAATTTCCACCGTTCAGAATTAGGAACAATAAGTGTAGTAGCTACTCTCCAAATTTCACATCGATCGGACCATGGATGAGGGTCTGATCGTCACGCCGATCGCAAATGCACGAAAGTGACTTTTCTCTGCACTCCTGGAACGACCAGCTTCGGTAAAACCTTAATATCTCCAAATCTAACCGATAGAAAGCAATCTCCACCGTTCAGAATTAAGAAAGACGAGTGTAGAAGCTACCCTCAAAATTTCACATCGATCGGACCACGGATGAGGGTCCGATCGTCACGCCGATCACAACTGTGCAAATCTGACTTTTCTTCTCCTCTCTTGTTCTCTCCTCCTTTTTTTTTCGGCTAGCCCTCTACCACCAGCCCTATTTTGCTGTGAAAACCACCTATTTGTAGGAGTTTAAGGGGTATAACTACCCCTCTTAATTAGCTCCATAATGGAGGTTAGTTGTCCTATTAAGTGGAGGACCGTTTCAAGGATTTGAAATGGTCAAACGCGACCTTCGCGTTGAAGAGATTGTCAATTATAATCTTTTTTTTTTTTGAACTTTTGTGAGGATCGTCAGATTGTAATCCTTACATTTAGCTCTTGATAATATGAGAGTCGTCAATTTGTAACTCCCGATGTTAATTGTGAAGGCTGTTGAATTAGAGCTTTCATCAGTTGTTGTGAAGGTCGTCAGATTGTAACCTTCTACGTGAAAGTCCTCAAATTGTAGCCTTCTGGAAGTCGTCAGATTGTAACTTCCATCATCGGTGTTTGATGGGGATCAACTATCTATTGTGATTTTTAGACAGCCTACAACGTGTTATGATGAAAGTCAACACTAGTTGACGCGAAACCCTAAGGTCAACACCGGTCAACGCGTAGCCCTAGGTCAACGCCAGTCAACACGTTACGATGAAAGTCAACGCTGATCGATGTGAAACCCCAAGATCAACGTCTGTCAACGCGTAACCCTAGGTCAACACGTTGCGATGAAGGTCAACATCGGTCAACGTGTTGTCCTAGGTCAACGTCGGTCAACACGTAGTTCTGAGTCAACGTCGGTCAACGCGTTGCGACAGAGATAGTTAGTTTAAAGTCAACTCAATGACACGAGCCAAAACCAACTCACCAATTTTAATTCGAGACTTCGACGACGGCCAGACGATAAACGTAGCGTCGGAGGAATTTTAGTTATTCGTTAAAATATTGAATAGACTGAAAATCGAAGAAGTCAAGAACCAAATCCAACTACAGGTCCTTTCTCACCGACTGAAGATTGGACTGATCACATCCAAAGTATTTCAGGCTCTTCTATAAAAGAAATGAGTTTGAAACACTTTGGAGGGGGTATATGTAGGCGTCAAAAATTACCCACGGATTTTCACACGCGGCTCAAGACAGAGAAAAGATGATGAACGTTATTAGCTGGGTCACAGAAGTTTAATTGATGTCGATAAACACATGAAGTAAGTCGACGAACCGTGTGAAGCAACGGAACTGCAAATAACGAAGATACGAACTGATCAGGAGCTATGCTTGGCTTACGAAAGACGAAGTGCCCCTCATGTCTCATCTACTCCACATATGATTCAACCATGGGAGCTTGTAAATCTCCTCGTCGGCTTTCCTTCGTACTTTAAATCTCACAATTCCGAGTTCGGATGACGAAGATACGGCGGAAACGGACGGGACGCACAAAACAATGTTCCTGATCTTAGCGAAAAAACCACGAGTCTCTGGGCCAAGGCCGAGACACCCATGGTGTCTCAACCAAGGCCGAGACACCCAAGGTGTCTAGCCGAGACACCCCAAGCTGAGACACTGCGAGTGTCCGCAGACCTAAAAAACCATTTTACGCAGTTTTGAGCTATTTTTTCGCCCGTTAACCACCTGGGTTTGTTCCAACCGATCTAATATTATCCAAGAATATGATAAAATGGTTATAACTGAAGATAACAGTGAATCGATCATTCTTATCTAAAAACGGAGGCCCCGAAGCCTATAAATACAGCCCTAGGGCCTTCATTTACACGGAGCTAGAATTCTCGAGCCTTGGCGAAGCCCTGCTGAATCAGAGGCTGAGGAGCACAAATTTTAGAGAGGAGAAGGAGATCAGATTGAGTTCTTCAACATAAGGAAGAGGAGTTCGTCAGATCCATAGCCCGGTCCCTTTCCTTGAGATCGTACCTAGCTGCGATCTCGAGAAGAGTGGTTATCTCGCTGTTGCCGAGATAATTGCTTCGGTTTCTTGATTCCTTCGTGAATCAACGAAACTCTGGATTGATCTGATCGCTTGGTAGTCCATGGATATTAACGCATCCGGCATATGCAAATATCTCACGCAAGTAGCGGGTGATAAACGTTCGTTGTGTTTGTTTGAGAAGAGTTATAATTTTCGTTTTCATTGTGTAAGAGTCTTATAAAAAGACTATCTTTTTTGTTTTCATTGTAACGACTGAAGTTGTAATGAATACATCAATGAAGATATTAACTTTCACTCCAAACAAGGTTCTCTCGGTTTATGAGAGGGGTTGATCTCTTGATCTAGAGGTCGGTTTACAATTAGCATGGTGTTGTCAATTGGGTTTACAATTTGCATGGTCTTGCAAATTGGTTAGGTTTACTTTTGATTTTGTAAGGTTTCAAAATCATAGTGGAAACTCTCAAGCGGGATTTGCTTGGGGACTGAATGTATACTGGGGAGGTAGAACCAGTATACATGCTTATGTTTATGATGTTCACTTTTTGAGATTGTCATTCTTTCTTTGTAATTTATAATCTACTTTGTAAACTCACCCTCTAGTGTTTAAGTGTAAAGCTTCCGCAGATTTTTATAAGAGCACACTCTATTCTTAAAGGTCGCGATCCTACACTTGGTATACATAAGCAAAATCAGACCCTACAAAAGGTGAATCGTGTAAACTAAGCTTGCATACATAGAATTGAGAGAGGAAGAAAATATTAGTATATTATTCTTTCCTTTTTTTTAATCCCTACAATAGTGCAACTATAATTATATGATCATTATCAAGGAGGGGTGTATATGTAAAACTGTGACAATATATCACCTATATATGTATATTATTAGTATATTATAGTATATAGTATATATACATATATAAATATACTATATATACTATATATATATAATATTAATATATATATATATATATATATAGTATATATATATATATATATATAGGAGAGAGAGAGAAGAGAGATGAGAGTGAGAGAGAGAGAGAGAGAGAGAGAGGAAAAATATGAGAAAACTTGGTATCAAGTTCTTGCATTGAACTTGGTAGTGAGGTGACCAAATCACCCCCCGCTACATCACACCTTGAACATGGAGCATCTTTTAAAAGTAGGTGAATAGTGATTGAGGCCCTCTCTTCAAGGGTGATGTAGGGTGGGGATTTGGCCACCTCACTACCAAGTCAATGTGAGAAACTTGGTATCAAGTTTCTCCATATTTCTCATATATATTAATATATATATATATATATATATATATATTAAATATATATATATATATATATTATAATATATTATTATATATATATGGGTATGCTTGGTACCAAGCACAAATTTTGTGCTTGATAGTGATGTGACACAATCCCCTCCACTCATTCAAATGGAGACCACATTCACATGGGTTGATAAGTATATAGGGATATACAACCATTTGAATGAGTAGAGGGGATTATGTCACCTCACTACCAAACACAATTTTTTGTGCTTGGTACCAAACATACCCATTTTTCATATACACACACTCATTCAAAATAACGCAATAGACATAGTCGTGCGCAGATCGTAACTCCGAGAATTAGTATTAATCATATTGTTTTGCATCCACTTGCTGGCTGCTGCAACATGCCCACCAGCTTTTAATAGGACTTGGATGCATCATTTACTTTGAATAGGACTTAATAAGATGCGTGTCGTGTGCGTAGATCACGACCTTTTCAAAAAATGTTGGCGTGCATTTTGTAAAACTATATATTAATATGAATTTGAACATTTTTATTTGTGAACTTAATCGTGAGACGTTTTGAACGGTTGACCCTTAAGTACTTCATATATATGTACTATATATATTATTACCCACTGAAGTTACACAGAAGGATAGATTATAAATAAGAATAATAGTTAAGACCTTTTATCTAAGATATTAATATTGTTAACAATATTTTCCAAAAAATTATAATATGTTTTCTTTTTGCAAGTTTTTTATATCTTCTGCCATGTCCCTCAAAGTTCATGGTACATGAGGTTTACCTAAAAAACGATATAAGATGAAGTGGAAAGTCTACACGTGTGTCCAACTAAAAATTTCAGGCCCTCAATGTGATATTTTTTTTCTTAAAAAAAACTTTGATGTGCATGTTATATAATCTTCTTGCCAATAAAAGAAAGAGCATATCAACTAATAAATTATGTAAGAGTATTGAGTATTTGACTTCGAGTAGGATTTTATATGCATGAAGCCCTGATCTCCAAAATGGTATTAATATAAACTCGTCATGTGCGTGGAACACGAACCTATTTAAATATTTATCTAGATGCGTGGGAAAAAATTACAATACTAAGCCAAGGTTCCTCGGGGAAAAAAGAACGTTTAGAGGAAAAACTATGAGACCATCTTGTAATTTTCTATCTTTGCCAACTGCCATAATGCAATTTTTTAGGTGTGTTAGAGCAAAGTGACAAAGTCATGTTATAGACTTTTGTGAATAAAAAACAACAAGATCGTTAAATAATATATTTTGCTCGAAAAAGAGAGAATCGAAAAGCGTGATCGTTAAAATATCATCTTTATTGCCTGGAAATACGCTAAATAGCACTTAAATACCTTATAGTAGTCTCAATCACTTGGCACTAGCATATATATCCTCACTTGTAATTGAGTAGCATTTATATACTTGAGTTGTTCAAAGCTGTCACATTAATACCTTCTATTTTGCTAACTTGAAAATTTTATTCGAAAATTCTCATATAAAATTTACATGATAATTTTATAACTTTCTATCTATTTAAATGTGTTGAATTTTTTGTTTATTTTTTTTTTCAAATTATGTTTTTAAGACAAAGTTAAGATACATTTATGTTAGGATTTGGATATCTTTAAAATTTTTTAATAAATATTAACAGTTAAAAAGCTTTAAAATTAACATATGAATGTTCTATGGAATCTTACAAATAAAAATATTCACCATTACAAACTAGAAGGTATTAATATGTTAATTTTAAATAACTTAAATATATAAATGCTACCACTAATTATATATAATAAAATAAAAGAATAAAACTATAAGATGTATAAGTATTATCGGTTTTTCTATAAAGTGCCCATGGGCACTCTATAGAAAACCCGAAGTTTATTTCTGTTCGTTTCCAAAAAAAATTGGGAAATCAAAGAATAGGAAACCTATTTCCTATAATAATTGTTTTGAGGTTGTTTGGTTGGCTTAAAAAAGAAGAAAACTATAGAATAGGAGATGAGATGAGATGAATTGTCACCTTATTATTGGATGATGTGAGTGATTTTTTAAAAAAACTTGTTTTGAGGTTGTTTGGTTGGTTAAAAAAAATAAGGAAATGAATTGGAGGTATATTATTGGATGATGTTTTGAGGTTGTTTGTGTTTGGTTCATTTTTAAAAATAAGAAAATAGATGAGATGAGATGAGTTGGAGGTATATTATTGGATGATGTGACACATACTTAAGGAAATCAATTTCTTGTTTTTTTTTTGAGGAAATGGATGGAAATAAAGGTTTAATGAGATGAGATGAGTTGTCACAATATTATTGGATGATGTGTGTGATTTTTAAAAGAGCTTTGCTACAGGGACCCAAAATATGGGACCAATAGGGGAGACAAGTGAGGTGTCCCCCTCCTATTGGATAATGAGTTGGCCATCATTAATGATTGTCAACTCATTATCCAATAGGAGGGGGACACCTCACTTGTCCCCCCTATTGGTCCCATATTTTGGGTCCTTGAGGAATTTTTCTTTTTAAAAATAAGATAAGATGTGATGTGATGAGTTGGATGATGTGACATATTTCTTGTGTTTGGTTTATTTTTAAAGGTAAGAAATAAGATGAAATGAAATGAGTTGGAGGATAAAAATATTATTTTATTAGATATTATGGGTGAGTTTTAGGGATGGAAATGAATAAAAATATTATTTTATTGGTTTCATTGGACCGATTTCCTTTTCTTGGTTTTATGAAACCAACCAAACAGCCCCTTAGCCCATGAAAATATTATCATCTTGGATCCCAAAATGTGATCATTATCATCTTCGCTATTAAAAAAGAGAAATTATTATCGCTACACCTGCTATCTTGTAGTGCGGTGTCAAATTATTGAATGCCCTCACTGATTACCTTCTTAGACATTTTGTCATCAAGTACACATGTGATGTTCGTTATAGAAATTATTTAGATAAAATACATTCCTTGCAATCTTGGTCAGCGTAATAAGAGAAGTAAATCATTACGTTAATATTGACATATATATATTAGTCAGTAAAGAACAAACAGCCACGAAATATAATTCATGAGAGATAAAAATTAAAATCATGTTTTCACCAAGGGGCTAAATAGCCTTTACATACCCTATTGTTTCATCTACTTTTTCTGTATACATATTGGGTAGTAGAAAAATATGGCCAAGAAAACCTCGTGGAATTGCTGAACAGTAAGAGACAAAATGCATCATATCACCTATTCCTCTATAATAATGAGATGATCCAATATTCACTTGTTAGATTTTTTGGTCAAAATCTGCTTTCCAAAATGAGTTTCCAAACTATATATATATTAACTACAAGTACTTTTCATAAATGCTTAGTAGCCTAGTGGAAAATTTATGTTTTGGTGTTTCAAAAAGTCCCTTGTTTGAGGCTTATCAACGGCAAGCCGAGAAGTGTTTTATTTGAATTAATCCCTCATAATTTGTCGTGGGTCGTGGGTCGTGGATCGTGGGCCGGGGATCGGGGCTAATCGGGCTGAGGCGCTAAGTGGCGCTTTGTTAGGCGCACTTTGCACGCTTTGCAACATGCGGACGAGCTACGTATTCGCACGAGAGTGACCCTAGCGTTCTCGTAGTTTGACAAGGTTCGCTCGTTCGACGAGGTTCATCTGTCATACGAGGTTCGCCTGTTTGACGATGTTCGTTCGTTCGTTCGACGAGGTTCGTTTGTTTGACGAGGTTCGTCTGTCATACGAGGTTCGCCTGTTTGACGATGTTCGCTCGTTCGACGAGGTTCGTCTGTCATATGAGGTTCGCCTGTTTGACGACGTTCGTTTGTCAAACAAGGTTCGTTTGATTTGATGAGACGTGACCCTCACGTTTCGTAGCAACGTGTCCATTGATTGTATCGTATTCAGGAGTTACTGTATGCAACAATTACAATAGCATTAAGAGCAATTTAATGCATTGATGTTACAATCTTAATTGCCATTGAGAATTGTAACAGTCACATTAATTGCTAGTGACTCTTGAGCTAGCCTTAGAGGCCTATAAATAGCGCATTTGGGCAGCTCTTGGTTGCTGCTGAAAACTCTCTCGCGAGCGTGGAATACGAACGTCAGTATAGAATACGAACGTCGGTATACACACGCGAGCTTGGAAAACGAACGTCGGATCGACGTTGTTGTTGCTGTTGTTGTGCTGCTGCTGCAGAAACTGTGCTCGCAGGAACCCTGAAACCGAAAGGTTTTGAACCGAAAGGTTTTGAACCGAAAGGTTCTGAGATCAAGGAGATCTTTTGCCTTGACCGAAAGGTCTTATAGATCGAGGAGATCTTGACAGTACTGGGTTGGTGCACACTAGAGTACTGTACTGCTGTTCCTGAAAGCAGCTTGGCCTTGAGATCCTTGCACCAGAGTAGACCAAATATTGCTTTAAGCACAGCGTTTCACAAACGCACAGCAGTTAATTGAAAAGTTTAAAATATCAGCACATCATCTTCCACTGTTTAATTCCAGATTTAACCATAATTTCCAATATCACTATCTATGCTACAATAAATTATTATTGTAAACTACTGTAGTATTATTACTGTAGCTCAGACGGGATACTGTAGCATTTAAAAAAATATTACTGTAGCACTCACAAAAACTGTATTTGCATATAGAATTAGTGTAGCAGAAATAAAAAATAGAGGCAATGCTTTGCACGGGGTGCACGCTAGTAACTTTGTAAAAGAAGACACAGTAGCATACCACTTCATTTTCAGTGCTTGTCACTAACATTAATGTACTTACAATTAATGATGTTTGTAGTACAAATCTTGACTCTTGAGGATGCTTGAACAAAAAAATTATGGCTTTCGATGCTTATCATAATTTTAGATTTTTAATACAATGATAAAGTTTTTTTTGTTTAATACACTATAGATTCATATCTCACGGACATGCAAATGAATCGTGTTAATTTGATTCAGAAAAGGGCGCTCAATCTGTAAAAATAAGTCAACGTAAAGTTATAATCTCCAATTCTCATAATATCAATGTTTCAAAGCGGTCGAAGGATCTCTAAGATAATCTAGCATTAATTTTACCATGAAAATTTATCCATATTAGAGATGGTCCGTACTTTCATATTGATTCATGATATCTTTTCCTTTATAAGAGTACTGTGTGCATAAATTCATTTCTTGACATATTCATTTCGATATGCATATCTTAGTTGTATCAAAATTAAACTAGGTCAACAGTGTTGGATTTAATCTAATAAATCTATTTGTGGGCACATATGATTAATCAATGTGTATTGCTATCTTTCAGGATAACCCACTAAAGTGATCAATTAAGTTGGGTTAATGGGTATTTAAATATAATCATGGGGTTATATGTGCAGATACCAGGTTGTAATTGTGATTTATTGAGGGGCTAAATTATAAAAGTACAACATCTATAAATAAAGGGTTATGGTCCCTAACCTAGGGTTACATTCTCTAATTCTCTTCACCCTCATCTAAGAGAGAAATTCGGCTAAGGAGAAAACCCTAAGGTTAGAAGATCCAAAACCCAAAATCAAGATCAATCTATGGATTCAGGTATAAGCTTCCGCTCTTTTGTTTTTTTGTTAATCTCTTTGAATTAATCATGGCTATATGGTTTTAGATCTCAAGTTTTGATTTAGATCTAACAAGTGGTATCAGAGCCACCTTGATTAATTCTTAGGGATTTAAGTTTTATTGGGTTTTTTGATCTTAAATCTCTGGTTAAAGATTCAATTTTGTTCTCGGATGAACAGTAACAAAAATTTTTTTGGATGAACAGTAACGGTTTTTTCGGATGAACAGTAACTGAAAAATCGGCGGTAAATGATTCTGGATTTTTCTTTGATTTTTTCTTCAATTTTTTCTAATTCTGGATCTGTTTTGAAAATAAAAATCAAAGATTTTTGGGTTTGTCGGCGGCGGTTTCAGTTTGAAACCCTAAGGGTTCATGGCGAAAATTAAGGAGGTGGTTACCTGAAACGAACCTCGCGTTCGTTCAATTTTAACCGAGCTTCGCGCTCAACGAACCTCGCGTTCGTTCTAAGGTGAACCTCGCGTTCAACTCAGGTGAGCGTCAAGCTCAATTTAACGAACCTCGCGTTCGTTCTAAGGTGAACCTCGCGTTCAACTCAGGTGAGCGTCAAGCTCAATTTTAACGAACCTCGCGTTCGTTCTAAGGTGAACCTCGCGTTCAACTCAAAGTCGAACCTCGCGTTCGTGCTTCAGACGAACCTCGCGTTCGTGCTTCAGTCGAACCTCGCGTTCGTGCTTCAGTCGAACCTCGCGTTCATCTTTTTTTTTAACGAACCTCGCGTTCGTTCACGAACCTCGCGTTCGTTCACGAACCTCGCTTTCATCTTTTTTAACGGACCTCGCGTTCGTTCTCAAACGAATCTCGTGTTCGTGCTTAAGTGAGTCTCGTACTCAATACAGTCGAACCTCGCGTTCGAAGTTAAGGGAACTTCGTGTTCATTATGGTTAAGCCTCGGCTTTTCATGGGTCCACTTTGGTATACTTAATTTATTCAATTAAGTTATGGGCCCTAATTAAGCTGTGAGACCCCAATTAAGTTTTTGGAAATTCAGTTGATTTAAAATTTTTTTAATTTAAATCTAAGGTATTAAGGTTGTCTCTCTCACTCCAATTGATTAATTGAAACAAGAAGTTGCCAAAGTAACCTCTCTTGTGTAGATTGTTCATGAAGAATGTGAGATGTTTGTGTGTATGCTTTCGTGTAAATATTTAATCGGCCCAAAGGAATGTTAATATTTATTTAGACTGTATACACATCTGCGATGATAAGCGTGTGACAATTATAAGGCTTACATGTGAATAATGAATCGATCCAAAGATAGTTTCATTATTTGACATGAGTTATTGTCAATGTTTGATCATTGCATGAATCGATCCAAATATAGTTTCATTATTTGACATGAGTTATTGTCAATGTTTGATCATTGCAATAAGGTATCACTTACAAGTTAATATTACTGTCCAAAGACTTGATATTAATGTTGTGCCGGTATCTTGGATGGGGATTGTCATTATTTGAATTTTATTGATTATGGTTATTGATGTGAGCATTTTTGTTTTATTTCAGCTAATGCATCTGCTGCAACTATTTCTGCTAACATCAACTCAATTCCCATGCTAAATGGGACAAACTTCAAGGTTTGGAAAGAGAACATATTAATTGTTCTTGGCTGCATGGATCTTGACTATGCATTAAGAACTGAACAACCCCAACCTCTCAATGCGGATAGCACTCCTGATGCAAAGAAGGAGCATGAGAAGTGGGAGCGTTCATCTAATTCGGTTTTTAATCAATTATTTAATTCAAATATTATGACACTAAGGTATTAAGGTTGTCTCTCTCACTCCAATTGATTAATTGAAACAAGAAGTTGCCAAAGTAACCTCTCTTGTGTAGATTGTTCATGAAGAATGTGAGATGTTTGTGTGTATGCTTTCGTGTAAATATTTAATCGGCCCAAAGGAAGGTTAATATTTATTTAGACTGTATACACATCTGCGATGATAAGCGTGTGACAATTATAAGGTTTACATGTGAATAATGAATCGATCCAAAGATAGTTTCATTATTTGACATGAGTTATTGTCAATGTTTGATCATTGCAACAAGGTATCACTTACAAGTTAATATTACTGTCCAAAGACTTGATATTAATGTTGTGCCGGTATCTTGGATGGGGATTGTCATTATTTGAATTTTATTGATTATGGTTATTGATGTGAGCATTCTTTTGTTTTATTTCAGCTAATGCATCTGCTGCAACAATTTCTGCTAACATCAACTCAATTCCCATGCTAAATGGGACAAACTTCAAGGTTTGGAAAGAGAACATATTAATTGTTCTTGGCTGCATGGATCTTGACTATGCATTAAGAACTGAACAACCCCAACCTCTCAATGCGGATAGCACTCCTGATGCAAAGAAGGAGCATGAGAAGTGGGAGCGTTCAAATCGCATGAGTCTTATGATCATTAAGCACGGCGTTCCGGAAGCCTTCAGGGGCATAGAATCCGAAGGGATTATTAAGACTAAAGATTTCCTTGCCGAAATTGAGAAGCGTTTTGCAAAAAACGATAAGGTAGAAACAAGCACGCTTTTAGCTCGCTTGATTTCAATGAAGTATAAGGGCAAAGGAAATATCAGGGAGTACATTATGGAAATGTCTCATATTGCTTCAAAGCTTAAGGCACTTAAACTCGATCTTTGTGATGAGTTATTAGTGCATCTGGTTTTGTTGTCTCTTCCTGCACAGTTTAACCAATTTAAGGTCAGTTATAACTGTCAAAAGGAGAAATGGACTCTAAATGAGCTCATTTCATACTGTGTGCAAGAAGAAGACAGGTTGAAGCAAGATAAGACAGAAAGTGCTCATTTGGCCTATGCCTCTAAGGATAAGGGCAAGAAAAGGAAGAATGATAAGGAAGCTGCTAAGGGTCCAGTTGAGAAGAAACAACATAAGGATAATCAGGGTTGTTTCTTCTGTAAGAAGCCTGGACATGTAAAGAAGGACTGTACAAAATATCACGCCTGGCGTGATAATAAGGGTACGTTCCTTACTTTGGTCTGTTCTGAGGTTAATTTAGCTTCAGTACCTAGAAACACTTGGTGGTTAGACTCCGATGCTACTACTCACATAAGTGTTTCTATGCAGGACTGTCTGAGCTACCGAAAGCCAAGTGATGTTAAAAGACACATCTTTGTGGGCGACGGACAATCGGTAGATGTGGAAGCAATTGGGCACTTTAGGTTGTTGTTAGGAACTGGTTATTATTTGGATTTAAAAGATACTTTTGTAGTACCGTCTTTTAGACGGAATTTGGTTTCTGTTTCTGTATTGGACAAATCAGGTTATTCTTGTTCATTTGGAAACAGTCAATTCAGTTTATCTTTTAATTCAAATGTTGTGGGAACCGGTTACTTGAGTATTTATGACAACCTATATTTGCTTGATACAATTGCTTCTTACAATGAATCCTTGCATGTGGAATCACGTGGTACTAAGCGTAAATTAAATAAGGAAAATTCGGCGATATTATGGCATAAGCGCTTAGGTCATATCTCAAAAGGTAGAATTGAGCGTCTTGTGTCTGATGGCATTTTGGATTCCCTTGATTTTTCGGACTTCGACGTATGTGTTGAATGTATCAAGGGAAAACAGACCAAAGTGAAAAGATTAGGTGCCAACAGATCTTCGGATGTCTTAGAATTGATACATACGGATATTTGTGGGCCATTCCCTACGGAATCCTGGAATGGTCAACAATATTTTATATCATTCATAGACGATTACTCACGTTATGGGCACCTATATCTTATTCATGAAAAATCTGAGTCTCTGGACATGTTCAAAGCCTATAAAGCTGAAGTTGAGCATCAACTCAACAGAAGAATTAAAACCGTTAGATCTGATCGTGGTGGTGAGTACTACGGTAGATATGATGGTTCAGGTGAACAACGTCCAGGACCATTTGCTAGATACCTAGAGGAATGCGGTATCGTCCCACAGTACACTATGCCGGGTTCACCTAGCATGAATGGTGTAGCTGAAAGACGAAACAGGACTCTTAAGGATATGGTAAGAAGTATGATTGCTCATTCTTCTTTACCAGAGTCACTCTGGGGAGAAGCACTTAAGACAGCAGCTTACATTCTGAATAGAGTACCAAGTAAAGCAGTTGCTAAAACACCTTATGAGCTTTGGACTGGTCGAAAGCCCAGTTTAAAGCATTTACATATTTGGGGATGTCCAGCTGAGGCAAGGCCTTATAGGCCAAATGAAAAGAAATTGGACTCCAAAACAGTTAGCAGCTACTTTATTGGATACTCTGAACGCTCTAGGGGCTATAAGTTTTATGATCCCACTATAAGGAATATTTTTGAGACGGGAACAGCAACATTCTTTGAGGATGTTGAGTTTGGGGGGAGAAATAAGGTTAGAGACATTAGTTTTGAGGAGGAATTGGCTTCAGATCCAATCCATACAGTTACTTTTGACAATATTCAGGTTCCTATACCTGTTGTTGCTCAAGAAGTAAATCCGGAACCTCAAGATGATAATGTTGAACAACTCCCTGTTCCAGAAGAACAAACTCAACAACCTCAAGAACCAGTGCCATTAAGGAGATCCACGAGAGAAAGGAGAAATGCTATTCCGGATGATTATATTGTATTTCTCCAAGAACATGAGGAAAGTAGTGGAATGTTAGAAGATGATCCAATCAACTTCTCTCAGGCCATGAAAAGTTCTAACTCTCAACAGTGGATTGATGCCATGAATGAAGAGTACAAGTCTATGCAAGACAATAAGGTTTGGGAACTTGTCCCATTACCAGAAGGTGCAAAACCAATTGGTTGTAAATGGATTTTTAAAACCAAGCGGGATGCAAACGGTAATGTGGAGAGGTATAAGGCACGTCTTGTGGCTAAAGGCTATACTCAAAAGGAAGGCATTGATTATACAGAGACTTTCTCTCCGGTTTCATCGAAAGACTCTTTCAGAATAATCATGGCACTTGTTGCTCATTATGATCTTGAGTTACATCAGATGGATGTTAAGACTGCATTTCTCAATGGAGACATTGATGAGATGATTTATATGGTGCAACCAGAAAACTTTGTGTCAGGAGACCCAAAGAATATGGTTTGCAAATTAAGGAAATCCATCTATGGACTCAAGCAAGCTCCTCGTCAAAGGTAGAATTGAGCGTCTTGTGTCTGATGGCATTTTGGATTCCCTTGATTTTTCGGACTTCGACGTATGTGTTGAATGTATCAAGGGAAAATAGACCAAAGTGAAAAGATTAGGTGCCAACAGATCTTCGGATGTCTTAGAATTGATACATATGGATATTTGTGGACCATTCCCTACGGAATCCTGGAATGGTCAACAATATTTTATATCATTCATAGACGATTACTCACGTTATGGGCACCTATATCTTATTCATGAAAAATCTGAGTCTCTGGACATGTTCAAAGCCTATAAAGCTGAAGTTGAGAATCAACTCAACAGAAGAATTAAAACCGTCAGATCTGATCGTGGTGGTGAGTACTACGGTAGATATGATGGTTCAGGTGAACAACGTCCAGGACCATTTGCTAGATACCTAGAGGAATGCGGTATCGTCCCACAGTACACCATGCCGGGTTCACCTAGCATGAATGGTGTAGCTGAAAGACGAAATAGGACTCTTAAGGATATGGTAAGAAGTATGATTGCTCATTCTTCTTTACCAGAGTCACTCTGGGGAGAAGCACTTAAGACAGCAGCTTACATTCTGAATAGAGTGCCAAGTAAAGCAGTTGCTAAAACACCTTATGAGCTTTGGACTGGTCGAAAGCCCAGTTTAAAGCATTTACATATTTGGGGATGTCCAGCTGAGGCAAGGCCTTATAGGCCAAATGAAAAGAAATTGGACTCCAAAACAGTTAGCAGCTATTTTATTGGGTACCCTGAACGCTCTAGGGGCTATAAGTTTTATGATCCCACTATAAGGAATACTTTTGAGACGGGAACAGCAACATTCTTTGAGGATGTTGAGTTTGGGGGGAGAAATAAGGTTAGAGACATTAGTTTTGAGGAGGAATTGGCTTCAGATCCAATCCATACAGTTACTTTTGATAATATTCAGGTTCTTATACCTGTTGTTGCTCAAGAAGTAAATCCGGAACCTCAAGATGATAATGTTGAACAACTCCCTGTTCCAGAAGAACAAACTCAACAACCTCAAGAACCAGTGCCATTAAGGAGATCCACGAGAGAAAGGAGAAATGCTATTCCGGATGATTATATTGTATTTCTCCAAGAACATGAGGAAAGTAGTGGAATGTTAGAAGATGATCCAATCAACTTCTCTCAGGCCATGAAAAGTTCTAACTCTCAACAGTGGATTGATGCCATGAATGAAGAGTACAAGTCTATGCAAGACAATAAGGTTTGGGAACTTGTCCCATTACCAGAAGGTGCAAAACCAATTGGTTGTAAATGGATTTTTAAAACCAAGCGGGATGCAAACGGTAATGTGGAGAGGTATAAGGCACGTCTTGTGGCTAAAGGCTATACTCAAAAGGAAGGCATTGATTATACAGAGACTTTCTCTCCGGTTTCATCGAAAGACTCTTTCAGAATAATCATGGCACTTGTTGCTCATTATGATCTTGAGTTACATCAGATGGATGTTAAGACTGCATTTCTCAATGGAGACATTGATGAGATGATTTATATGGTGCAACCAGAAAACTTTGTGTCAGGAGACCCAAAGAATATGGTTTGCAAATTAAGGAAATCCATCTATGGACTCAAGCAAGCTCCTCGTCAATGGTATCATAAGTTTCAACAAATAGTTATCTCGTTCGGTTTTGAGATGAACATTGTTGATGACTGTGTATATCACAAGTTCAGTGGGAGTAAGTATATTTTTCTGGTTCTGTATGTCGATGACATCTTGCTTGCCACTAATGATATAGGCATGTTGCACGAAACCAAGAGATTTCTATCAAAGAATTTTGAGATGAAAGATCTTGGGGACGCCTCTTTTATATTAGGGATCCAGATACATCGAGATCGCTCTCGGGGTATTCTTGGATTATCACAAAAGAGCTATATCGATAAGGTACTTAAAAGGTTTGGCATGCAAGATTGCAGACCAGGTGACACCCCTGTTGCTAAAGGAGACAAGTTTAGTCTCAATCAGTGCCCTAAAGGTAACCTTGAAATTCAGGAAATGCAGAAGATTCCTTATGCTTCGGCTGTAGGAAGTCTAATGTATGCTCAGGTATGTACGCGTCCGGATATTGCGTACATTGTTGGGATGTTAGGCAGATACTTAAGCAACCCTGGTATGGATCATTGGATAGCAGTCAAAAGGGTTATGAGGTATCTTCAGAAAACAAAAGATTACATGCTCACATACAGAAAATCAGAAAAATTAGAGGTCATTGGGTATTCGGATTCTGATTTTGCTGGATGCCAAGATAGCAGAAAGTCTACATCAGGCTACATTTATATGTTAGCAGGAGGAGCTATATCATGGAAAAGTGTCAAACAGACACTAGTAGCTTCCTCCACTATGGCAGCAGAATTTGTAGCTTGCTATGATGCATCCAATCAGGGAATATGGCTGCAAAATTTTATCACGGGACTGCGCATTTTGGAAAATGTTGAAAGACCACTAAGGTTATATTGTGACACTAAATCTACAGTAATGTATTCCAATAACAACAGGAGCTCAACTAAGTCAAAACATATTGACATTAAGTTCCTGGTTGTGAAAGAAAGGGTACAGAGTGGACAAATATCCATAGAGCACATTGGGACAAACTCCATGTTAGCCGATCCTCTTACTAAGGGATTGCCACCTAAGGTCTTTCATGAGCATACTGCTCATATGGGTGTGGTATTATTTGAGGATATTATGTTTTAGTGGGAGTTTGTATTTGTGGTGCTTTATGTTTGTTTGTATTGTCTGATCAGAATAAAGTTTTCAGTTAAGACACTCTGTTACATTATGTTTGGTTTTGATCTCACTAAGGAGGACCAGTTGAAAATAGACATGTACTGATCACATTGCATGTAATTTTCATGCTGCACATCCATGATTGATCTATGCCGTTTGATTGTATTAATGGTATATGTGACCATTGATGGGTCGAGTCACGATAAATGTGACGAATGCCGCTTTGATCCTATATTGATATAGTCAATGGACGAGATTGTTCGAAAATACCCTTTCAGTGATAGCATTTTTGAGCTCATAAGGTTATACACAATTTAAGGAATCATATGGTGCCCAAGTGGGAGATTGTTGGATTTAATCTAATAAATCTATTTGTGGGCACATATGATTAATCAATGTGTATTACTATCTTTCAGGATAACCCACTAAAGTGATCAATTAAGTTGGGTTAATGGGTATTTAAATATAATCATGGGGTTATATGTGCAGATACCAGGTTGTAATTGTGATTTATTGAGGGGCTAAATTACAAAAGTACAACATCTATAAATAAGGGGTTATGGTCCCTAACCTAGGGTTACATTCTCTAATTCTCTTCACCCCCATCTAAGAGAGAAATTCGGCTAAGGAGAAAACCCTAAGGTTAGAAGATCCAAAACCCAAAATCAAGATCAATCTATGGATTCAGGTATAGGCTTCCGCTCTTTTGTTTTTTTGTTAATCTCTTTGAATTAATCATGGCTATATGGTTTTAGATCTCAAGTTTTGATTTAGATCTAACAAACAGTTGCATATATGCAAGAACTGAGCTAGCATTTGCAAAAGTAAGGATTGGCTATTAATTAACAAGTCAACAACCTCATCCGACTTGAAAGTTCTAGCTAATTAGTGTCCCTCTGGAAAGTGGTGCCACTTGCGATCCCACCACGGACCGGATTCAATCTAGTAATATAAAAGTATGTTTGCATTAAACTTTAAAACTAAATGGATATTAATCACATGTTGATGTAAATTCACGCTGCTATTTATAGGCTTTTGCTCGATCTGCATGAAAGCAATAATGATCATGCTCGCTTGTGACCGAGAATCAAGTAAGACGTACAACCAATCTCTTGTAATAATGGTATTATTTTGGCTTCCAATAATTGCTCGATCTTGTTGTTATGAGTTGCGAAAATATATGATTATATCGGCGTGATACATCAATTAGAATCTTCTGGGTGTATTTATAATATTCAATGATAGTTACTGCGTGGTCAAGTTGTATTTTTTTATATTATTTAATTGCTTCTCTGTACCCATGGAGAAACTATGCTAGTTGGTTTTTGAGATTTGGTATCTTGTATATACGCGTAGCATATCATCATATCATAAGCTAATAATTAATATGTTGGTTTTCCTACATATTATTTGTTCTGCTTTCTTACGCACAGCCGTTGAATATTTGAATGTTATATAAATTATAGCAAATTAGATTACATTAACAAGCAATTAGAAATTGTTAAGTATAAAACGTAACCCTCAACCACGTCACGAGCTTAAAGTCCTTGGTAGCGGCAGAACTGTTAACATAGTATCAAAGCAATCTAGGTACAATACTTATTGGTCATGAATTTAAGCAGACTACAAAAAAACTTTTGATATCCCTCTGAGAAATCCAGGTTTCACTAGCTAGTAGAAAAATAGGCAGCCTACATGGAAAAAATTGTCTAGGTTGCCCTGAAATCCGTCTAGCTTGAACAAATTAGACGGATTTTCATCTAGAAAAGTCCGTCTACGACAATTCCGTCTTGATTGAGTCAACCTAGACAGAATTCCATCTAGGTTGACCAAACTAGACAGAAAGCAATAATTTTTTTTAAAAATAATCGATTCCTTGTACATTTTACATTTACCTGTACATACAGATCAATAAACATTTCCTGTTTATTTTAGACCTACATTCAAACAAATATAATACACATAATCACTATGCGAATCTAATCCAATACACACATCCAACAATCTAGTCAAACATCCATTTTAGTAAAAACTTACCTTATCTGAATATTTACAACAAATACGCTATCAATACCAGGTCCATATATCACTAGATGAATAAAATAGAGTGTTCTTACAGATAAAAAAGCTATTTAGTGCATAAATATAAAAAAAATCCTCATATCTCATCGTCATCGGCAACGGCTCTATCTCTCATACGAAAACTACCTTTTCTCCCTCCAATATCTCAGCCTGAAGGTTAAATTGATTATATTTTAGAATCGTATAAAATTTGACAATATATCAAATATAAAGGGTTTTTAATATATTAGTCTCTTAAATATTCAATTTAGCATTAGTTTCTTAGGTTTTTTCACTTTTAAGAAAATAATATTCAACTATTGATTTTTTTGGGGACTGATATGCAATAGTATTAGTTCCTTTGTATTTTCACTTAAATGAAAGTAATATGAAACTATTGAATATTATTGGGACCAATATATAATTTTTTGTGTAATTTTTTGTATTTTTGGGAGTAATATGTAATTACAAAAGATTTGATGAACTCATATTAATATAGTATTAACACGAAAATAAGATACATGTTCGCTGTTCTTCCCAAAGCCTATATTACCAGAGTCCGAGTTTACAAGTGGTATGATTTCAGCAAACAGATTAGCAGGAATCACATTGACGCTCGAGAAGGATAGATTTAATAATTATAAATTTTATTACCAATTCTTTCTTCTTATAATATAAAGTAAATGATCATTTTCAGGTAGAAAACTTAATCTCCTACCCAAATATGAGTCTTCTATCTTATATTATAAGTCCAAATAATTGGATGTAATTATTGGACGAGAGTCTAGGGATAACGTTTTCTTTTTATTCACATAAATTGAATATATAACACATTATTATAATATATTGCATTATATATCACTCTATTTTTAGAAAAACATTATTTCATAAATCACACATTTTCAAATCACAAACCTATACAATCACATATTTTCTTTATTATAGCAATTAGTGCAATTTAATTTAAGATTAAATAAATTTAGGGTTAAAATTAATTACTACATTTGTTTGAATGATGATTAAATTAAGCTTACTATTAAAAGAATCGTTTAATTAGGGATTATATAGTAAT
Source organism: Asparagus officinalis (assembly GCF_001876935.1). NCBI lineage: Eukaryota > Viridiplantae > Streptophyta > Magnoliopsida > Asparagales > Asparagaceae > Asparagus > Asparagus officinalis. Next base: position 19,087,044 of record NC_033799.1, on the reverse strand, counting down.
TTAGGGTTTACAATTGATTATAAGTGTTGATCAAATAGAGCAAAATATTGTCAAAGTAGGGTTAATAGCTGAATTTCTTTCTAGGGTTACAATTTAGGGTATTTTCTAAAATTAAATAATAAAATGTAAAAATAAAAAAATTATAATATTCCATGTAATCAAAACATGCCTTAAGCGGATTTGAGGTGGTGGCATGCAAGGCGGCAGTGTGTGGCGGCGGCGTGCAACAGCAGTGCTGTTAGACGGCAGGGGCAGGGTGGCATGGTGGCGAAGGCCTTCACGAATCTCCACGTTCCACATATTAGTCATAAGGTGGCAAACCTAAAGAAAATTTAATTTATTCCAAATTAGCTATTTAGGTTAGTGTATAGCTTTATAGATTACCATCCTATTTGGAGAGGGGGGAAGGGGGGAGAGAGAGAGAGAGAGAGAGAGAGAGAGAGAACACAGTGGAGGTGGCGGATCTTAGATGAAGGCTACGGTTTTTTAGCGCGTGGGCCACACCATCTTAGACGAAAATTTTTTGTCTAGGATGCATCATAGACGGAAAATTTCCGTCTAGTATGGTTCTTCCGTCAAGGTTGCCAACCTAGACGGAAGTTCTGTCTAGGTTGATGGCACTCTAGACAGAATGACTAGGTTGATGGCACTCTAGACAGAATGACCTAGACATTTTTTTTTGTCTAGGTTGCCTCAACGTAGACGGAAAAAATTCCGTCTAGGTCATTCCGTCTAGGTTGATTAATTTTTACTAGTGTTTCAACCAAAAACAAGGGTGCTCAGCTTGCGAGCACATATTAGAATATAACAATATGACACTTGATCCTTTATAACATTGGAGTTTTGATGCAATGGTAAGGACCTCTTATAGAAATATTTTTATTGTAATACCCATGGTTACTTAGGGACTGTTTGGTTGCACACTTTTTGAGAAAACTTTTCTTAAAACATCTGACAATGGCAAATTTGTAATTAAAAGTTTTTCAGAGATTTCTGTAAATTGTGTTTGGTTCAACAAAAAATTTATAGAAATATTTTCTATAAAATATCAAAACCTACCAAATTTTACAAAAAGCAATTTCCTCTCAAAATGAGAGGAAATCATCAGAAATCTGACACATACCATATTTAATTAAAAACCTACCAAATCTTGTTATTTTCTATAAAGTTATGAGAATTAAAAACCTACCAAATCTTGTTATTTTCTATAAAGTTATGAGTTATTTTCTTGTTTTGAACCAAACGAGCAAAGTAAAAAAACAAGAAAATTGGTATTTTTTGATTTCTCAAAACTTTTCCTATAATTTTTTTAAGAAATACAAGGAAATCATATTTTAGGTGGAAAACATTTCCTATAATTTCTAGAAATTGAACCAAACACCCCCTTACTCTCCTAGAAAATAAAAAGGCCAAACATCTCCCACTTGTTAACAACTTGGCTACTATTTATACTAAAACTAAAAAAATTACTAAAAGTGCCGGTAACTTTCTTTCTGATTCTACTCAGATATCTCAGCATCTTAGAAATCATATATATCTAACTGTTTCTGGACCTGATACGCCTTTATTGTGCATGTTTTAATCAATATATATATACATGCTCTGTGTATCAACTCATTACTTTTCTATGGTCTTTGATCTTTCGGTGCGCTAACACCTCTTGCACTCATCTTTATATTAAAGATACTGAGGTTCGGGGACCAATTAAGATTTTTTTTCCCCTACATATTATACAATTACACACACACACACAAACATATATATACTAGTTGGATTGCACGTGCAATGCACGTGGTAAATTTTGTTGTTGTTTGGTTTTTTTTTCCTGGGGAAGTTTCGATCTTATTTATAAAGTTTTTGCTGCTGCCGTTTATGATGCTTTCGCCTTCAAGTGAGTGTGAGCAGATCCACAAAAGCTTATTACGCTGCAAACAAGAAACGCCTAAAGCACTCCCATATTTAAATATTATTATTATTATATATTATATAATCTTAATAGTTTTGAAACAAAAAACTATTAATTTTTTTTAGCCTGCACCTAGATTTTTATCTCAGCATAGAGACAAGTATGAAAATTAAAATCAGTTTTTCTTTAAAAACTATTAAGATTAAGCAGTCACTTCCTCAAATTTTCCTAAAACCAGCTTAATCGTGATTCAAGAAGTATCCACATAAAACTACGTACGTGTTTGTGTGCCGTGCGTGCATTTAAAAGAGAGAGGAAAAGGGAAGCACATTATATATGTAACTAATCCTCATTTGATAAAAATGTAGATTAATTTGAGCTTCTTTTACATTGCTTCTACTATTTGTATGATGTATAAATTGGTTCCAATAAGGGAAGTGACCTAGCCACCTTGGAAATTGTGCTATGCCGAGAGAAAAACAAGGACCACAATGCATGTTTAGACAGCCTGGAACTTGATAATCCAGCCAGCCAAAATACGCCACCTCTAACAACCCTCTCAAGTTTTGCCTGACAGCTGCTACTAATCGCAAAGACCCCTTTTCAGTGTGACTCCATCTTGGGATTTTTCTTAGAGTAGCTATTAGAAGACTCACCAGAAAGCTTTATTCAGAAGAATCACCATGTCTTTTAACATGAACACGCAAGTGGAGAAACTGAGATATTGAGCACATGCTCTTAATCTTGTAGTGATGTCTAAGTGAGCTGGAAACAAAAAAAAGCAACTGCAAGAACTTAAAGAATCAATCTCTCATATTATTTGGGTATCCCATATTATTCACAACATATGCTTAAAATACAAAGTGATAAAACATGAACTGATTTAGAGACTTTTCTAACCTTATCTTTCAGCAAGAAAAACAAAAGGGAATTTTTTTTTACCAAAAAACAGTGAGTTTATTAGGAAAAACCTCACATCTTGCCTCATCATTCTCCTCAGCTCTCCTACAACTCTATAGGCAGCTCCTTGCCCCCTTAGACCGGAGCTGGCCACAGTCAGACAATCCTGCAACAACCACTTTAATGTCATGTTTCTTATCTTCATCGTGAAACCAATCCTTTGCAATGTGAGGGCATAGCTGAATCGATGAATGCTTTAGATTGGGCACCTTTCCTCGTAGAAAAACTCCTGCCAGCAAACAAACATAAACAAAAGGAGAGGTAACAAAAAAAAACCAAATGGAGTATCTATACATATACAAATGAAGGGTTAAACTAAATTTGCACCTGTAGTGAAGAAATGGAAAAGGTATCAAGATATGCGCTGAATCGATGCAGGCTTCAGATTGGGCACCTCTCATCGTAGAAAAACCCCTGCCAGCAAACAAACATCAACAATAGGAGAGGTAACAAAAAAACCAAATGGAGTATCTATACACATATAAATGAAGGGTTAAAATAAATTTTCATTGATTCAGTGAAAGAATAAATTAAGAGAAGGCCACGGATATTGATATTTTGTGATTATAAAATATCTTGGTTGTCCAATGCTTTAGCAGCCAAGCATTCAGAGAAATAATGCAAGAAGCTAATACTTGGAACTTCATAAAGCATTAAATAATGATTCCAAATAAAGAAATATAGTGGTAATGTAAATTATTCTATCACCATGCAACCATGAGGAAATGTAGTACCTTTGTGTATAATAGTTCATAAAGGTGCTGGTATTTTGCTTCAATTGCTGCTCTTATCTCCAAAAAAAATTCCTCGTGCTCGTCATGTTGACACTGGTTAAAAGAACAAATAAACGTCAACAACTAATAACTACCAATGAAATATAGCAAGATGCAATAAATCTCAAGTGAAGTATTAAATAAGATAGGGACCATGTAAAATTATATGGGTCACAATGGTTTTTGAGTGCATATGGGGTTGTGTTGATTAGTAGCATGATTTAGAACTTGATGAAGCCTAATAAATGTCAAAATGCAAGTTTATCAAATTCAGAGGCAAGGAGTTTTATCACTTGGCACAGTAGTTTTCTTTCAAAACCAGAAAATAACAACGCCGATCATAAATGATCAAGATCTATGAAGTCCTAACCTTATGTCATGGATGAGATTTAATCTTTGAATAGCTAAATCTGTGTAGTTAGTTTTCATGCATCGAATTTCCTCGCGAGTTGGAGTACCAAGAACCTACAAGAAATGACCACATTGTCATATTTAGTTAAACCTAAAGATCCTCACTTGAAACTGTACATTGATTATCTCAAGAAGATGATCAACAACACTTGCTCCAGGAAATAGTGGTTGAAATATAAAAGAACAGGTAAAAATCTCTGTATTTAAGTAGTTCAATTCAAATGTTATAGGCTCTTAGGTTCTTATATATAAGTATTGTACAAATGTCATTTTCAGGAACATTAGAAAGATGACAGACCTGGCCAAGGAGTAACTCCGCAAGGACACAACCTGCTGACCATATGTCAATTGAAGTACTGTATTCTGTTGCGCCAAATATGAGTTCAGTAGCACGATAATACCATGAACAAATGTAAGATATGTTTGCTTCGCCCTTAACCTGATAATATTAGCACGATAATACCATGAACAAATGTAAGATATGTTTGCTTCGCCCTTAACCTGATAATATAATACAACTCTTTGAAAATGAAATTGTGACAAAAGAAATAAAGATGAATTTCCAGAAATATGCAACTCAATGAAATTGTGACAAAAGAAATAAAGATGAATTTCCAGAAATATGCAACTCAAAACTGTCAAAGAAACGATCCAATAAAAAAGAAATTAGAGAAAGATGTTACCAGCAAAAATAGAAATATCTTCAAGAAATACAAAGAAACATAACAATATCTGGTGAAGCTAGCAATTTACCAGCAAAAATAGAAATATCTTCAAGAAATACAAAGAAACATAACAATATCTGGTGAAGCTAGCAATTGATGCCTATTCCATCAATGAAACAAACTAAATACAAAGAAACATAACAATATCTGGTGAAGCTAGCAATTGATGCCTATTCCATCAATGAAACAAACAGAAATATCTAGTTTTATGATACTTTTTACTGACCTTTTTTTCATCTGTTTCATTCTTCAAGGTTCATTCACATTAATTCACATTATATCATTTCAAAAACACATAGAATCATAGGCACTCAGACCTAGTTGACACAGATAGGAATAGGAAAATATTTCAAAGATGATTAAGCCAACACAAAGCCTAAACTATACCTAATTCACAAAACACATATCTAAAAGCCATATTGATGGTTATGACTGTGTCCTTATGCCTGCAACTTTATGTAAAATCCGAATTATCTTCTTCACTATATGCCAAGAGCAAGACAAGGCATCTGACTAAGCAATACTCAGCCAAATCCCTAAACTCCTCATTACATATTATATCAGAAATTGCAAAATCCGCCTCCACCTTTTGATAAAAGGTCAGCATCTTATTCCAGTAAGATGCCAACTTCATACTTTTTTTTTCATCTGATGACTTTGAGATTGAATATTTACCTACTAATCTAAAAAACTGTTAATGACTGTAAATTGGGAATCTCTCGTCCATTTCCAATATTATCGCCAAACTATGTCCATTATCTGCCAGTCTTTCTAAGCAAACTCATGTGTGTGCCACTGTGCTCACTAAAGCCTTAATTTGATGTCTTGAAAAGCACATCATGATGTACCCAAACATACAAGGTGATGTTGGTTCCTGCCTTTAACTCAAAAGTAGTGCTTAAAGACAGAAGACTCATTGAGCTGAATATCAAGACAATAACTTGATCCGCATCACTGATTTAGGTCAATATGCATATTGTTTGTTCGTTTCTTCACAGGAATAAGCCATTACACTGCTCAGCATATCTAATTTGTAGCTCATATAAGTTTACCTTTTTAATAATACTTAAACTATGAATATTAAATTATTAATATATGTGAAACCCATCACACCAACTAAATCTAATCCAATCATGTCAACAAGCAAAGAGTAAAATTCAGCATTAAGAAAAATGACAACCTTATAAACATCATTATTTAGCTAACGCAAGCACAAACTCTCACATGCTATACCAGGCAAAATGTCACAATATAAATAAATTTTTTGCTAATATCCAAATAGAAGAAGTTTGTCAGCGACGTACTGTTATAATTGTTAGCTTACAACATGCCAAAATTTTATCACTCCCAAAATCACAAATCTTCACTTGGTGAGTAAGAGGGTCGACCTACAGAATAATCAATTAACAAAAGAAGGTTACAGACAAAAGAAGAACAAATTTCATAATGCAGGTTAATCAGATAAGAAGCTTCAAAAGCATACCAAAACATTTTGTGGCTTCACATCTCTATGACAAACTCCTGGAACGTTACGAATATAAGCCAACCCTCTAAAAATCTGTAGAACTTATCAAACAAATTAAGCACTTCACAACATGAAACCACAATCAACACAGCATAAGAGAAGTAAAATGTATACCTGATATGTGTAGAGCTTAACAAATATAAGTGGCATCCTCTGGTTAATACCGCTATAATGCTTGAGTACCCGGTACAAGGATTCAGGCATGTACTCCATAACCAGGTTGAGGAAAAGATCATCTATACTGGTGGTCGAGGAAAAACTATGCTTCAAAGAAACAACATTTGGATGATCCATCGAGCGCATCAACTGAAGCTCTCTGGTCTTGTATCTCTTATCTTGTAATACCTTCTTTATAGCCAGTGAAGACGAAGAAGAAATAACTTACTGAATGACCAAAATCTGAAAACTGTGGAGATTAAAGCAAAAATTCTAAAGAAATACTCATCTTTGCAAATTTCTGTAACGCTTCAGCTTCGACGGAGAAGGATAACCGATGAACTCTTCGGCTTCGGCGAAGAGGAAGGCGTAACCGAAGTGGGAAATTTCCGATGCTGATGACGAAATTAAATTTCTATAACGCTTATTAAAAGGAGAAATTAGGTATATTTAAAATGGTTGAAGGTTAATTTGGGAAGGGTAAAGTTTTTTAGGAACTGGCTCTTTTAAAGGGTAGATAGATACAAATGTGAGATAAGGAAACAGTAGGTTTGTATAATATGCATTAAAAATACCAAACCATGAATTATATATCTAAGCAAAAGATAAATAAAATTAGCTAAATAAGAATAGTACAATATGAAATGATATTTTACATGCAATTTTATCTTTCTAAACAACAAAAAGAAAGAAAGGGAGTTTACTTACATTTGTAGGAGAAAACATAAAACCATGAGCTGGTCCTCCATGACCGCTAAGAATATCTAATAGACGCCCAGTTTTCATTGATCAAACAAAAATCTGAAACCCAAAATAACATGAAACTATAAAGACAAGACAAAAGAAAAGCTTATGAGCATAACTAAAACACACAGATTAATATATAAAATACCTTCTCTATAGAAAGCTATTGTTTTCTCTCAACAGGTTCAGGAAGCTGTGCTTGGTCATCATTTTTATTGCGAACGACTCATCGACAATATTTTTTGTGCAATATAGATAAGTAAAAAATACTTGACATACAAAATTAAATTAATAAAGTGAACTATTCTATGAATATGTATTTAGATTCACATAATAGAATGTTGAATTAAAGTAAATAACTGCAATAACAATCAAAGCATGCAATAGTTATCAAACAACTATATGAGCATATGCGTATAAATCATAAATTGGCCTAACAAATTTAATTCATCAATTAATAAACTTAAAAGCTTATGAAAAGCACATGTAAAATCCTTTAACCAATTTGTAAATGTAATTAAAATTAAAATTCATTCATGTTTAATTTTTGTGGGTCCTTGATCAATCCTCCTCCACCTTTATCTTCTTTTTTGGTAAATCGAGAAATGAATCATCATCATCAATGTTGATTGTGATGTCTTCTTGGATTTGGATTTCTTGTGCTATTATCTTTCCTTGTGCACGTTCATCCTTTGACTTCTCATCCAACTTTACAAGGAACTTGTATGTCTTTCCGATGTTGAGAACAAACTTTTGAAACAATGAACTCTGATTTTTTTTCTGTTTTAATGAGAAAAAAATTAAGATCTTATACATGAAATATATTGTTTTATATGTGTAAAATATAATTCTGTTTTAATGAGAAAAAAATTAAGATCTTATACATGAAATATATTGTTTTATATGTGTAAAATATAATAAAGTAAGAAGTTACCTCTTTTATATCATCCATGAATTTTTTAGCATCGCATCCTATCAATGTTTGTGCTGCGTCAAAAAGTGTGACTCTTGCAGTGTCTGTTTCGTCTTCCACAATGATTTTAACAACATATCTACATTTTGTATTATCATTGTGTATCAGATGATATTTATATATTTAATCTTTATATTTTTCTTTCATGAGTAATTGATAGTACTTTACCTTGGTATACTATCTTCATTGTTTTTTTGACAATTTTGACATTTGTCATAAATAGTTTTGTCTACTTTTTTATTGCAGTCTGTACATGAGTAGTACCAAGCCTCATGTCTATTTAAGATACTACTTATTTTTCCAATAAAGCTGCCATATTGTGCCTGTACATTTGAAAAAAATTAGTTAGTTATAATCGTAGTTTACATATATTTATTAAATAAAATTAGAAATTATTATAAATTATAAAAATTTTGGAAAAAATATAGTCAAAAATGAATTTTTTAAAAATTAATATAAAAGTAATAATTATAAATGTATTTGAAACATCAATGAAACAATATTTATTTATATTAGTTTTTTATAAAAATGAAGCTATTGATTCATTAATATTTTATAGTAGGATTTTTAATGTCATACCTTTGATGAGTCTTGTGAAGCTTGCATAATATCAACAATATTCATTTTCGTTGCATTTTTAAATAGCATTGATGGAGCACCATTAGTCTTGATTTTGTCTTTTGAAAGAGCCCTGCATATAATTTTAAAAATATTTAAAAGTAAACTTATTAAGTTACCTTTTTTATTTGAATTACCATTCTCGCATGTCCTTAGCAAGTTGTATTTCAGGGTTGATACATATTGTTGATGCCATTTGCGAAGTCAAGCACATCTCCCCTGCATATATAATAGTTATAATTAGAATTTGATATTTTTTATAATTAATTTACAATTCCATTTTAAAAATGTTACCTTTGTACAATGATATTTTGAAATCTGATAGCGCTATTATAGTTGGCTCATGCATATTTTCTTCAATCATTGAACCTTCATTGCAAGCTAAATCTCCGAATAAAGTTACAGACAATGTTATCTCACTGTGTAAGAAAAGTTACACAATTTTAGGTTAATATATTATATTTTGAATAAATAATTTATTATGAAATAAAAGCAAGCGTGTATACTCTTTGTCTACTATAATGATGTCCCGCATTGTGTCTGCCTTATTATATCTTGTAACGTACTTGATCATAGGCTTGACATTTGCTATCATTGCTAGAACATCTGCACATAAATTTATAATAAGTTGAAAATTCATTTATAAATTTTTAAACTAAAAATAAAAGGTGTTTAGAAATACTTACTTATATTCCTTGTATCCTCGTTGGAAATTGCCTCTTTGATTGAGATAAAGTTGTTCAATATCTTATCAAATTGAAACTTTGCATTTGATTCTTTGATAGAAATGTTTTTAGTCAATGTCAACTCAATTGACTCATGTACATTTCCATAAAGTGGGTTTATTGGTTTGACTTCTCCATTTGAGATGTAAAGAAAATGATTCTTCTGAAGCATGTGCTTATACATTTCAATAGTTTCTCCAAACATAATACCTTGTATCCCCTGCAAATATTACTAATATTATCTCACAAATAACTAATACATTAACATTCATTTAAGCCTAAGATAAATGAGATAAGTAATAGATGACGTAAGTTATGTATAAATGTAGTTTTATGTGGTAAACTTTAAAATAACCATTCTCTAGATTTTATTGAAAGATATCCATAATCTTCGGGTCAAAATAATAAATATTTTGTTGCAGTGTGTATACAATTTTGTGTTGATGTCATATTCTAATTATTTGCTTGCTTATATTGTTTGACATACGTAGACAATCAATTTACGTAGAAATACGAAGAAAGCATGATATTTGTTGTATAAAATATGCGAAAATGAATTATATGTTGCCTACCTCTTTAATAAATGCTGGAATTTTTTTATATGATCTTATACATAGTAAGGTGAAAATATTTAATATAAGAATAAGCATCAACAATTATAATTTAATTTATATTTATAATTTATAATATAAATTTTTTAAAAATTGAGAATGCTCTGCATAGATTTAAAATAGCGATTGTTATGTCATGATAAAAAATGATGCATATTGTACTTAAACATTGTATGTATTACTTTATTTAAGAATAAGTATTAACAAATATCAATAGAATTATAGCATGTAGAATATTGCTACATTACCTCTGAGTCGGCCAAAATTATTTTTAGTAGTTTACCTGATCCTTTGTTGTTCTCATAAGATGACTTAATAGTTCTTAGGATAACAACATGAATCGTCCACTCTCTTTGAAATTTTTTTAGTTGGCGTATTTGGATGTGTGGAATTTGTGCTTCGTTGGTGGATGCCATTGTTCCTGCAAGATTTTGAATAGTTTGTTATATATAAATATAAATAACAACACATCTGAAGTACTAAATAAACTCAAAAGAAAATTAAATGAGACTATTCTATATCAAAGATGTGACACTAATTATAGTAATTTGAATTTATTAATTATTAATATATAATAAATTCCTAACCTTTAAAAATGTTATTGGTCATTTGAATTATTCCTCGTGGTCCTTTGGCTGGAGAACTTCCTTGTATACAATATTTTTTGTGTATTGTTCCTCTTCTGCAAATTTTCCATCTGATGTTATTAAGATCTTGGTTGTCATCATAGAAGTACCCCGTGATAAAGCAACATATAATTGCCCATGAGAGAACACTGGTTCAGATAGATAAATACCAACGTTAGGTATTGTTTGCCCTTGGGATTTATTAATTGTCATTGCAAAACATAATCTTATGGGAAATTGTTTGCGTTTGAACTTGAATGGTAATCCTTCATCTTCTGCTGATGACAATGATATTCTTGGCAAGAAAACTTCTTTCCCAGCATGTTGGCCCATTGTGATTTTAGCTTGAATTACATTGTAGTTAAAATCTTGACATATCATTCTTGTACCGTTGCATAGTCCATTAGTTGGATCCAAGTTCCTTAGTAAAATAATTAGACAATATTTTTTCAACATTAGCTTATGCGGCGGTAGTCCATTAGGGAGCAGAGTGTTCAAAAATTCTTCTTGGTAATGATGATTAGTGTCATCAACTGCTTCATCAAAGCTATAGAATTCTTTTCCTTCTCCTGGAAACCTTTTTATTAGTCTATCATTTAACATGTCAACATATTCATTTTTTGTTGCAAGGATAGCTCTATCTTTCATATAGTCAATAGACTTGAAATTTTCGTCTAAAGATGGAAAAATTGAATTTATGAGCGAATCTTCCGGTAGCTCATCACCTTGATTCTGGATCAATATTGCATTCGGCAGTTTTATAAGATCCTGTGTCACTGTTGGTTCATCTCCATTCCTAATCCTAAGAAGAAATTCACTGAATGTTGTGTCTGATTTTGCTCTCATATTTTTTGAAAGTTATAGTTTGATGATTTTTCTCCATAAATGTGAGCTTACTAAACTTTCTTTGATAGTTTGTGATCTTGTTGAGCGAGGCACAACTGGTAAAACTTGTCTGAAATCACCACCAAATACAATTACTTTTCCGCCAAATGGTTCATCTTGATCCATTAAATCTCTTAGTGTTCTATCCAACGTTTCAATTGCAACGCGTTTAGCCATAGCAGCCTCGTCCCAAATTATTAGACGAGCTATTCTAAGGAGTTTTGATGTCCCATCTTGCTTTGATATACTACACATAGATGAATCTATTGTTGGGATTTTGATTTTAAATCTGGAGTGTGCTGTTCTTCCACCAGGCATTATTATAGCTGCGACACCTGATGTCGCTGTAGCAAGAGCTATCATACCTTGCGATCTTACTGTTGTAAGTAGAGCACGATATAAATAAGTCTTCCCAGTTCCTCCTGGACCGTCAATAAAGAAAACTCCACTTTTAAAATAAGTCTTCCCAGTTCCTCCTGGACCGTCAATAAAGAAAACTCCACTTTTATTTGCTTCAACTCTTGTTAGTATTGTAGTGTATGCAGTATGTTGTTAAGAAAACTCCACTTTTATTTGCTTCAACTCTTGTTAGTATTGTAGTGTATGCAGTATGTTGTTCATAGCTGAGTTTTGTTGCAGCATTTAGATCATCAGTTGAGATTTGTACATCTAGCTCTTATTTTATTTCTCTTGGGTATGAACCTTCCTCTGTAATGTTTTTTGCTTGTAAAGGTGGCAAATCAAAATTTTTAATATCCTTTCCCATACTCTCTAAGTAGAAGTTAATATTGAGAAGAGTATCATTTATCACCGAAGCTCTAGTAGCATTTGGTTTCCTTGAGAAGTCTTCAGATAATGATTCAAGATATTTATCCCACAAATGATTAACATCTGTAGGTTCACAATGAACCAATATAGTGGCAAACAAATGCTGACGTGCTGTTGGCATTTGGAAGACGATGGCTTCATCTAAGCACTCTCTTATGCTATCATCAGATTCCAAAAGACCTAATTTCTGAGCTGATTGCTTGAAAGATTTACAATGAATATCATTTACCATCAGTAGATCTTCAAATGATTTCGGACACCTAACGTGAGTAAGCAATAGTCGCAAGTAATATCTCTCTCCTTCAATTGGATTAGCCCCATTTATTCGACCTATCACTTGTCTCTGTTTTCTTGGACTCCAAGATTTTGCTGTTGAATCCCAAACATAACATTCAGGAAATTCCACATATAATAACTCCTTTTCATGGTCTTCTTCATGTTTCTTCTTGTTACCTTCTTTAATTTTTTTACACATAGTATAATAACTCCTTTTCATGGTCTTCTTCATGTTTCTTCTTGTTACCTTCTTTAATTTTTTTACACATAGTAAAAAATTCTGTAAGCATCGTCTTGAATTTTTTTACACATAGTAAAAAATTCTGTAAGCATCGTCTTGGAGACATGTTCCAAGTGAATCAATTTAGATAGGTCTTGATGTTTCCAATAAGAAACATATTGATGATTTGGCATGTGAAATTGTAAGTTAATGACAGCCGGGAATATCTCATTAAGATGGAATTCATATATTCTCCAAAAAGCTTCTTGAGCTGATACCCATCTTGCACCTTGAAAATTTTTGATTTCATTCACAACTTTTTCACCTTCATTATATTCAATGTTTACTGCCACTCTATTATGTCCTTTATATATGTACTTATAAAGGTATTTAACTGCTTTTATGCCTGAGCATATTTCAACATTGATGTGACAGTTATAACGTGTCAGCAAATAGGGATTATAAGGTACCACCCATTGATTATTAAGGATTTTGTTTCGAACCAATATTGTTCTGTTATTTTTGCTCCTTTTATAAATTGGGTAAGCATCTTTCGCTTGTAGTGATCTTGGAGAAAACTCTCTAGGGTAGTGATATTTGCACTCTCCATTTTGCATGCAAACATTCTTCATATTTAACTCTCCACAAGGGCCATGCATCATATGTTTTTTTACCAATTCATATAGGATTGGATTTTCATATTGGTTTGGAATTTCTGCTGATACGTACTTATCATAATGATCTGATGAGATGATTTTGTGTTTTCCCATTAGAATAATCAACATGTGTGCATGAGGCAACCCTCTTTTTTGAAACTCGATGACATGAACATGGGCAACAACTTTTCCAAAGATTTTTCTTTTTAAATAGTTGATCTTTCAGGTCTTGCAATTTTCCTCTAAATATCCTTGAGGTTAGATCTGGTCTATCATTATATGTCTGTCCTGGATGTAGCTCCTCCGTGATTTCTTCCCATTCAGGATTGCATGTCATTATGATGAAAATATCTGGTTTGTCAAATCGTTGTACTAATAACATTGCATCAAGATATCTACGACGCATATCTCTAGGACCACCAATAAATGATGATGGCAGCACTATTCTTTTTCCGACTTGACATGCTTTTGCTTCTCCAGCAGCTACACTATCGACTATGCCTTGGAATAACTCTGCTCTAATTTCTAATTGTTTCTTTCTAAAATAATCAAGTCTTGTTGTTTCAAGCTTTATGTACATATCAACAGCATATTGATGGAACAAACGGCCTGCCGATGTTAATACTGTAGATTGTCGAGTGTCTCTTATCTGGAACTTGTAACAATAATATTCTCGACATGAGACGCTTCCCGCCTTTGGTGCTTTAACACCTACAAGTTTACAGGTTAAGTTAATTTTTAATATTTTAATATTATTAAACAATTTTGATTATGATTTATCTTCCCTTTCTCGTTTAAATATATCTTCTGCAGATGTAAAAGTTTGCTGAGTTACTTGAGATGTTGTATTTACTTGTTTGGACCGACGAATATTATTTTTATCCCTTCTTTTAATATTTTGGTGCCATCCTACATCTCCGCCTGGAAAGAGTAAATGATACTGTAAAGGATCATAACAACCAAAATAGTGCCTAACTTGATTATTCTTGCCAGAGTGTGAATGGACAACTATTTCTCTCTCATACGGAACATTATCATTATTTCCCTCTACCCAGATAGCTGCAACCTGATCCACTGTTGGCGAGTTGTAAACACGTTGATCTACTGCAGCATCTCTATTTATAATGATCTTGAAGTCTTCAAGAGATGGAAAATCATTTAGTTTCCGCAGAAATTTTGCATATGGGTTTCCTTCTAATATATCCATCAATCTTTTAGTTGTAGTCGTACTCATGTTTGCATTATCTAATATTCCCATTCGATTTTGCAACTCATTCTCCGTATCGTAAAAGTAAAGTTGAAAGTAGGAAGGCTTATTTTCTTCTGGAATAAGAGAGGGGAGATTATGATATATTTGTCCTTGTGCTCTAAATGTGAAAATACCCTTTCTGTTTGATGCAAGTTCTCTATCAAACCTTGCCCCAAATGATGTGAATGAGAAAATGCTATTATACTTTTTGGTTTGTCTTCGAAACTCAATTGCCTCTTGGGTTTGTACCATATAAAGGGTATATAACTCGTCATTAACATTCACATCTGCTAGGTGGATTTCACCATTGTGACAACAAGATGTTGGTGGCTCATGTTCAAACTTTTTTGCTCCACAAAATGAACAAAACATTGGAGTCCGTAGTTTATGTAATAAAGAACATACTGGTTCATGTGTAATTTGACCTAGAAAAAAATAATAGTTTTTAGTGTTAAATAAATTTAGATATATAAAATCATGTAATTATTTTAATAAATTATAAAATTAATCTATGCAAACCTCCATTCTCATATTCTCGCTGTTGCGCTCTACAAAACAAATCAATCTTACGTTTTCCCTTGCTATTGGTACTACTGCCAGCTAAATCATTTCTTTTCCTCTTTATATTATTATCAATGACCTTCTGAATGTAAGTTCTCTTCTGATCAACATTCAACTGATTATATTTGGTGTTTCTACTCTCATGTATTAGAATGTGGTCTTCTGTTAAAAAATAATAAAATATACTATTAATAAACACAAATACACATAAAGCAATAATAATATATATTTATGTTGAATTCAAACCTTGGTTTGAAGTCATTTGGAAGAAGGTACTCTTATGCAAATGTATAGTGATTATGCAATCCAAGAAGTAGAATGTAAATTTCTACAAGGAAAAAAAATTTAATGCGTTAAATTATTGATTTTATTTAACATAAGTATAGCAGTGAATATAATTTGAGAGAATAAGTATATTTTATTTGTTGTTCAATAGTACTTAAGGTTTTTTTTAGAAATTTGGTAAACTATACATGCATCAGTAATCACAAATATCTCATATGCTAAGGTTAATTTTTTTTAAGTCATATAATAATAATAATAATTAATATTTAAGTGTAGAAGAAGATAAATACAAGGAAATAGAGTTATCATCACTATGAACAAAATAAAGAGAAAAGAGAAGAAAGTTGCTTAACTAACCTGAATCACCGTCAATTTCAGAAATGTTTTAAAAAAAAACAACGCAAATCCAACCAAGTAGGATATCTGCATTAATATGAAAAAATGTTAAATAATTTAATCTACACGTAATAGTGTATTACAAAACTTATATAATTACTCAGAGACAAAACATACATAATTATTCAGAGACAACATATATAATTAAAATAAATGTTAAATTATTTACGTGAGAACTGCACAACAGGTTTTCACAACATACATAATTACTCAAGGAACATGTTTTCTCAAGTAATGATTACAAAACATTTTAATATCTTTAATCTATTGGTTATGCAATTGATATTAGATTGATCAAAACAGAATTGATATACCTAATACCTAATTTAGGAAAAAAATCACAACCGAAATCGCAACAAAAAAAAATAACTAAACTCTATCATTTGTGATTCTCCGATTCCAGAACCAAATCAAAGACAACCCATATCTTTCTCTTATCCGATTCTAAACCAAATCAAAGAAACGGCGATGTAATTAATTCATAGTTTCCAATCATCCAAGGGAACTACTATGAACGGATCAACTTAAAAAATAGAAACTATGGTTGCATAATTTTCAATCATCCAAGGGTTTGTTCTCCTCTCTAATTCTGAACCAAATCAGAATCAGATAAAAATAAATTATTAAATGCAATCTCGCTTTGCTTTGCATGTGCACTATTTAATATTAGATTGATGAAATCAGAATTGATATACCAAATTATAAAATAAATCAAAACAGGAATCACAAACTAAAAATCATCATCACAGATGAGGGAAATAACATTACAAGCCTCAATATCACATACTATTCCCGAAGTCATTATCTCCATCCAACAATTGGGCTATGTGAATAATGATGACAGAGCACTTCTAAAGGTCTTTCTCGTAAAGATAAGGAAAATTCTTGCTATTTCGTTAAATAGTAATCATTTTATTTGATTTAGACATTTACTTGATATTACGCACTTGGAAAACAAGAAGAAAACATTACATAATATTGGGGAAGTGACTTACCGGATCTCCTCGTCTAAGTATATAGTACAGATATAGTGCGACGACTTTAATCAAACTAAAATATGACATGACACAAGTAAAATGAACAAGTATTTCTTTTCTTTTCGATACTCACAGTCAAAAGTTTATCACCGCAGTAAAACATTACATAATATTGGGGAAGTGCCTTACCGGATCTCCTCATCTAAGTAAGTGATTTCCAATTCACCGCGAGCGATATCCGGTGCCTTTATAGGTATATGTTCGAATATTATCGAAGCACAAAGAGGTAAGTTATTTTTTCAGGACTTTACTCTGGACTTTACTCTGGCCTTATTATATCACAAAAAAAATGATAATAAAAATAAAAATACAATAGATGTAAAAGAAGAAAATGATCTGTATTAATAACTACTGAGTGCTCAAATGTAAATATAATTAAATTACGAGGAAAATTATCACTAACCAGACCAAGAATTTTGAAGGTATCGAACTTGACAACCACCTGTGTTGGATTGAGAGGGGTGAGATCAGCTGTTACCTGCAAGTGCAACCTTTGAATTTGAAGGAAAAACTCAGAGGAATCACGCGTGATAAGAAATTACTATTAATATTAAGTTATTTCTACCATTACAATTTAGACTATAAACTTAAAGATCCAATTTCTCTGGTGTCATGCAAACATCTAACTTATTTGTGCCATTACAATTTAAGGTTCTTCTTCCTCATTTTTTCCTGCATGAATACCTGCGTGCTTTAATCAATTGAAATCCCAATAGAGAATTTTTGCTTATATTCGTCATAAGATACTAATATAGACTGATGTAAATACAAATAACCAAACAGGAAGGGGGGAAAAACTTTTCTTTGTATGGACAGAAAGTCAAATGATATTAGCAATCATTACTGTAATGCAGGTAGCACTAATATTTTCCTTAGACACATTTATGAAACAATAACAATTTAAAATTGAAGAGATACAACAAAATTTCCTTCTCTTTGGTCCTTTCTTACTCTGCCCATTCAGGGGTATGTCGGAATTTGATTTTGATTATTACTGGCAAAAGTTTACTTTTGTTTGTTGGCAAGCACATTTGTTTTCAGCTTTGTGCACTGTCCATTTGTTTTCAGCTTTGTACTCTAAGGACTTATCCATTACATCACATGTGAAGTTTCATCACCATTCTACTGCACCTAAATCCCAAGTGAATGATATTTAAGAAAATCCAACCATGTCAGAAATAGTGTATAGTTTTGTAAATTGTAACTAAGGCCTTGATTCTCCAAACTACAGTAGGTATAGTTCAAACAATTTAAGCAATATCTAGAACTACAGTAGGTATAGTTCAAACAATTTAAGCAAAATCTAGATGACTCGCCTCCTATGGAGCAGAGACACAGACATGATTATGGTACACTGACATGGACGGAGACATAGGCCAGCACAAGTAACGTTCAGAAAAAAAGGGAGAAAGAAGACCATGGTATAATGTAACATCCAAATTCTGAGATTAGACCGTCACAGTCACATATTTAGACCTCTAGTCTTCACTAATTCATGGATTACAAACTGACATGAGAATCCATAAATTATACATGTTAGGAGGTGCAAGACTCGAGGAAATGATCTATAATAAGTTAGTCCATTTGTATCGGACATGTAATATAATCGTACACAACCATCATCACAGGCAACGGCTACCCGCTGCTCGTTTTTTCCAATAAATGCAGTATGAGATTCATGTAAATCATAATCATCATCAGTACAACCAGACTCACAATCACTGTAAAGATCATTTGCATCTCCACTGGCCATTTGATGTGAGTTAATTTTCTTAGAATGTGGTCAATCATCAAGTGGTTCTACATTCATTTGCCAAATTGACAGTCCAACTGAATCTAGAAGAGTCTACAAATCAAACAAATAAAGGGAACTCATAGTAAGTAGACAAAGTGTTGATCTCATTAAGAAAAATGTAGCAAAATGTGTTCAATGCTCAACAAACACTGACTTTGTGTTGCGTTAGACAATCCTAAAAATGCCAAAAAGAAAACAACACAATCATGCTTCAAATTTCAACAACGTACTCAATTTGGAAAGTTGCTTGCCCTTTTCACACTTTCATAATAATTGAGTGCACTTTTGCCTAGATTAAGTATCTGTCATCTTCATTAAATATGGAAATATATAGAGACTCCTCTGGTTTATATTTTTCTTTGTATTATGAAATAAAAAACAATTGTATTGAAACTGGTGGAACTACTATTATTGTATTGAAATCCTAATAGAGAATTTTTGCTTACATTCGTCATAAGATACTAATGTAAACTGATGTAAATACAAATAACCAAACAGGAAGGGGGGAAAAACTTTTCTTTCTATGGACAGAAAGTCAAATGATATTAGCAATCATTACTGTAATGCAGGTAGCACTAATATTTTCCTTAGACACATTTATGAAACAATAGCAATTTAAAATTGAAGAGATACAACAAAATTTCCTTCTCTTTGGTCCTTTCTTCCTCTGCCCATTCAGGGGTATGTCGGAATTTGATTTTGATTATTACTGGCAAAAGTTTTACTTTTGTTTGTTGGCAAGCACATTTGTTTTCAGCTTTGTGCACTGTCCATTCGTTTTCAGCTTTGAACAATCAGGAGTTATCCATTACATCACATCAGCAATTAGCAATATCCAATATGCATGAGTTGCACTAAGATGAAGATACCCATATCATGACCTGGGCAGTACGTAGTTATCCTAATTAACAAGAACTGACTCATGACTGCAACCTTAACATTGTCTTAATTATTTGAAAAGGCTATAAATTATCACATTTATGCGTAAATTTTTCAATGTGTAATATAAAAAAAAACACATATTTCCCCACCTTCAGAGCTTTCATATCAAACACCATATCAAGAAATGAATTCCCAAACACATATAAGATACAAAAGAATTTATAACTTGAAAACAGAAGTAATTTAGGAAATAAATTACAACCAAAATCAAAATCTGAAAATTTAAAGAACTCAACTCAACTCAACTTACTTTCTAAAGTCGATCCAACTGCTGTTGCAATATGTAAACCCTTGTCGTTTGAAACTGTAGGAAATAGAAAATTAGGGCAATTTTTAGAAGAAAATGAGAGGAATGAATAACTAAAAGGGGATAGATAGAGTTAGGGTTTTGTATAAATAAAGGAGTGAAGATGAAGAAGAAATACCTTACTAAATCCCCAAATGCAGAAATCTTTGGAGATGAATGCGGAAATTCTGAAGAAATAGAAAGTTGTGCAGATTTCTGAAACGCTTCGGCTTCGACGGAGAAGAGTAACCAATGAATAATACACATCTTTGCAAATTCCTGTAACGCTTCGGCTTCGTCGGAGAAGGGTAATCGATTATCTCTTCCGCTTCGGCGGAGAGGAAGGCGTAACGGAGGTGGAATTTTTCGATTCTGAAGGCAAATTAAATGAAACGATTTTAAGGGAGAAAGTGGGTATATTTAAGATGGTTGAAGGTTAATTTGGGTATGGGAAAGTTTTTCAGGAACTGGCTCTTTTAAAGGGTAGATAGATAGATAATTATTCTGTAATTATTTTGATTTTTAAATATCGGTAATTATTTATTTTAATTTATTTTCGTTAAAGCCCTAACCCTAACCTTATATATAAAAAGTCTCTGAACTTTTCGCGGTCGACCGTAAGTGGCGCGACGATTGACCGACAAAACCTTGTAGTGTTTTTTGGTTTCGGTCATTGGATCCGGTTGACCGCGATGGGTTCGGCGGTCGACCGCGAGTCGGGTCTGGGCCTGCTTCGGTTTCCTGCACAGTTTGGGTTCCCTATTTTATATAAATAGGAACACGATTTGTTTAGGGTTTATTAGATCATATTGCTCACTTTTGGGGTAGCTTGAAGGAGAGTTTTGAGCACAGAAAAGAGAGTTCTTTTCTGAGCAAATTGTTTGTTTTGAGCACAGAAAAGAGAGTTCTTTTCTGAGCAAATTGTTTGAGGGTTTTGTGAGAGATTTGAGGGTTTTGTTTGAGAGTTGTTTGAGGGTTTTGTGAGAGATTTGAGGGTTTTGTTTGAGAGGTTAGTTTGAGTGATCTTGTAATCTGTATTTTGTACTCTCTTTCTCTATAGTGAAAACCCCTCTCCTTCTTGCCCCATGGACGTAGGTAATTTACCGAATTACGTTAAACTTTGTGTTTTAGTTTGTGCTATTATTGTTTGATTTGAGTTGCTTTTCCTCTCGGTGTTTGGTTTGGTTCCTCGGCGCACAACAAGTGGCTTCTGTGCACAACAAGTGGTGTCAGAGTACAACAAGTGGTATCAGAGCTCGGGCTACGCTTGGGCTATTTGGAGGAGTAGATCACTTTGAAAGTTTGGCTAGGGCTTCGTTTGGAGTTAAATGTGAGATCTTTTTAGTAAAAATTATATCTTTTTTTAGTTTTTGATCTATTCTTCAGTTTGTTCCGCATTGGTTGTTGGTGTGTTGAGGAAGATGACTGATAAAGAAGGTACTTCAGGTGTTGATGGTGGTGCTTTTGGCAGAAGACCATTCAAAATTTGAATATCCACTCTACGAAGATAGATGTGAAGAAGTTTAATAACACGAATAATTTTGGATTATGGAGATGTGAGGTTTTGAATGCACTGAACGCATAAAATTTGAAAGATACTTTGGAACTGGATAGCAAGCCAGATGATATTGATGAGAAGGTTTGGAAGAAGATGAATAGAACGGCGTGTAGTGTGATTAGGTATTGTTTGACTCAAGATTTAAAGTATGATGTGATGAATAAGACTTTGGCTAAGAAGATTTAGGAGACCCTTGAGAGCAAGTATATGACCAAGAGTGTGAAAAATCACTTGCATTTGAAGAGGAGGTTTTATCGCTTCCAATTGAAGAAGAAAACCTCCATTGGTGATCACATGAACCACTACACAAAGCTTCTTGTGGATTTGGCGAATGTGAATGTTATGATAGAGGATGAGGACAAAGTTTTGTTATTGTTGAGTTCCTTACCATATGGGGAATATGAGACCTTTGTTCTTACCCTAATTAATGGGAATGTGTCCCTTTCGTATAGTGAGGTCACCGCTACACTTGTGAATTATCAGCTTTAAAAGAAAGATAAGAAATCTACAAGTGACACAACAACAGAGACATTGATCGCAAGAGGGAAGAATCCAAACTGGAATAATGGGAAGTCACAGTCTAGAGTAGGGCATCCTACAGTTGGCAAATATCAGTGTGCTTGGTGTAAAGAGATATATTGGAAGAAATATTATCCAAAGCTCAGTGATTGGATGAAGAATAAGCAGAAGGGAAAAGAAAAGCAATCATCATCAGAAGCGAACATCATTATATCGGATGGTAATATTTCTTACTCATCTATTTATTCTCTTTCTATTAGTCTCACAGGTTGCTATTCGGAGGAATCCGAGTGGATGTTGGATAGTAGTGCGACCTATCATGTGTGCCCTAGAAGGGAATGGTTCACCAGTTTTAAGAAGCTGGAGAGTGGTGTGGTGTATATGGGTGACAACCGTGCATGTCAAATCATTGGGATAGGAAGAATTTGCATCAAGATGTATGACGGGACAGTTAGAGAGTTACATGGTGTGAGATATGTTCATTCTTTGAGGAAGAACTTGATCTCGATTGGAGCTTTGGTTGGAGAGGGTTTTAGTGTTCATATCAAGGACATGATTCTCAAGATTGTGGAAGACTCTCGTATTTTGATGAAGGGCGTCAGGAAGAATAACATGTACTATTTGATTGGGAATATGGTGACAAGTGGAGAGCTGATGATTTCTATTAATTCGACTAGACTGTGGTATTTGAGGCTTGGTCATTCCAGTATTGATTTGGAAAAAGGTGCATCGATCTACAATTTAAAGTCCAGTGAACATTTTGATGTGAGAAAGAAGACCAATGTGAAGTTTGACACCTCTATTCACCGCACAAAGGGTCTTTTCGATGGAGTTCATGTAGGCATTTGGGGGCCTTCCAAGGAGGCATCATTGGGAGGTAATATATGTTTGGTTTTATTTGTTAGTGATTATTCTAGGCATGCTTGGGTTGCAATCAAATCCCGATTGGATAAAGTCCTAGTAATCTCTAACAGATTGAAGAAGTGTGAGATTGGCAGAAAGGTGAATGTACTTCATTCTGATTTTGGTGGGAGGTACAAGAGGGACCTATTTTTGCATTTGAGTCAAGCTCACAACATTTTGAGATATTTCGGTGGAAAGGAAATCTTTGGCAACGAGATGAGATGGTAGATTTGGTGAGTTGTTCCATGCTGGAGGAGGATCGACGTTTGATGTCGAGCATTGATTCTGGTGTTGGGGCTTCGACATATTTGGGTCATCTTGGTCATAGGTTATCGACTGCTGTGATTGGAGGTAAAACTTCATTGGATATTTGATCTGGTAGTGTCAATTCGGTTGAGGCTTCGATGAGGGAGCTAATTGACTCTCGGCAGGTGGAGAGTTTTGGACAGACCTTAGATGTATCGCAGTGGGTGAAGAGTGATGCTACTCCAGATTGGGTGGAGAGTGATTCTACTCTATATTGGATGGAGATTACTTCACATACTCCAGATTATACTGTATTGTTTGGGATTCCAGCTGAGGTGACACAGTTAGGGGATCATTTGGATTTGAGTGCAGATGATGAGTTGGTTGATTCGAATACAGCTGATGGATATAATTTGGATACGGTCATTGGTTCACCTCAGGTGGAGGCGTTTGATTTGTTTCACTTTGGGGCCATTTGGAGAGCTATCAACTGCATATTTGTTGGTGAAGAGTTGAGAATTTTTTATTTGATTGAAGGCCTTTGGAGGTCATTTGCGGAACTACGTGAAGGCTTGATTCCTTTGGTAAGAGGAGACGTAGGTAGTCATTTATGATGCAATCAATTTGATGGGTAGATACCAACATTTGGAGAGTGTTCGC
The DNA here is from genome assembly GCF_001876935.1 of Asparagus officinalis. Taxonomy (NCBI): domain Eukaryota; kingdom Viridiplantae; phylum Streptophyta; class Magnoliopsida; order Asparagales; family Asparagaceae; genus Asparagus; species Asparagus officinalis. The sequence goes on along the minus strand of NC_033799.1, from coordinate 19,062,989 downwards.
ATTCTCATTTAGGTCTCGACTTGTTGTGGATTGAATCCGTTATTGTGATTTCGTTTCACTACGTACTAGACGTAACAAGTGGGATATTTGGTTTAGTTGGTGTCGGCTTAGTTTTGGGAAGACTTCACTAAGGTGGAGAATTGTAGAATTGGCGACACAGCGATGAAGTTCGAATTTTTTGAAGCAGGGAACATTTTGGATGCTGCACGGTCGACCGCTAGTGGCGCTACGGTCGACTGTGAACGTGCACAACACTGGGAAAGTCTCTAGAATTTTCAAGGTTGACCGCAAGTGGCGCGACGATCGACTGGCAAAACCCTATAGTGTTTTTTGGTTTCGTTCGTTGGATCCGATCGACCGTGATGAGTTCGACGGTCGATAGCGTGTCGGGTCTAGGCCTGCTTCGGTTTCCTGTGCTGTTTGGGTTTCTTGTTTTATATAAATAAGAACACAATTTGTTTAGGGTTTATTGGATCATATTAATCACTTTTAGGGTAGCTTGAAGGAGAGTTTTGAGCACAGAAAAGAGAGTTCTTTTCTGAGCAAATTGTTTGAGGGTTTTGTAAGAGATTTGAGGGTTTTGTTTGAGCGGTTAGTTTGAGCGGTCTTGTAATATCTATTTTGTACTCTCTTTTTCTTTAGTGAAAACCCCTCCCCTTCTTGCCCCGTGGACGTAGGTAATTTACCGAACCACGTTAAACTTTGTGTTTGGTTTGGTTCCTCGGTGCACAACAAGTGGCTACCGCGCACAAAAAGTGGTATCAGAGCACAACACTCCCAATCAAGAGTATGCACTAAAGTTCAGAACAAAAGACTACAAAACAGTTGCTACAACACCCATGTATCTACCACCGGATACACACTCCTAAAAATAGTAAAAAGTTATCAACTATACTACATATACCCCAAAATAGTAAAATAACTTTAAGACTAAAGATGTTTTTCCTCCGATCAAACACAAAGCACATAAAACTCTATGTAAAATCTTCATTCCAATTGAATCACATTGACCACAGAAGTCCTATCCTCAGCTTCAGCAACTTCAGCAATTTGACTCCTTGCAGTAGCTCTCTTTCTTCTTCTTTCCTGCAATCTAGCAGCTCGAGCACATATCACTTTAGAACCTAACCAAAAGGTTGAATAAGTCACTATTTTGTTCAAAGTAAGGGAAAGAACATCTTTCTTTGCTTATTAGAGAAATAATCTGTCATTGCGTTCCTGCCATACACACCAATAAGAGAGCAAAATGAAACATTCCTTCCTTACCACGTTTAAGAATCCTTCATCATTACTAATGCTCGCAATTCCAAGCATAACCATCTTTCGAAGAAATTCAAATCTAAATCCATATCAGTTTTCACAATGAAATTGAACTGATTCCTCATCAGATTGAGTCATACAAACTCTACAATTTAAGAAACAAATGTGTATAGAATCTTCATCACATCCTTTGAGCATAAACAGCATGCCTTTTCCTAGAATGTAACATCTTTTTTTTTCAGCAGCATCTTTTTTGTATTCAAGCCTGCATTTCTTAAGAGCCAACCGCGACTAAGGAGATTATATTATATATATATATCTATTATATATATATATATATATATATATATATATTATATATATATATTATATATATATATATTTTAGTAATATAAAAATTTAATCATTAGGATGCACATCGTATTTTTTTTAATCATTGCGCATCAAGACGTGGTCTTTTTTTTTCTTCCACTTTTATCACAAAATACTGCCAAGTTCGAAGGATGATCCTTTCATAGTTTTTCTCTACACGCATGATGTCATTTTTTTGTTGGACTAGAAGCACCTATTTGAATTGTATGGCACCACCTAAAAATTTTACCCACTAATAGAAAGATTTAAAGATTTAAATTTGCATGGAGGCAAGTGCTCCATACCTCCGGGTCTGTTCATGTCGGCGTCGATTGTCACAGCCTGCCCTCCATGTATGGACGAACAAGAACGACATGGAGGGCAGGCTGTGAAAAATAGCATCAGCTTTTGACCCTTTCATACCACTTCCGAGGGTGACCGCTTTTCACGTTTTACTAGCAAATTCTCCGTGTGCGATTCACGAACGAGTTCTAAGAGGGAACTTTACACCGCCTGTTTGGCAAACCCATAAAATAAGGTCAGGCCTAGTCCTGCTTTAATTTTTGGGTGCTTTCTGTTTGGGAAACAACTGGGGTAACTTTAGCTCAGTCATTAGTAAAAAACATAGCATCCTCGATGGATTATCCTAGACGGAATATTCCGTCTAGGAGGACGACAATATAGATGGAAAAATTCCGTCTACGATATTCCATCTAGGATGCTACATCCTAGACATAAGACCGTCTATACAAGTATTTCTAGACGAAAACTTTTTTAACTTTTTTCTTTAGAAATGTGGGTCTCACCTTCCCAGACGGAAATTTCCGTCTACAAATGTAGGACCCACCTGATAATTTTTTCGTCATGTGGGTCCCATCTTCCTAGACAAAAATTCCCATCTAGGATATATGCTAGATAAAAATTTCCGTCTAGGAATATGGGGGACACGTGAAAAAAAATCCAGATAGGATCAACAATTGCCCTAGCTTTCGAAAACTGCACCCAAATTTCGAAATTATTTTGAAACCCAACACGATCCCTCGCCAATCCATTGTTCCATTGCCGGCAATCTCCACTTTGTGCCGCCCTCCACCTGCGTCGTCGCTCCACCCGCTACGCTTCACCCGCTACGCTTCACCACCGACATCCACTCGCCTCCATTGCCGACCATAGCGACCGTCGGATCTCGTCTCCAAACTGCAGATTTGAGGTAAAATTTTAGATCATTAGAGGTTGTATTCTCTTACATTTTCAATTTTATAGGAATTTTAGTTTGAATTGTATCTCTTTTGTAAACTGCAAATTTGATAGTTACTCTGTAACCTCGCTAATCGCTATTGGTGACTCCGTTATTGTGCCTTGAAGTTACCACTACTACCCCATATCGTCCTCTCCCTCATTTAAGGTGTGCTTCATAAAAAAAATTAATTTTTATAATTTTTGCAGTTTATTATTCAATTATATCTGTGTTACTCACCCTAATCAAGTTGCATTTTGCCCTTCACAACATTGATCCCTAATTTAAACTATAATAACATTAATTGAACTACATTTAGCCCTATTACTCCTAACCTTAATTAACCAATTTTTAAAAATTAACCGTAAGTGGAAACTCTAATCCTAACTTTAACCATATTTTTAACTTTATCCTTAATGTGCATGTTATATGTGGTTGTGTATGTTTGTTTGTGTGTGATAATATTTGATTTATGGATCAATTAATTTTTTGAAAATAGTGTGATATATAACACAATAATGTGTTATATATATCTAATTTAGGTGAATAAAAAATAATTAACGTTATCTTAGACTCCGTCCAATAATTATTGTTAACTTTTTTGGATTTCTAAAATAAGATAGATGACTCACATTAGATATGAAATTAAGTTTTTCATCCAAAAAGGGAACGTTTATCTTATTTATAAGTAGAAACAAATGCCGTTAATTATTGGATCTATCCAGTTTAGACATGTTAGAAATATAGTAGTGCGTCATCTAACATTGTATATTTGTACATTTTCGTTTCTAGAAAATATCGGCAACACATACTAGTTGTTCTCCATGTACAATAAGTATGCTATTTTGCGTTTCGGTTCATTGCTGATAGATATAATAACATCCACACAGTGTATTCGGAGAACATCGGGTAAATGCTTCTGAAATTTTCTAGAGATAAAAATTTACAAAGTATATAAAGTTAGATGTATGTGCTACTATATTCTTAATGGGATAAAAGTCTTCCTATGACAGCCAGTAGAGTGGTCAAATCAACCTATAATTAAGTTTGAATTTACACGAAAAAATATTTTTTGTGTTGTTAAACAATACATGTGTAAAAGGATGATGTGTGTATGTATATATATTGTTTTGAATAGTTAAAGATTTATTAGTATATTATCTATAGATTAATTGGAGTTTTTATATCTTTTATACTTAACCTGTGATAATAAAGAACATTAAATAATTTTAATTTATATCAACATTCATTTATATGCTTGAAAATTTTTATGCCTCGATTACCAAATCAAAGGGAATAAAAAATCAAAAATAGTGGAAGATATAAAATTTGAATTCGCGGGCTCTTCTAGTTTATAATAATTAAAAACTCAATAATTTTAATATTTTAAAATTTTGAAAATATTTTCATTTATATCAACATGCATTTATATGCTTGAAATTTTTTGCCACAGATGGACGGGATAATGCACGCATTGCGTGAATTAGGAGTATTAGTATTATTTATTAGATAATATTATTATTTGTAGGAGAGACATGATATGTATGAAACAATATACGTGTTTGATGTTTTTATATTGTGAAATGGGATGTCTATTTGATTATAAGTTGTTTTGCGGATGGTTTATTTATTTGTGTATGATTTTAGAATGTAATATATATTGGTTGGACTTGGTATAGGAATGGAATGAGTAATTTGGTATGTGATTGATGTGTTGGATTTGGGTTTGGATTATTATTAGCTTTGGATTTGGATTTGGATTTGCATATTGGTTGGATTTGGATTATTATTGAATTATATTACAGGTGATATTTGTATTACAGGAGGGAAAAAAGTTTAAAATTTTTAAATGAATAAGTACCACTGACGAAAAATTTGTCTAGGATAATCCTCGATGGAATTTCCATCTGGGATGTAGTAAAACATCCCAGATGAATTTTCCGTTTGGGATGTATCCTAAACGGAAATCCATCTAGGATACATTCCAAACGAAAAATTCGTTTAGGTTATCCTTGATGGAACATCGATCCGTTTAGGATACATCACAAACGGGGTTTCTGTTTGAGGTATCCTAGATGGAAACTCCGTTTAGGAAGTATTCTAGATAGAATTTCCATCTAGAAATACCCTAGGCTATTGTTTTATCCGTCTAGAGATATCCTAGATGGTTCCTTTATCCGTCTAGGATGCTTTTTCTAGACGGAATTCCATCTAGAATGCTGCATCCTCGATAGAAACCATGCTAGAGTTGGACTAGTCCCCTAGTTTGAGAATACCAAGTTAGCCTGGTTGTGCACATGGTTGCCAAACAGGCCTCTATAATAAATGTACATATATCTATTGGAGGGGGAGGGGGTTACTGGTTAGGACAAACCAAGGCCAAATGGGATAATTATTTAATGGAATAATTTTATCCATTTGATATATTTTGAGTGGATTAAAGTGAGACAAGTTGGGATAATGAGACAATTTGAAACTTTGATTTGATAATTCATGTGAGATAAATGATGATGTGGCACTTTATTAAAATATAATATTTATTTATCAATTAAGTTTAAATTAATTTATCCAATTGGTTTAGTATATTATTTAGTATCTTATTATAATATAATATATTATTTTACTTTATAATAAAATATAGTATAGTATATTATAATTACTAATTAATTATAACTATGTTTAATTCTATTAATTAATATATTATAATATATTATAATAATATGATATATTATATAGTAATTGATATAATATACGAACAATATATTTAATATAATATCTAATATA
>NC_033799.1:19033909-19057347 GCF_001876935.1 Asparagus officinalis | reverse complement strand
TACTATTAACATGTTCAATATTATTAATTAAAAAATATTATTAATTAAATATTATATTACATTAATTTTATATATAATATAATATGTAATATTATATATAATATAATATGTAATTTTTTATATAATATAATATGTAATATGATATATAATATCATTTTTTAATATGATAGATTATTACTATTTTTATTGTAGCAATAAAATATTATTTAATATTATAACTTCCATAACATTGACAATATATTAAGAGTATTAATTAATATAATAAAGTGTATTAGAAAATAGTAAATTATTATATAATTTAAAATATTCTATATAATATAATATGTTAACATATTAAATTATTTATAATATAATTAATATATTATTATAGTCGCGTGCACTAGGAGTACTAGAATTTTATGAAGAGAAGTACTTCACCACACCTATAATTCGTGGACAGCCTAATTTTCGGACCGCGTGTAAGCCTTCTTCTTCTTTGTGGTCGATGATTCTTGAGATGACACTTGTTGTGTTGCGGATTGCGAGAACTCGATGAGATGACCTTCTTCTACAACTTTTGTATAGAACGGCGAGTATAAGGTCGATCCTTCACCGGTAAGGAGTTGTGAATAGTAGTCGTTTTGGGAGGGATCCATGAGATTTGTAATTTGATAGGAAAATATAGAGTTTTTTATGAGAGAGTTGTGTGGAATGATTTGTGTAGTGAATTGTGAATTTATAGAGTTTTTTTACTGTTCAACGGCATTATTTTTCAACTCTAACGGCTCATTTTTAACGGTCATTTTCCTAACTCAACGGCAAGGAAATTTCATTTTCACTCAACGGCATTTATTTTATTTATTTCATTTAAGAAAATTTCATTTATTTCAACTCTTCAGGCTCATTTTTCACCTCTTCATCTCCCCAACCCCAAACCCAGGCCTCTTCATCTCCCCAACCCCAAAAACCAGACCACTTCATCTTCCTTCGAATCACATCCAGGCCTCTTCATCTCCCGTCGAATCAAACCCGCGGCCTTGAGACGAAACAAAAGAGACGGAGCTCTGGCTTCCCAACCCCAAACCCTCTCCCGCAACCTCCGCCGCTGCTGATTGGAGAGGGTCCAACTACGAAGGTGAAGTTCGCGCAGAACACGGAGACTGGGGATCGATTTGCGAAGGTGAAGTTCGCGTCGCACACAAAAGGTTGGATTTTTTGCTTCAAATTTGGGCAGATTTTACTATTTTTCAGCTCTGCAATTGTGTACTTGGTGGGGGGGGTTGTTAAATTCTTTCCCAGTTGGGAGCTCCCAAGCGCTCCACAAATTTGTGGAGCGCTTGGTCGGAAGCTCTCAAGAGCCACGTCAGCCTAAGGAGCGGGGCTTGGGAGCGGTTAGGAGGTTGCTGGAGGGGGGCTGTCGTTTTCCACGGCCATGTCAGCCTTGAGAGCTCTCTTTAGAGCTTGCTGCCCTTGCTCTTATATCTAGGGTGTACAAGAATATCCATATCCGAGGAAATATCTATAGCCATATATGTTATGATTCAGATATTGTTACTAAAGTATATAACCAACAGGACATGGTTACAAATATTATTATTGAATGAAATGTCTAGATCCAAATTCGAAATATCTGAATATATATCGGCTATACTATTGCAACAGCTTTAATCCTTAGATTAATGGATTTGAGGTGAATTTTTGATGTATGATCAACACACCTAATATTGGTTTTTCAGTTATAATGAGCATATGCATAAGATCTCTTGTACAATACAAACAATATATATCTTTCAATATTATCTGGTTTTCTTATACCTATTCAGTTATAATGAACATATGCATAAGATCTCTTGTACAATACAAACAATATATATCTTTCAATATTATCTGGTTTTCTTATACCTATTTTTTATCTGCACGTATATCAGCTTAGATATCCGCATGCATATCGGTATCCATATCTGATTTTAGTAGATATGGATATGAACTTTTCTTACGAAGGCATTTCGATATTCGTCTGTGATTTGTAAGTGGAGATGGATATGGTAAGTATCATATCTAGCTGTGTCCTCCCTTGCTTATATCCCTTCTCGTCTACTTTCTCTCTGATGAAGGCCAATGAAATTTATAGCCATTTTCTTTCTTTTCTCTAATACCGCAAGACTAATATCTATCTTTATGTAACATATTTCTATGCATGTCTGCATTACGCTCAGTAGAACAAAGAGTCATAAAATCAATGTCTTGTACCATCCCCTTTTAAACAAGCAAAATTAGTTGAGCAACAGGCAAACAGTAAAACGCAAAACTGGTATAAAACTACATTTCAAATAAAATCACATATCACATTACTTTGTTAGCAGATTACAATTATCTGTTATGCTATTGACCTACGAGAAGGAAGATATCATGTACATTGAAGATGCCAATCTCTCGCCTTTTCAGAACCACTCAGGTTTTTCTCAACACTTCAGCAAATTTCTTGAGCTCAATCTTCTCAGGACTATCAGTGGACTTATCATAACTCAAATCATTCTGATGATTACCTGTCGATCTCTCAACCAAAGAGCTCATGGTTTGATGGCTATACGACCTATCAATATTGAAATTATGCCGTTCGCTTTGTATATCTAAAGACTGACTCCCATTAGACTCAGTTATCGATGGAGATGAACTATTACATGAAACCCTGCCAATAGTATCATCAACAGAATAACTCGAAAAAGATGTTCTCTTTTCAGAATCAGAACAACTTATCCTGCTTCTCTCTGTCAATAACGAAGCTTTATTATTACCACCATGAGCATCTTTTCCCAAAACCAACTTCTTGAGCTTACGAAGAAACTTTGATTTGCTCGAAGAACTTTTTGATGTGTAATTTGAAGAACAAGAATAATAGTCTATGTCAGAATCGACAGGGTGCAATCTTTTTTCATCAGCATCAGAATGAGCATACTCAACTATAAGCTGTTTGGCTTTCTGTTCTGATTTTGGGCTTAATGTTTTGCTCAGGTCTCTTGCTACTGTTTTTCCTGGAGGAGCTTGATAGTTTCTTACCTCGTAGCGGAGGCAAGCATTGACCCATCTGAGATAGACTAATTCCTCTAAATCGGAGCAACGATCGGTTTGAAGTTGCTCCATTTCCTTTGTTAGCTTGTTGTTTTCTTCTCTTAAGTGCCTGACTTCCTCCAGAGCTTCAGACTGCAACATAACAGGAACTGGTTTAAAATTTCTTTTTTTTTAAAAACTTAATTCTAGGGACTGAAGTATTTATGTACTTGTTATGTTCATTTTTTCTCGTCCTGGTATGTTTCGTTAAATTTTTCGTAATAAACCATAAATAGAATATTAATTATTCGAGATAATAGGTTAGGATAAACATGGGAACATCAGAGAAAAAAAATAAAATTACAAGAAAAAGATGCAAGGTGTAAGGAGTAACTTCAACAAAACATGTCACTGGTTTAGCATATAGTGAACACATTATAGTGAATTTTTTGGTACAGAACCCTTGGGGAGTGTGAGTATCGCAAGAAATTTTAAAGGAATGTAACATTCAAAGCTTTCAGCCTGAACTGGTTTACAATTTGATATGTTAGCTTATTCTAGGGATTGGTGTATAGATGTATTCATTTGGTGCACTTATCTCATATGTGAAATCTCTCATTAAATCTTTGGAATGGAGCGTGAAGGGTGGAAATCGCTGCTTATTCTTTTTTTTTAAAAGGGTCAATTATTCAAGATAATAGGTTAGGTAAATACAGGCCAATCAGATGTAAGGTCTAAAGTAGCCAGGTGTCAGGAGTAATTAAACAAAGCAGTCAATAGTTTAATATAAAGGTAGTTAAATTTTGTTTTCATAGCCCTATGGAAGCAGACGTCTAAGAATTTACTAAAAGGAAGTGTTGAAAGGAATGTTAATTCAAAACTCAATCTATCTACACAATGAGCACTTTGCAGAGATGTGATGCAAGTACGATACATAAACATCAAAATGATACTATATGTACGGTACCTTGTAATAATTTCAACTTTCTTTAATTTATCTACCCATCCTAAATCTGTAAATCCTAATCCATCACAATCTGACACATTTTTATTTTTAACTTCGCTTATAATCTTAAATATATTTAAATAAATGAAACTCATTAATTTGGTTTACATTTTGGTTTACTGGTAGAGCACCATAAGTTTACCTCCTTTGATTCAATACTCACATACATGACAAGATTGCTTCTGTTAATTTAATATTCAAAACATAGCATAGTAACATCTAGTTCCCAATCTTCAGAAATATATCAAAATCATCAAATATGAAACGAAAATGGTACAAAAAACTGAAACAGGCTAAATATTGTGCACAGTGAGCAAAATAGAGTGTAATGACTACCTCTTGACCCTCAAGAAGCGACTTTTCCAACTTCCTGCTCAATTCCAAATTCTCCTGTTGCAGCTCAGAATTAAGCATTCTGAGATTCACGGCCTCATCTTCCAATTCCTTCAGCCTCTTCAACTTCCTTTCGAAAGCCTCATGATCTCTCTCATCCAAATCTACCCTACTCTGCAACATAGAAATCTTCATTTGAAGTCCAGTCATTTTCTCATTCATCTCCTCTCCATCAGTTCTCAACTTCCTCTTCAAATACTTGACCGTTGATCTTGCATTCTCAAGCTCATTCATGGTTCTCGAGCAATCAAACAGCTGAACTTGAAGCCTCTGATTCTCAGCCTGCAAAGCTTCAATCTTTAGCGAGAAAATCTTCGATTCCATAGTGTTCATCTTCACTTGGCTTTCAAGATCCCTCATAATTGCTTCTTGCTCTTGTAATCCATAGTATTCGAGCAATTGGAGCTCGAGGCTTCTCTCCCTTTCTCTTAAGGACAGCACCAAGTTTTTAAGCTGTGCTATTTCCTGTTCCATTGCCATCTCTCCTTTAGATTCTCCCTTCTTTGGTGTTAGATTGGTTGGTGTTCCCTCAAATTCTTTAAAAACTAAGTCATTGAACTCAGGAAGAAGAAATCCATCATCTTCAGAGCTCTTACTCGTCGGTGAGAGACCAATGAAATGGGTGGTGGTCGTGGTGGTTGTAGTGGTGGTGGAAGTGCCATTGATAATCTTTGCCAAAGCTTCTTCCTTTTTTGAATGAAAATTAAATGGGTAAATTACCATAAACTCCTTTTATCTACACCTTGTTTTTCATGAAACCCACTCATTTAAAATTTAAACAAAAAAAAAAAAAAAATCCCCTCATCTATGATCATTAATAAAACAGATAGTTTCATAGTGCAAGTTGTGCAGATGTCCGAGTGCAGAATTCTATGGTAATGATAAAAGGTTCGACATTTTACTTTACTAGATTAGTAATGTTTTTCTCCAATTTTCTTCCTTCGAATATTGAAGTACGAGCATATATTCATACATCTATTCAAGTGAAAACGTCTGTGCATACATTTGAAGAACAAATTTTATTATAAAATTAACGGATTCACTGATGATCATAGATGAGTGGAATTTTTGTTGAAGTTTTCAAATAAAGATAATTATTTAAAAAAAACAGGGTACAGATGAGAGAGGTTTCTTGTAATTTATCCCAACCAAATTTATCAAATATCAATCAGTACCCATGATTCCAAATTGCAATAAAGAAAATAGGGTTTGCATAAATTTGAATTCTTACACTTCTCAGAATGTGAAGCTCGTCTTTGAGGCCCTTGCCACCTGCTTCAGCTTTCACTGCGGAAAAACAACAAACAGATTGTGAGCACTATCAACGTTCAATGACATACGACAATCAAAGAAAGTTATAAGAAAAACCTGAAGGACGTTTCGAGCAACGGCGATAATAGATATGGGAGAGTAAGAATCCAGCAAAAGAGAGAGCAAGAGCAAAACCCAGTTTAACAACAAAAGGCTTAATCCCTTTCTTCTCTATCGGGAAGGAGTAAAAAAAACAAATGGAAGAACTCTACAGGGTTTTCTAGATTTGGCTCTAGGTTCGTGAATTTGAAACGAGGAGAGAAGAGGGAGAGATTGAGGTTTGGATTCTCGTTTCATTTTTGGATTCGTGAAGAGGATTCGTTTGATTCAATTTGTTTTGTTTGAAGTTGTGAAAGCGTGCGGACGAGCGCAATAAACGCTCCTCTTTCCTCTCTTAATTACTTCTATATCTACATATCTAAAAGTAAGCATGTCGCATGTTGCCGGCGGAGAGAGATAATCGCGCAGAGATATAGCTGTCAGTCGCAAAGCACCCGCCAAAAAAACAGGCCGGACAAAGAGCCGAGCCGCGGGCCGGTTGCCCTGGGTCGGATCTGAACCCGGGATCGGACCTAAGCGGGCTGAATTTTTTTATTTTTTGATTTTTAAAAATCTTTTTAAAATTTAAAATATACATAAAATTATAAGAAATGCTAATAAAAAATAATAATATTATTAATAACTTAAAATAACATAAATTACAAATACAAAAATTATAAAAATAAAAGATGATAAAAATAACTTTTTTATTAATAATTAATAAATCCTTTACAAGTATAAATTTATTTCGGAATTCGTCGCATCACAATAGATGAGTACATCCCAACTAGGTTGGCACCTACTCACCTATATCATTATCATTTGTAACTGTTTCCAAAATAATTCATTACAAATTTAAAGCTAAGAAATAAAAACTACAATTTGATGAATATTGTTTAATCTTTATATCTATCTGCTAGTCCCAACTATTCAAATTTATCTTCAATTCCAGCCATCCGATCGATGTCTTGCGTTCGCTTCTCATACATCCACCAATCTTGTAAGCATATCACCGCTTGTACAATATACGAATCTAAGCATGTTCTGTGGTCGTCGATTAAACGTCCTGCTGTGCTGAAGGCGAATTCCGAAGCTACCGTCAAAACCTACACTGCTAGTAAGTCACGAACCATAGTGGGAAGTATAGGATATGAAACTGATCCATATACTCTCCACCATTGTAAAATATCTAAAGTATTTCCTTGACATTTAACTAAAGAAGCAGATAAATATTCATCTATTTCAAAAACCTCTAATGATGATTCAAGTCCAGATCCACCAGTTAGCCCAGCTACCATTGCATATCTAACAAAACTTACACTTTTACCTCAGCTCGTGCTCGAAGGCGCCGAAGCTGTAGACTATTGTGCAGCTACAACATGTCTTTCTGCATACTCATCATATAAGGTTTGAAAATAATTTCTAATAACTAGATGAGAAGTAACAGTAATGGTGGATCCATCATCTAAGTCTATAATCTATCCATCATACAATGATTGTAACAAACTTCGAAGGCCAATATCCTTCAAACATGGATCAATAAGAACCCCAAACCAAAAAATATGAGGAATATGTCTAAAATACTTATTAAATGTGCTCTCCATTTGAAAAATTATAGCTCCAAAAGTATCATTCATACGATATTTAGCAAATTTTTTTAAATATTTAAAATTTGTAAAGCAGTTAAAGTAATAGTTGGATAATAACAGTCAGATAATAACATTATAGCATTATAAAAAACTTGTAACATCTCATTTAAATTACATATAATTATCCATTCATCTTCAGTTATTCCATAAGTGATACCAGAGCTAGAACTAGAAGCATAATAATTTATAAAATTATTTATAATTTCTTTATATTCTATTGTCACACTTAACGTTGCATAGGTGGAATTACACCTATGGTCAACATCTTTTAAAATTAGTCTGAGCTTATAATTTTTTCTTTTACAAAATTATTTTTATCTTTTAAGTTTTTGTTCAGAAATATTATGCATATAAGCAACTGTTCTAACCCTTTCTACCATGAGTTTAATTTTAGTAAATGCATTTTGAATAATTAAATTTAAAATATGACAGATATATCTAATATAAACAAGATCACCATGACATGACAATGACATAGTTGTTTTGATAAAATTAACAACTACATTGTTATTACTTGTATTATCTAGTGAAAGAGAAAATATTCTTTGATCGATTTCTAATTTTATAAGTTCTTCAATTATTAAATTTGCAACATTAATATTAGTATGTGACTCTTCAATTGTAATAAAGGAAATAACTCTTTAAAACATTGCTAATTTTTATCAATCCAGTGTATTGTGATACATAAATAACCAGTTTGTGCTCTAGATGTCCAAATATCAGAAGTTAAAAAAATCTACAGTTTAAATTTTTAAAATAAGAAATTATTTTTCCTTGTTCCTCCTGATAATATTTTAAAATATCACATTGACAGGTTTGACGAGAAAATTTTGTAAATGCGGGATAAAAACTATCTCTAAACATATCTTCAAATTCATCATCTTCTACTAATTTAAAAGGAATGTTTTTAAGAATGATAAACCTGATAACGTATTTTCTGGCTCGGGCAGCATCATAATTCTAACTACCGAGACTATCATAAGAGGATGATTAGGAAATCATAGATTGTTGGATATCACCTTGAGGATTTCGGCCTTTGTTGTGTTTTTCTATATGACGTTTGAGGTGGTTGGTGTCGCTCTTATGATGAGCTTGGAAAGTCTTGCCCCACAACACACATTTAGCCTTCCGGGTGAGTATCCTACCGTGTTCATCCTTGGTGACGTCTATCTTCTCAAAAAAATTCTACACATCGGATCTCGGCCTTTTAGGAGCTATTGGTGTAGAATCGTCACTACCGGATGCAGGATTAACACCGGTAGGATTGGTAGGAGTAGCTGTTGTAGGAGGACTCATTTCAAGATCGGTAGGAGATAGGTTTTGCTCTTCATAATCAGATTCGGAAGCCATTTGATAAAAAGATTAGAAAATATAAGAGATTATTAGAGAGTATAAGAGAGTATAAGATTGTATAAGAGAGTATTAGAGAGAAGTAGATGAGTTTTGGTGTGAGGAGAAGAAGTAAAACCCCTTATTTATAGAGGCAACCTCCTAGGCAAATGATCAAAAACCCTCACCATATGACCATTTTTGATCTTTTTTGGGGACAAAATGGTCAAAAATCAAACTTGACCGTTATGGTCGGCCCGACCATAACGGTCACCTAGGTGAGCATTTGGCACAACGGTCACCTAGGTGAGCATTTGGCTCGAATTTGTTGCCCCAGCCAGCCTTGTTTCGATCCAGGCTGGACCTGGGCCGGGCATCGGGCGAGCCGACCCGTACCCGGGCCCGGAACCCGGTCTAGCCCGGGCCGACGGGCTTTTTGGACAGGCCTATCTAAAAATACAAGAATGAAGAAAGGCTTAATTTGCGCTTAAATGCCTTGCACTTTCCCCAACCTTGCACTTAAATAGCGTATAGTTCTAAACTGAATAAAAATATATTCCAAAGTATTTAACCGTTGCAAATAAATGCTCCATATTTAAAAAAAAATCTAGGCGGTGTTATTTTTTCTCTACGTCACATAATAAAGAGCACTAAAGTGAAACTCTTAGAAACATGAGGTATTTAAGTGAAGCAATTTACAAACTTTGGGGGCAATTAGATACAACATTGGGTAAACACGAGGGCACCATCATGTAACATTTTGAAACTTTGGGGTATTTTATCTGCAATATTTAAATACTATAGGGTATTTTTTTTTTGGTTTGAAAAAAGAGGGCACTTACAAGGTCTGGGAAACTATAAGACATTTAAGTGAAATTAAAGTTTTGTTATTTGCTGGCTCTAGCCACGGGCTGGCCCGTGGGAGCCCAGTATCGAGAGTTAAGAGATCCATGTTTCGCCGCTTGTTGTTAGTCCTCGAGCTTAGCCCACCTCCCTTGCAAGAGTAGGAACAAGCAGGGCAAATCACACGCGCTAGCTAGTCTAGTCGATCCACTTGATTATTTATTGTTATTTTTCTTATGTGTAAATCGTTTTTAATATTTTTAGTATTGTTTAACACTTAAAAATTATATGTAAATAGTAAAATAGCAATGTAATGATTAAAAGAATGTATAAATAATTTGTTGAGTAAAACTATATATTTATACATAATAACAGAGAGAAACATAGCAAATAAGAAATTTAATATGGTTCAGAGCAAGTTTTACATTCACAAGTAGCTAGGAGTGGATCTAGGAACTTTATTCGCTGGGGGCAAGACTAAGCAAAACTTGCCTGTGATATTTATACCTAAAATATTATGACACCAAAACGAAATGTGCATCTATAAACAAAATATAGCCAATAGAAGTGTTATATTAGAATTCAATAATGGTTCCTACAACATTCTCATATCTTTATGGTAAACAATAGTGTATGAGGAAGTTTACACAATCCTTGGGATCGAGAGCGGTGTAGTGATCTAGCAGGAGGAGGGTCTGTAATTAGGAGAAGGAATTGATGTTGGCATACCATATCGATTGATGATCATCACAACAGAGCAAAGATGCTATTAAAAAGAGAGCAGATGTATTTTAGAAGACTTTGGTAGAAATTACAATGGTTATCTAGAGATAGAGTAATGGAAATTGGGTAAATGGATTGGGTTTGTCCCATTTAGTATTTAATTTCAAAAATATTAGGGCTTGGTTCAATATGATACGAGTGTGGGGGCAAATGCAAACTCTTGGACCAAATATTAATATGGTTTTGTCGGGGTCAGTGGGGGCAGTTGACCCCATTGCCCTCTCTGTGAATCCGCCAGTGCGAGTAGCAAAATTGTTCCAATAGTTCAAAAAAGTACAAGAATAGCAAAATTTGAACAATTATAAATAACAATAATAATAATCAAATGCCGCTCCATGAGCCAGGACAAGCGGGTCAACTCGCCTATCTACTAGCTTAGTTCAACCGGAGGGCCTTGTGGGCCGAACAAGTTACTGGTTCGTATTTGGTTGGTGTTGGGAATTTAACGCCTAAATCCCCTAATGCAACAGAAACGCAGAATAGAGAACAGTACACCAAGTTTTAACGAGGTTCGGCAACTGCCTACGTCCTCGGGAGCCACACAGTCAATTTCTTATTTAATCTAACAAGAAATTACAAATCAAGAGCAAATCTCTAAACTGAGATTCCTCAAACAAACACTGTAGCTACAGTGTTAATACCCACAATAAAATCCCCTCTTCTGTTTTCTCTCTCTTCTTAAACTCTATTCTTAATCTCCCCTCAAATGAAATTGAGAGCTGGAGATTATCAAAATCGCTACTGCGATTTGGGGATTGAACGCTGCTGCGTTTGGGGTTTTTCACCGCCGCCAGAGAAAGAGGTCGGGGGAGAAGGAGCGGTTAGGGCATCGGGTAGAGAGGGCTTTTTATAGCCGAAAATTGACAGGCTGGCGACAGCCTGTCGCCAGCGGTGCGATGGACGCGGAGGTGGGAGGCCAGAGACGCGATGGTCGGTGGCCAAAGACGCGATGGTCGAGCGCTCGAACGCGGGGATCGAAGAGCTCGCACGCGGAGGTCGACACCCGCGTTCACCTGCAGCTTCGCCTGTTCTATCTTCACCTGAAGCTTTCGCCGTCGACTCCCACGCTCACCTGCATCTTCCTGGAGCTCGTCGGAGCTCCTCCGCCATCGTAGGTTGGTATCCACCCCCAACCTAACAGTTGGAGCTGACCAAGCTCAGTCCTACGGCCCATGCTGGCTATAGCAGGCTTAGATAAGCCCCAATAAAGTGTTTTGGGGGTTTTATGATTTTGGAATCTAGTGAGAGTTTCAAACTTTTAGGGGGCTAAGTGCCAAATGCGCAAACTTTTGATGATTTAGTGATATTTATCCCAATATGAAAAATAAAAAGCGATGGAGAGATTTGGAATCTTTTTTCATGTATTAAAGTTTTTTTGATTACATGAGCTTTAGGGGGTGTTTGTTTCACCAAAAAATTTGGCATTTAGTATGGACTAGTATGCAATACTTGCGTTGCACGTGATGCATATTAAGAAACTACAATAGTCAAAATCCATAATGTTTCCATATTATGCATTGAACTTATACACAATACACAGGATGAATGTAGGGGTGCCAAACAGTTCAAATCTATCCGAACCGATCCACATCCATATCCGAATGGATGCAGATATTCCAATTCTGCCGCCCGCTCACGTCCTCCAGTCGCCCATGTTGTCATCCCGTCTCCCTCGTCCCGTCGTCCCATCACTGTTTGATATTCCAGTTCGATGTCATCACCCTCATCATCATTCAGCTCGATGTAGTCGCCCTTGTCGTCATCCAGTTCAACGCTATTGCTCGTTGTCGTTCATCCAGTTCGATGTCGTCGCGCCTCGTGGTCGGGTGTCGTCCAGTTCGCATGCCGTCATCGTCCAGTTGCGCACGGCCATTAATCATCCAGTCCATGCCATCACCACGTCGTCATTCCAAGTTTCCTGTTGTCCGCCGCGCCTCATCTTCGCCCGCCCGCCTCATCGTTGTCAAATCTCGCCGTCGGATTCGTCGTTTGTTCCATAAGGTTGAATCAAAACTCTACTTTTAATTTCATTGTCAATATGTTATATGTGAATATAAGATTTTTGATTAAGTTTTTTAATTTATTGAATAGAAATCATATCTAATCCTTCGATTCAAGTGTCTAATGAAGAACAAACTTTTGAGCCTAATCCTTTTGATTATATGTGAATTAAGTTGTTTTGAACTGATGTTATTATATATAAATTGCTCTTTTGATGTTTTACTTTGTTGGTTATAGCAACTGCTTAGATACTTTATATCAAATCCAGGTACAATTGATAATATTATATGTATTTGCAATTCATATCTATTTGTCGAATATCTATTTCATATATGTGACCGTATCCGATCTGATTCTCAAATATCCAAACTGTATCCATTTTCGATAAGTGTGGATATGATTAGGGTTTTTTCTTACCGAAGATAATCCGTATCCGTATCCATATCCGTTTATAGAAAGCGGATATGGATATGGTACGTGTCATATCTGAACTGTATCCGCTCCGTTAACACTCCTAGATGAATGTCAGTTAATTATCTCACAGGACTTAGGATAATGTTCATAGAGAAGGAACCTAATCAACCATATATATGATTTGCATGATAAAAATGACTATACAATCAAGAAGAAGTAAGTTGACCTTAACTGCAAATAACTAATATTCAGCATCACATTACAAATCTGGAAAGTATTAAATTAGCATGGCGATATAAATACAATGCGAGGAAAAAAGAGTCAACATGATAGCTCGCAAATATAGTTTTATTGTTAAAAGCCAAATTACCTCTTGTATAATCTGTAATATGTTTTATATGCTAAATTTTCAATTTGATGATTTAAGATATCTCTACATTACATTTAATCATGAATAAACTCTTTCCACTTCTCTATATTATCGGCTTGCTACATAATACGTATAAAGTAACATATCATAATTGCACACACTGAGAGGGAAAGAAACTTGATTCTTGAATTACAAAATTAAAAAGTAGTTCTGTTAAATATGATCTACTACACAGTAAAAAATTAGTCTTTTTTGAAAGATTTCAACATATTTTATGTATGTGTCTTGCTTTGTTAAAATCAACATTTTAAAATAATCATAAAGCTGGTTAATTTTTTCTCTCTTAACAGATGATCGAAAACACACTGAATTCATTGAAAAGTTTATTTTAAGGTCGTTAATATGTATTACATCACAATGATCACATCCAGTGATACAAAATTTCAATTTTGAAATTCAAATTGTCAATTTAGATTGATAGTATTCAAAATTCGATAGAGTATCGAGTATATTGACATTTCTTCCTCATGTTTTTTCATTGTAATTACATATTGTTATGTTTTGATACTATCAAATTTATAATTTGTTTTGTATTTTTTTTCTTATTTTTCTTCTACAGATGAAGATGGAATCAATGATTCCGGCTTTTGCAAAACTAAACTGCAACCGGGAATAATATGGGAGCTGTGATCATGGGGTCTATTAGCTATTCTAGTTATCTTTCATTGTAGATTCAAGGTTTCTAATAAGATTCAAGTGTTTGTAATGAGACCATGTGGATTCAAGGTTTGTAATAACATTCAAGGTTTCTCTTGGGTTTAAAATTTCTAACGGACTGTTTATAGTTGAATTTTTTGCTTGTATTATTTACTCAAAATTGACTACATCAATTCTATAATATTCTGAATAGAAATATAAAAAACTACAAAAGTTCAGTGAATTTTTTATTAGAAAGTGATATTACAATTTGAGCTAGTGCAGCAATTAATAAGCTCTACCTCAGTGGAATTTACTTTTTGTCCCTCATTGCACAGTAATTTAGTCTTTGTCAGTTAAACTGAGGAAAAAGAGGCAATTTAATACTTTTTCACATGATTCCTATATGATATCTCAATCAAACGAGATAAATAAGGTCAATAAGATGCATAAAATATCATGAGCAAGTAAATCATACGCTAATGTCCCATCTCCTTGAACAAAAGGAAATAACAAAATGAGAATGTATTCATACTAACATCTCAAGAACTGAAGAACAAACAAAGCGATGTTTCTCTATATCTCCGCTATTAATGACCATAACACACCATATGACATTTAAACTGTATATAAACGTCAACCTTTTGATAAATAAATTGCACGCCAGAACAAAATGAAGGAGCTGAACACAAGAATCTACTCTTTACTTGATAAAGGAGAAAGTTAATATATGGACCATCCTCTTCTCCCCCTATTTGCAGCTCTATCAGACGCATCTAGAATTACCTTGGATATTACATTTAAACATACCATGATGAAAATTCAAACAATATGATAAGAATTCGGACAAGCACACCAAGAAATATCAAACTAAATTGATTCCATCATTTGTCTCAACTTGTATTATCAGTCTAACTTTATCCATCAATGAATATGTATGTGCACCTGTTACTTACAAGAATACTATTTCAATTGTTTCATCGGCCCATATCGGAAAATAAATATTCAACTCATAATGAGTAATCCTTCCGATAAAGACTGGATAGTCAAGTAACCACATACATATCACCGATGACCAGGAATAGACCAAACCGTGAATCTAGTCGATTGGAAAAGAATGAATAAACAATATCATAAACAATGTTGAAGCCTGTCGAAGAAATCAGAATTTTAAAAATCAGGTCATATAGCTAAATGGATCAACAGAGTTACCATACAACAAACAATTGAAGTGAGTAGGATATAACTTTGGATTGCCTCTTCCTTGAACTCTTGACTCTTCTCATCAGTTTTGACCTTGAAGTATTTGCTAGGGCAGATGACAAAGAAAGGAAACAGAGTGAGAAAATGAAGATTACAAGTATTTTTAAGTAAGAAGTTTGAGATAGGGTCCTCACCACAAGAGTTTAAGGGGCTTACCAAAGCTTTCCATGTGCATAAGAAATTTAGACATGAACAAGCGCAATCCTTCATCACATAACTATGGAGAGAATGAATGAACTTAACTACAAAAGCATTGTTCCCAACTCGCACATAAAAATTGTAACTGTAGCGTTAACTGCATCTATAACTACACATAAAATTTGCAAAAACCAGCTATAATTGCAACTGTCTGTTTCGCTACAACTACAAACTTTCTATAGTTGCAAAATAAATTAGAAAAATGAATTATAATCAAATAGATTGTAGGTCACTTTTGCAATGGACTTAAGTTTGCAATTAGACTGCCAGAAAGGCTACAAGTCTAGTGAGATAAATAGTTACAATTGCATATACAATTGTCTCAAAAATGGCAACTGGAGCAATTAGCTAGAGAAACTGATACACAGTCCAAATTCAGTAAACAGCTCCAATCAAGTGTCAGTCTATATATGAATACATTCTTCCGCTCTTGTTTATTAGAAGGTTAATGATTCCTATTAAATTTAGCACATCAAGTAAATCTTGTGCTTATTTGAACAAAAATAATCTGCTCTTGTTAACCTTGAAGATTTTTTCTGATAAACGCACTACAAAAAATAACTTGATATTTTTTCTCAAAAGAAAAAGGAAAAAAAAGAAAAATAAAGAAAAATAAAAATAAAACAATTTGATTCTAAACCTAATTGAGTGACCAATACTTTTGATAACACCATCATTTATTTTCTCACATAACAAGAGAATGCCAAGAAAATAGCGTATATGTAAGATATACCTTTCCCATGCTATTTTTAGCTGATTAAATATATCACTACAGTACCTTTCCCATGCCAAGTGTGTGTGTGTTCAAGGTCTTTTCTTATGGTTTAATTAAATGTTAGTACAATTCACTACTTAAAATACCATTCAGTTATATACTTCTCAATGATACTCATTTAGTATTTTGTTTTTTTTCTTCCGCATATTTTTCTTCCACAGTTAAAGGTAGATACAATGATCTCAGCTTTTGAAAAATTGGTCATTAACTTGTAGTGTGGACATGTGATCAATTCACATTATTTTTAACACTTTAAACAATTTGTAATACTTTAGATCAAGTGCCTTTTGCTTGTGAATTCAAAGTTCCTAATGAGTTTAAAACATATGATGGATTTCCAATAATGTATGGCTGGATTTCTCGACTTGTATCATTTCTTCACGTTTCTGCTTCTATTAACTTTATAGTATTCCAAAACTTCCAAGCTTCTGTAGAGAGATGTCAATTAATATGAATCAGCTTCACATCCTAGAATCACCGTTTCACTTTAAACCCAGAATGAGCTATATGATTAAGATTTAAACTGAGCCTGGATAAAATCAACTGAAAACTATGTATATATTGTTTTGTACATATCAAACTAAGAGTGCATACTGCAATACTATAATAATTCCCTGAATTGGATCTCAGTCTAAGAAGCAGAGTAACAATGCTTCGAATAGGAAAAAGAAGATACCCATCATGCAGAAAATAATGAGAAAATTTTCACTTACAGGATATAATCAAAATAATGTCATGGAGGGTATCACATAAAAGTTCAGATGAGTAAACAACTCCTCCTTGAGATAACATCTAGTTTTAAGGCACAAGTTAACAACCAGAGTTAATAACATGATAGATTTAACCATGATAATGCAATTCACTAAAACAAACAAGCAGATCGATATATAATCATATGAATAAAAAGGAGGAAAGGGAACAATCTTAATCAGATACCATATCTATGCTAGTAAGTAGTAACCTTTGGCATCAGAAGCAACATACAAACAAGCCGACAATAACACATAAGACACAGAGAAAAACTTATAATATGATCAAGTTTAATTGTCCAAATGCACCATAAACTGCATTACAGAAAGTGCCTATGTGCAAAAAATTAGATGCTGATAATTTAAGTGAAAATATGCCAAGCACAAAAACCCAAGAAAAAGAGATACAGTGCGAATATTTCTTTATAAAAATCAAAAAATAATTTTAGCAACATCTTGCATGACACCATTGATGGACTATTAGAAGAGATCATACTGTTCTCGTTTTTCTCGGCAGAACATATGAAAGAGTAAAATAGTACAAATTAGAGGAAACCAAATGGACTAAATATAATGTCATTGAAATATCCCCGTAACCACGTTCACTCTTCCATTATAAGTTCAACAGAAGTTTCACACCAGGGATGCAAAATACAAACAAAACACAATCTATTTCCAAAGTGTTACTACTTAATTCACAAACTAAAGCAAATTACTTCTTGCATCCGTATTACAGGATAATGCAATATTGTTCTTCAGGGTGTTGCGCGCCTTTGTGGAAGCATGCTCGACAACCAAACGAGTCCATGAGTCATGGGAGAAGATTAGCCAAACCAAACACGAACACAATCCAATCCAAAATATGACAAATCAAACCAAACACAGATATATACGTGGTTCGGCAATTTGCCTACGTCCACGGGGAGAGGATGGGGAGATTCCACTAAATCAAGGACAGTACAAAGGGTTACAATCACACAAAATCACTCAAATAAATCCTAAACCAAATCTCTCAACTTGCTCACAAGTTCTCGCTCTCAATATGCTCAGTACAATCTCAAATTTCTGATTAATCAAACCCTAAAATCATGTTTCAATATATATCAAAACACAAACCAAATTAGAACAGGAAATAAGGCCCAGGCCCAACCCGACTGGCGATCGACCTCGTCAAAGCTCGCAGTCGACCTGACAGAACGACAGAATCCAGAAAACTATTATAGTATTTGGCGGTCGACCGGACCTAACCTCATGGTCGACCGGACCTAACCTCACGGTCGACTAACCAGAACTCGAAAATACCATGTAATCGTGCATGTTTGACGGTCGACCGCGCCAAGACTCGCGGTCAACCGGCAAGCACCCAAATACCTTTTCGCTTCAAATTTCCTAAACTTTACCAATATTTTCACTATTTCTACAATTCTCCACCTCGGTGAAGTTTTTTGAAAACTGAGCCGACATCAATACCAAACAAACGTCACACTTATTACGTCCAGTACAAAGTAGAATAAATCCACGACAACAGACTCAATCCACAACAAGTCGAGAACCCTAACCGGCTGCATCAAAATGACTACCTACATACCCCCTCTCCCAAGGATCAAACTGTCCGTAGTTCATCCAAATGGCTGTCAATAGCCTCAATAATCACGAATGTGTAACAAGTTTCGATAATGATCAAACTTATTGCTCGGAACCACCTTTGTAAGTGTATCAGCCAGATTATCCTTCGTGTGTGGACCTTCAAAATCTCCACATCACCATCTTCAAGAACATCTTGAATGACCCATGAATGTACCTCAAAATCCATCTCACGACGTCCCAATAACCCACTCCTGGATCGTGCATGTATCTCAAAACCATGCTCACCGTCTGTGACAAATCTGGCCTCGTACATACCATAGCGTACATCAATCTCCCAACCACGCTCGCATATGGAGTCTTCAACATCAACTCTCTATCTTTAATTGTCTTCGGTGAAAGGTCAGCTGAAAGCTTCAAATAGGCTCCTAAAGGTACACTGACTGGCTTCGTATCCATACTAATATTAAACCGCTGTAGAACCTTCTTTAAATAAGCTACCTGTATCAAACAAATTCTATCATTCTCTTTGTTTTTGCAGATCTTCATTCCCAAAATGTGCTTTGCCTCACCTAAAATTTTCATCTTAAACTCCTTTGAAAGCTGTGCCTTTAACTCATCTGTAGCAGACCTGGAAATAGAGGCAACCAACATATCATCGACATAAAACAATAAATAGATATACGGACCTCCTTTCAACTTGCAAAAATACACACAAGGATCAAACTGGCTCCGAGTGTATGAATGACCGATCATAAATCCATCAAATCGCCTATACCACTGCCGAGGAGACTGCTTCAAACCATATAGCGATTTCTTTAACCTATAAACTAACTTTTTCTTCCCTACATCTCGGAATCCCAATGGCTGAGTCATATAAGTTTCTTCATCAAGATCGCCATAAAGAAATACCGTCTTCATATCCAACTGGTCTAACTTCAAACCATAATGTGTCACCAAAGCTATCAAAATCCGAATCGAAGAGTGCTTCACTACAGGAGAGAAAACCTTGTTATGATCATTACCTTCTTTCTGTGCATAGCCCTTCGCAACCAACCTAGCCTTGAACCTCACTGGAGTGCCTTTAATGCCCTCCTTCTTTATATATACCCATTTGTAACCAATTGCCTTCCGCCCCTTTGGAAGCTCAACAAGCTCCCATGTATCGTTTTTGTGAAGAGACTCCATCTCCTCCTACATAGCTACCTGTCACAAATTAGTCTTTGAACTCTGCTCGGCCTCTCTGAATGTGGTAGGCACTAACTCATCGATACTTTCCACCGGAAGTGCATATGCAATTACTGTGTCGGTATACCATGCTGGCATCCGTATGTCTCTCCTCTATCTTCAAGCGTAATAGAATCCTAAACCTGAACCGTCGGTCCCTGATTCTACACATCTGTACCCGTATCCTCCTCTTCATCGTCATGCTCGTTTGGTATCACCTCAGTCGGCACTCTAATGGATATTATACCATCTGGATAATATGGAGCAGCATCGATCTCCACCACATGTGATATCTCCTCTGTCGGGTCGCTCTCCACCTGATGAGAGCTAGGAAGCTTCAAGATAGAAGCCTCATCAACCATGACGTCTCTACTTAGCACAATCTTCCTATCAACTGGATCCCATAACTTGTATCCCTTGACACCACACTTGAATCCTACAAATATGGCTTTCCTAGCTTGAGGTTCCAACTTATCATTCTTAACATAATAGTATGCAGGGCACCCAAATATCTTGAGCTGGTCATAGTCGTGTCCTGGCTCTCCTGAGCACATCTCTATAGGGGTCTTCCCCTCAATCGCAGATGAAGGCAGCCTGTTAATGAGGTGGCTCGCATATGAAAGTGCCTCAGTCCAAAAAATCTTCTCCAAATTACTATGCACCAATGAACATCGGATCTTTTCTAGCAAAGACCTATTTAACCTCTCTGCCACCCCCATTCTGTTACGGTGTATGACTAACTGTGAAGTGTCTCTCTATGCCCTCATCTCGACATAACTGCTGAAAGGGGTCTAATGTGTACTCACCACCGTTGTCAGATCGTAACGTCTTGATCTTTCTTCCAGTCTGCATTTTCAACCTCTTCTTCCACTCCATAAATATATCGAGGACTTTATTCTTCTTTGTCATGGTGTATACCCAACAACACCTAGAATAGTCATCAATGAATGTGACGAACCAATGTCGACCACTAAGTGATGCACTCTTGGTGGGACCCCAAATATCCATATGCATGTAATCCAGGATGCCCATAGTCCTATAAATGGCTATCCCGAACTTCACATTCGTCTTTTTGCCAAATACACAATGCTCACAGAACTCAACATTTCCACTCTTGGCTCCTTTTAATATTCCCTGCTTGCACAACACCTGCAATAACTTCTCTCCTGTGTCCCAACCTGTAGTGCCAAAGTCTGCTCATGTCCGTCTCTGAAATAGCTGAAGCTACCTGGCCAATCTCGTTCTTTCCTTTAGATAATATAAGTTCCAACTGCGGACTCCCTTCATCACCACCAATGATCCTGTAGTAACCTTTGCTACAGCATCCTCAAATGTCATCTTGAATCCCTTTGCCTCTAAATCTCCAACTGAGATAAGATTCTTCTTCAGCTGAGGAACAAATCTTGCCTCCTTCAATTCACGGACTACTCTATCATACATCTGAATTCTCATAGTACCTATCCCACAAATATCACAGGATTGATTATTTCCCATGACAACAACACCCCCATTGAGTCTCTCAAATGATGCATACCAATCTCGCCTAGGATTAACATGATAAGTAGCGGTAGAATTAAGCATCCAATCTGATGAATCCAAGTGATTCACCTCCAGAGTAATCAGTAGAGAAAATCTCGAATCATCTGAATCATCGCCTCTCGTAACGTTCACCTCATTGGCCTTCTGGTCCTTTTTCTTACCATTCTCTTTCTCCTTAAGCTTTGGATAGTCTCTCTTCTAATGTCTCTGCTCCTTGCAAAATGTACATTAGTTCTTTACTAACTGGTGATGGCCTCTCGACTTTGACCTGTCTCTATTGTCACCTCTTGGATATGGGCTTCTACCTCTCATCGACAAGGTCTCTCCTGAAGTACTAGCGTGGGAAGTCACCTTATCCTTCCTCCTCAAATCATAGTTCGTCAAAGCATTAGTTACTTCACTATAGCTGATAGAAAATCTCCCATTCAATAAAGTGAGCACAAAGGTATTATACTCCTCATCTGGTAAGGAGCCCAATAAAATAATCACCTTGTACTCATCTGATATCTTCTCATCAACATTTGCCAAGTCCGACGATAACAACTTAGTATAGTTGTTCACATGAATAGCTAGTGAGGTGCCCCTGGACATCTAAAATCTGAATAAGCTACGCAACAAGTGCAATATGTTCTCAACACTCTTCGTAATGTACTTGTTGTTGAGAATTTTCCACATCTTCATTGCAGACGTCACCCCAGTCGTATCATATTTTAGCTTCTATTCCAAATAGGACTTGATCACCCCACAAGCATTCATATTTATCTTTTCTCATACCGTCTCTTCATATTTTGGTGGCCTCTCATGGATCATGATGGTCTCCTCTAAATTCTGAACATTGAGCGCATCCTGTACGTTGCTCATCTACAAACCAAAATTGATCTTGCCGTCATATTTAACCACACTAATTTTAGTATTCTAAAAATCAACTTGAACTGTACCCGCTATCTTGCTACTTTCACCAACTTCTTCACCCATACTCACAAACTCTAAATTATAGAGAAAAATTCAAACTTGATAGAATTTAGAAGTTATCCAACTGAACCCTAGAACGAATTCCAAAATAGATCTCCTAACCACATGAGGAAAGCAAAATCTTTAACGGTAACCCCAAACACTATCTCCACTGAAGCCTAGAACTCCAAGAACTAAGCTTTCACGACGAATCTTCCTCCACCTAATGCCAAAACCCTAGATCTAAAATCTGAGCTCTGATACCAATTGTTGCGTGACTTTGCGGAAGCGTGTTCGGCAACCAAATGAGTCCGCGAGTCACATGAGAAGATTAACCAAACCAAACACGAGCACAATCCAATTTAAAATATGACAAATTAAACCAAACACAGAGATATATATGGTTCGGTAATTTGCCTACGTCCATGGGTCCACTAAATCAAGGAGAGTACAAAGGGTTACAATCTCACAAAATCACTCAAATAAACCATAAACCAAATCTCTCAACTTGCTCATAAGTTCTCCCTCTCAATATGCTCAGTACAATCTTAAATTTCTGATTAATCAAACCCTAAAATTAAGTTTTAATATATATCAAAACACAAACCAAATCAGAATAGGAAATAAGGCCCAGGTCCAAACTCGACTGGTGGTCAACCACGCCAAAGCTTGCGGTCAACCAGACAAAACGACAAAAATTCAAAATACCATTACAAGGTTTGGCAGTCAACCGGACCTAACCTCACGATCGACCGACCAGAACTCGAAAATACCTTGTAATCGTGCACGTTTGGCGGTCGACCACTAAGGCTCGCGGTCAACCGGCAAGCACCTTGGTGTTGATCAAGGTTCATGCCGAGGGATGTGGTTGATTTGAGGAAAAATAGGTGGCAGCAGAGAAGGAAAGTTGAAGGTCCAAAGAAGATTGAAGATGTACATAGAGATGCAGCGCAAGAATGGTAATCTCAAACAAGCCGATTGACTTGTGGCCCTCGCATGAGCTCTACTTCAAGAAGAGGGCCTCCTGTTCAAACAAGCCGATTGACTTGTGGCCCTCGCATGAGCTCTACTTCAAGAAGAGGGCCTCCTGTTGATTATAGTCCTCGAGGATCCTCAAAATTACCTTACCCCCAAGCTGGTGGTATCCGTGGGAAGAATCAGAGGAATCAGAGAGGAAGAGGCAGGGGCGGGGGTTGAGAAAAGGAAGAATCTGAAGAGGCATAAGGGGCGGGTGGGTGGAGCGGTAGAGGAGAGGACGGTTAAATGAGGGAGCGGGGGAGCGGTTGGGATG
>NC_033799.1:19032092-19033898 GCF_001876935.1 Asparagus officinalis | reverse complement strand
TAGGGGGATTCATCCGTTTCTCAGTGGTTGAGTAACAGAAGAATCGGAGATGAAGAGTCAAGGGGGCACGGGGGCGGAGTGGCAGAGGAAAGGGCAACATAAGAATTAATAGATAAAAATATAGGATAAAATTATAATTAAGCAAGTTGAAAGGGGCAAAATGGGCATGTAAAAGTTTTGTCACTCGTTTTCTCTTTTAGAAGTAGTATAGAGTACAAGTTTTAGGATTAAAAAGTGAGTTTTTTGGAATTTTGGGATTCAATATATGATGTTTGTTTTAAAAAAAATTTAGAATATTGAATCCCAAAAGTGTAAAAAGTACCCAATTTTTAGAATTTGTCAAATCCTCTCAATTGGAGAGAATTTTGACAAATCTCATAAATGAGTGTGCTTACCTCTCAATTGGAGAGGATTTGATAAATCCTAATTTTGTTTTTTTGTAGGAGGTAACCTCACTAAGATAGCATATTCATCATATTATAAAATTTTAACATTTAGTAATGTTACAATTTGAGCTTGAAACAAACAAAATATTACAAATTGTAGTATTCTAAATCCCAAAATATTAAAGAAACAAACAACATTTTAGAAATCCTAATCCATAACAAAACACCTATGGATTTTAAATTACATGGTGAAATCCATATCCTAAAATTATAGGATTTGAAGCAAACACCCCCTTAACTGAATTTGGATGGAGGGTAGAAAAGGGAAGAGAAAGAAAAATTTGAGTTTATCCTTGTTTAGGAGTTTTATTGGGAGGGTAAATGAGGGGAAATTTTACACTAAAATCTTACACCCAAATTTGGGGTTAAAGGAGGGGAAGGAAAAATTGACAGGTTTCCTTCCTTTTCCTACACTTCCTTCCCTTCCCTTAGTGAGACAGCATAAGAGAAGGTCAGTTGGATAAAGACGAATCTTTCATGTCATACATATAATTGAAAGAACTCTCTGAGAAAGAAAGCTAGTGACAGAAACTCAAGCCCACTTGTTTATCCACTGCCCATTTGCAGGTTCTGTTTGGTCTTCTCTCCTTTCTCATGTCCCTGAGGTAAGCTAACCTCTTACCATGGGCGATTTGACTCTTGTTTACAGAGACCCGAACTTCAGCTCAGACATAAAAGCTATATGGAAGTACCTGTTACCGTGCTACTGTTGGGGAATGTGGAACTGTAGAAATAACCTTTTATTTAGAGATATTTAAGATAATCCCTCTCATATTGCTTCTAATATCACTAGATATACCATAATTTGGATAGGGGATGAAGACGATATGCTTGCAAGGCGGCTTCGAAGTGCAGCTAACAATCTGAAGCTGCAGGATATAGCCAAGGAAAATGCAGCAGGGGATATTGCTGACAACTTCTCAAAGAGTACTTGTTAATGGTGGTAGTTGTATACTTGCGGCCTCAGCTTTTGGTTGTTTTCTTTTGGCATGTTTTGTTTTTTGTTAGGATTTTGCAGTATCAGACTCTTATTCCTATTAACAGGATTTGTATGTCTATTTTCTATCCTTGCCTTGGTGGATGTTACTTAGTTTGACGGCTTGGTAGGTGACGACAAGGTTCGCTCCTTATCAACTCGTTCTTACTATGTAATTTCCCCTAGGTTCTTTGGTTTCGGTTTTATCAGACTCTTATCTTATTCCTATTAACAGGATTTGTATGTCTATTTTCTATCCTTGCCTTGGTGGATGTTACTTAGTTTGACGGCTTGGTAGGTGACGACAAGGTTCGCTCCTTATCAACTCGTTCTTACTATGTAATTTCCCCTAGGTTCTTTGGTTTCGGTTTTATCAGACTCTTA
>NC_033799.1:19003686-19030637 GCF_001876935.1 Asparagus officinalis | reverse complement strand
GTAGGGTACCTCACCCTGTTTTTTAGTTTAAAAAAAAACTCTCCGAGAAGGAAATCACGGAATAAAACTGTTTTGATTGATGAGATCTAGGAAGAAAATGTCTACGAGTAGGGTACCTCACCCTGTTTTTTAGTTTAAAAAAAAACTCTCCGAGAAGGAAATCACGGAATAAAACTGTTTTGATTGATGAGATCTAGGAAGAAAATGTCTACGAAGCTTCTTATATTGAATGGAGGAAAAAAAAGAAAAAAAATAAGATATGTTTTAGACTTTGTACATGAGGCTAGCTAGCTACGCAAGTCAAACGCAATATAACAGAGTAATACCCCAAACGCAGAACGTTTTTCTAGTATAATTGGTGTTAAGATCAAGGGAAGTTTGGATAGTGGTCCGAGATACCGTAAAAGTGAAGCACTAGAATCAAACTTTCCTTCTAATAGCGAACAAAAGAGGGATTTCTTCAATCAAGTGTTCGGCCGGCATTTCTTCAGCTAGCTTTAACTGCTTCCGTGGGATGTAACTTTCTAGATTGCTAGCATCAATGCAACTTTGGAAAAATAATAACTATGTCCAAATAGACCCTTGCAAGTAATGAATTAATTATTACTCTTGAAAAAATGCATTCCATGATTTATTAGAAAGCACTTGTCCCCTTACACAGTTTTTTATATATGACCACTTATATCCTCTGAACTTCAGACAATATTATAAATTTCTCTTAAAACTGAAAAAAAGTTTTAAGAAATATTACATGGAAATCAGATAATGATAAATCAGTTTTTGCCTTCAATTTAACTGAAAAAACAGTTCAATTGCTCTTAAAACTGAGGGCATGAATATAATAGCGTCTGAGATTCAGATGAATACTAGCTGCTAATAAAAGAGTTTACACGGCATAATTCCCTACATCATCAAATTAATACAGTACAAGAGAGGTATGTGCAATTATTTCTTCTTCAAGCATGATAATCAACTACACATCCCAATAAATATCTGTAACTTGTAAGTTTCTTCTAAGGGGAAATAAGCAACTGCTGACATTGCTCTTCATACTGGAATCCATTTTTTTTAGAATCATCAGCAGACCATATAAATATCCCCCCAAGCTTCCCTTGCCTCTTAAGCTCTTGACAAGCCTCAAAAAATCCCTTATCGGGTCTCAACCCGCCTTGAGCCTCCGAATCCGTTGCAAAACTCGCCAGTATTCGTCCCCCGTTATACTCAGACATTTGGAGTTGATACAGACTCAAAAACCTGTCCACAGACTTTATCTCATCATACGCGTAAAATTGGAAATTTACGTAGTCTATAACGTGTCCATATTTTCTCCACAGCGCGGTATAGTGTCGTCGCACTTCATCATCGTCAAATGGAGCTATTGACGCGAATGAAATGATGCGATCTTTTTTCAGTGTCGTTATGAGTTGGCCAATACATTCACTGAATGTGTCTGGGTCGGCGCTAAAATGCTCGTAATCAATGTCAATTCCATCTAAGTTGTATGTTTTGACAATTTGAGTGAGTGATGTAACGGCTTTACTCACCCAAGAGGATGTAGATTTTGGCGCGAAGAATGCTTTTTGGTTCTTCGTGACTAAGTCACCGCCCAGACTGACAGCGACTCGAACATTGTTGTGTTTGAATTTGATGTTGGATACGTCGAAGGAAGTGAGATGTTGAGTGTACCAGAATACACTGAAGTTTCCGTTGGTGGGTTCGGGGTTTTCGACTGCAGATGTGTAGTCGATGGCGAAGGAGAGGATGAAGTGGAAGTCGACGTTAGGGTTTATGGGTACGTCGGTGAACCTTATGCTGTCGAGGTCTGCGCCGATGTACTCACGGAAGAGGCTAGATGTGGCTCCTGTAGTACAGAAGCTTGGTGTCACACAAATCTTATACACGGGTATAGGTAATATTTCACAAAGCTATATCATAAACTTTTTTTTTTATAATAGAGAAAACTATTGTTAGTATTTTCAAAACTACGGAATGATATATGCATGAATAACTGGAAACTATTGTTACTAGCATTAATATGAATTTGATAGGAAGTCTGAACTACCCTTAAAAGTGTAGGACGAAGATAGAGAGAGTAATATAAAAGATATATAAAGTAAAAGATATCATGTGTGAAGCATGTGATAATTTACTCGAATTATCGTTAGATACGGTAGTTTTAGTGGAAAAAGGTCATGATACTTTCAATGGGGGAAAAGAAAAACAGCTTGTCCAAAATCCCCAAAGTTTAGGGTTTTGTGAAAATTTTCACTAATATTTATGATAATGGAGGGAAATTTCTTTGAACGTGCTCCATACACATTACCATGGCTTATTGGCAAGAGGAACACACAGAGGAAGAAGAAGAAGATATTGTATAGTTCCATATGATATTGTTAGATATTTTGTTAAGAAAAGACAATTTTGCCTTCATGAATTATAATAAATATTGTAATTAAAACATGCAATTAAAATATGTGTAACGGCTATATAATTATGAGGAACGTTACAAAATTTATGACGAACGTTACGGAATTAATTATGGGTTTTGTAACGTCTTTTCCAACCCTATATATATATCCGTATGTTGAGCTCAAAATAATAGGAAGAAAAATATACAACAAGTTTCTCTTGTTTTTCTTCTCCCCTACATATTATTTTCATCTACATTTTAGTTTTATTTTATGGGCAACTTTCTTCATCTGAGCTGAAGCTCTGCACTCTCGCCCGAGTGTAGAGGCCGGCCGTTTCCGGGGGTTTTTACCGCTAGGGGGAGGGAACCATCTGCGCCAGGGCGATAGGCGGGTTCTCAATCTTCTAGGGCAGTGAATACACGACTGCTTTCGGATTTATCTACATGCTATAATCTTAATTATTTGATAAATTTCCAACAATCTAGAAGATTGAAATATTTATAGCTTTTGATTTAAATTCGAAAAATTATCTGTTACTGTTCATTGGAATAATTTACTGCTCATTAAAAAAAAATTCATCTTTTCTGTTACTGATCATTTAGATCTATTCATATATTTTTGCTGTTTTTTTTAAAAAAAATTAAAAATAAAAATAAAAATCGATTATTGTTAATTGCTTATCTATTAATTAACTTTTTGTTAAAAAATAAATAAATAGTTTTTGTTACTGTTTAAAAAAAAACAGAGGAAATTTTATAGTTGTTGTTAACACAAAGAAAATATAATTGCTTTAATTATATATTTGTTTATCTATTAGTATTATTGATTTGATGTTATAAAATTTGAAAAAAAATATAACTGTTACTGTTCATTCCAAAAATAAAAACTTTTAATGCTCATTTATTAAAAATGGTACTGTTCATTTTATTAAAAAATGTTACTGTTCATTTAAACAATTTTGGTTCATAATGCTGAAAAAACTTGTAAAGTTAGAGCAAGTATCAGATTGCAAGTTACGAATATCAAAGAACCTTTATTGGTTTCTAAAAGCCTAGTTTATATTTGTTAGAATCATCTAAAACCTACTCTTATCCCCTTGTGCTAGTTAATATGCACGCATTTGAAACATGCTATAAATTTGTAGCAATGCACATTTTTATTCTTAAAAATTTCATATGCATGGTTTTGACAAGAATAAAGAGAACAAACTCTGGATGCATAAATGCTTTGAAATATCTGGATTTTTTCAGGGTTTAATGCTTTTATTTCTTTAACCTATCAATATGGTACCTTCTATTATTAATAATTCCATACTTTGGAGTGCTTATGCATCTAATAAGCTTAGTACAGAAGGTGGTAAAAGTGAATGCAGATTTGTTCAGCAACTTAAGTGGCAGTTGTCTGCAGCAGATGAGTTTTTACTCTCAAGACATGAAAATCATGAGGTTCGAACATCAATAGATAAACCCCTCCTCGGCCTTATCCAACATATGTTTGCAGTATAGTTGCTAGGCAAATTAAATGCTTGCAGCAAATAATTTAAAGTTTCTATATACTGTTAAGGAACAAAAACTCATTGAGTGAACCGATTCAAGTTTTCTTGGATTAGTTGGTGTCTAAGGCAAGGTTTAAGGGTTGCGTAACGCGCTCTGCAAGGAACGAGGTACTTAATTGATCTTTGATCAACCTCTATTACTATCCTTACCTGGCTAACTACCCAGGTAAAACTTTAATCTTTTCACTTTAGGAGTTTTTGGTTTGGAATAAGAGGACCAGAATTATGAGAATAATTCATTTTTCACTTTAGGAGTTTTTTGTTTGGAATAAGAGGACTGGAATTATGTGAAAATTCATATGCATTTATTTAATTACGCTTCTTGCATCATATATTGCCTAATGATAAATGATCAATATATGAGCGAACCAAATCAAAGAGGTGCATTTTAAAAAAAATTCTATTTTATATGGTGGATTATATTTCAAATTTTCAAATATAAAGTCCATCTCTTTTATTGCATTATGATGGATATTGTAATAAATGTTCATATGTCTTTTGGATAACTTGCATTTGTTACATGATTAATTACAAGGTTTTATGCAAGAATGCACTTGAAAATTTTAAAGCACGTATGTACAAATATTATTATTATTATTATTATTTGTATAAGAGGTGGTACTAGAAAATGACAACATAAATCTGGAAGGTCTTCTTTGTAGACAACCAATTTAAAATTGGAAGGTCTCATTTGTAGGCAACCGATTTAAATTTGGACGGTCTTCTTTGTAGGCAACCAATTTGTAACCTCTTATAAAAGAATAATTTAAAATTTTATGCATTTGAATTATGAAGTATGAAATATATTTTAAGATACGAAAATATATTTTAAGATACGAAATCCTATTATGCTCTGCATGTATCTATTATTAATTTCATTCATGTATGTGCATATGCATAACTGCAGAATTTTAGTTCCACATTAGTTTGAAATATTCAGATATTAAGGTCAATTTCTTCAGACATAGACTATGATCTTTTATGATCATAGATCATGACCTAATGTCAATTTCAAACAATATGATGAACTAATTACAAAATAAGAACTTGATAAATAAATACAACGCCTGCTAGGCAAAGTTGTGATTCTAGACTTTGTAAAGTCTGTGAAATGAATCTTAATAACCCTTTGACTAAGGGATTATCCAGGAGTGTGGTTCTGGATTCATCGAGGGAGATGGGGTTAAGCCCATAGATGAGGTCACTGACAGCGGCAACCCAACCCTTATTTGGAGACGTAGTCCCAATGTCGGTTCAATGTGGTAGAAACAAGCTGGACTAGTGACACTCGTGTGGAGCATCGACCTAGATATATTTATATATCATTATGTAGCATTTGCTACTACCCCTTCTCTATGATGACGATGCTCTTATGATACAGCTGTTTATCAATACCTGATTCAAGGGGCCTAATTCAAGGCCTAGTCTATTATGTCCCTCAGGTGGCGATAAACTCACTAAGGAAAGGTTCAAAGCCGAAAGCTACCTCTCCCGAATTCACGATACGAAAGGTTGCCCAACCTATATTTGTTTTATGATTTCTTGATTTATTTATTGATTTCTGAGTCTTCAGTCAATATTGCCTTTTGGGGGGGATTGTTAGATATTTTGTTAAGAAAAGACAATTTTGCCTTCATGAATTATAATAAATATTGTAATTAAAACATGCAATTAAAATATGTGTAACGGCTATATAATTATGAGGAACGTTACAAAATTTATGACGAACGTTACGGAATTAATTACGGGTTTTGTAACGTCTTTTCCAACCCTATATATATATCCGTATGTTGAGCTCAAAATAATAGGAAGAAAAATATACAACAAGTTTCTCTTGTTTTTCTTCTCTCCCCTACATATTATTTTCATCTACATCTTAGTTTTATTTTATGGGCAACTTTCTTCATCTGAGCTGAAGCTCTGCACTCTCGCCCGAGTGTAGAGGCCGGCCGTTTCCGGGGGTTTTTACCGCTAGGGGGAGGGAACCATCTGCGCCAGGGTGATAGGCGGGTTCTCAATCTTCTAGGGCAGTGAATACACGACTGCTCCCGATCAGGCCAGTTTTAATTGTTTATTTTTTCGGATTTATCTACATGCTATAATCTTAATTATTTGATAAATTTCCAACAGATATATGTTAGCAAAATGTGTTCAAGTGATCAAGCAATATATGAGATAAAGGTAAGGGGTTTATACAAGGATGAAGTGGCCGGAGAAGATATATTGGATTCTTAGTGGGACAACGTAGATACATAGGTAGTTCTCGTTTTAACTGTTCTGTGTATAACTTAATTCCAGCTAGCTTCACAAAGTGACAATGGTATAGTTATTACCAGTGAACAAAGGCTAAATGTTTTTTGTGAGTGGGAGTGGGGGCCACAATCCTTTTTGGGCTGGCTTCTTTCCGTGTGAACAGGCCCACCCGATACAATGAATAAACATATATAAATACCATAGTGTTCCTACGGTTTTTGGTGTGCAGGGATTTTTTTTTTTTTGGGGGGGGAGGGGGCTGCGTGCGCAAGTGCAAAGGAACTTTATGGTGTGCGGCTGCAGAAAGAAAAAGTGCATGGAGTTTTTTTGGCTACAGGTGAAAACTCAGAGGCAAAAGTGGAGATTTTAAGAAAGCTTTTGTTAGGATTTTGAGCATCCATTGGTGGAGAAATTTGTGAGAGAATGAGATATTGTTTGAGGGTTTAATTTGTATGATTGTAAACCCTATTTGTATTCTCTCTCTAATAGTAGATCTCCCCCCTCCTTGCCCCGTGGACGTAGGCAATTTGCCGAACCACGTAAAATTGGTTATCTCGCTATTTATATGATTTGTAATAGTTTATTTATGTTCCCTCGACAGGTCAGTCCTAGAACTGATAAGAGGAAGAGCTGATATCCCACTTTGTTGAGATATTTTGCTTAAGGTTCTTGTTTCCTTTGTAAAACAGGAATTCCTATTACGACCTGACTCTCTTGTTGTGCTGCCGAAGTGCTACCAAAATTTTTGCTGCGCGCAATAAGTGGTATCAGAGCCTAGATTTCAGATCTAGGGTTTTGAAATTAGGTGGAGGAAGATTCTTGTGTGAAGCTTGGTTCTTAGATTTCTAGGCTTCAGTGGAGATAGCATTAGGAGTTGTCATTGGAGATTTCGCTTTCCTCGTGTAGATAGGAGATCTATTTGGAATCTGATCTAGGGTTCAGTTGGGTAATTATTAATTTCTATTAAAGTTTGATTCTTTCTCTACAACTTAGAGTTAGTTTGTAATGGGAGAAGAAGGTAAAAGCAACAAGTCGATGGCGAGTACAGTTCAAGTTGATTTTCAGAACACCAAAATTAGTGTGGTGAAGTATGACGGTAAAATCAACTTTTGTTTGTGAATGAGCAACGTACATGATGCGCTCAATGCTAACAACTTGAAGGAGACCATCATGGTCCACGAGAGACCACCAAAATATGAAGAGGCGATATGGGAAAAGATGAATAAGAATGCTTGTGGGATGATCAGGTCATGTTTGGAACAGGAGCTGAAGTATGATGTGATTGGGGTGACGTCTGCAATAAAGATGTGGGAAATTTTTAACAATAAGTACCTTACGAAGAGTGCTGAGAACAAGTTGCATTTACTGTGTAGATTATTCAAATTCCAGATGTCCAGAGGTACCTCGCTTGCGGCTCATGTGAACAACTATACGAAGTTATTGTCGGACTTGGCGAACGTTGATGAAAAGATTTTGGATGAGTACAAGGCTATTATCTTACTAGGCTCCTTATCAGATAAGGAGTATGATACCTTTATGCTCACTTTGTTGAACGGAAGATTTTCTATCAGCTATAGTGAAGTTACTAATGCATTGACGAATTATGATTTGAGGAGGAAGGACAAGGAGACTCTATCAGCTATAGTGAAGTTACTAATGCATTGACGAATTATGATTTGAGGAGGAAGGACAAGGAGACTTTCCGTGCTAGTACTTCAGGCGAGGCCTTGTTATGATTTGAGGAGGAAGGACAAGGAGACTTTCCGTGCTAGTACTTCAGGCGAGGCCTTGTCGACGAGTGGTAGAAGCCCATATCCAAAAGGTGGTAATAGAGGAAGGTCAAAGTCTAGAGGTCGTCACCAGTTAGCAAAGAACCAATGTGCATTCTGTAAGGAGCAGGAACATTGAAAGAGAGACTGCCCGAAGCTCAAGGAGAATGAGAATGGTAAGAAAAAGGGCTCAAAGGTCAATGAGGTAAATATTACGAAAGGCGATGATTTCGATGATTCGAGATTTTCTCTACTGATTACTCCAGAGGTGAACCACTTGGATGCATCAGATTGGATGCTTGATTCCAACACTACTTATCATGTGACCCCTAGGCGAGATTGGTTTGCATTGTTCAAGAGACTCGATGAGGGTGTTGTTATCATGGGAAATGATCAATCCTGTGACATTTGTGGGATAGGTACCCTGCGGATTCGGATGCACGATGAAGTAGTCTGTGAATTGAAGGAGGTGAGATTTTTTCCTCAGCTGAAGATGAATCTTATCTCAGTTGGAGCTTTGGAGGCGAAGGGATTCAAAGTAACATTTGAGGACGCTGTAGCAAAGGTTACTAAGGGGTCTTTAGCGGTGATGAAGGGAGCCCGCAGTCAAAATTTATACTATCTAAAGGGGAGCACCGAGATTTGCCAGGTTGCTTCGGCTAGTCCAGAGGCGCACATGAGCAGGCTTTGGCATTACAGGTTAGGGCACACAAGCAAGAAGTCACTGTAGGCGCTGTGTAAGTAGGGGCTATTGAAAGGAGTCAAGAGTGGTAAAGTGGAGTTCTGTGAGC
Source organism: Asparagus officinalis (assembly GCF_001876935.1). NCBI lineage: Eukaryota > Viridiplantae > Streptophyta > Magnoliopsida > Asparagales > Asparagaceae > Asparagus > Asparagus officinalis. Next base: position 19,021,858 of record NC_033799.1, on the reverse strand, counting down.
ACTGTGTACTTGGCAAGAAAATAAAGGTGAAGTTTGGGACTGCTATTCATAGGACGAGGGGCATCCTGGACTACATGCACACAGACGTTTGGGGTCCCACTAAGACTGCATCACTTGGTGGTTGACATTGGTTCGTCACGTTCGTCGATGACTATTCTAGGCGATGTTAGGTGTACACCATAATGAAGAAGAGTAAAGTCCTAGATTTGTTTGTGGAGTGGAAGAAGAGATTGGAACTGCAGACTGGGAAAAAGATCAAAACGTTATGATCCGACAACGATGGTGAGTATACTTCAGACCCCTTTCTGCAGCTATGTCGAGACGAGGGCATAGAGAGGCACTTCACGGTTAGTCATACACCATAGCGGAACGGGATGGCAAAGAGGCTAAATCGGTCTTTGCTGGAGAAGATCCGATGTTTATTATCGCAGAGTGGTTTGAAGAAGATCTTTTTGGCTGAGACACTTACATATGAGAGCCACCTCATTAATAGGCTGTCTTCATCTGCGATTGAGGGGAAAACCCCTATGGAGAAGTGGTCAGGAGAGCTAGCACACGACTTGTTAGACCCTAGAGGGTGGTGATTAGGGTCTTATGCTAATCTAATCCGATTTTATGCCAATTAAAACTAATTAACAAATTATTCTTGCAAGAGAGATATACAATATGTTACAAGCAAGAATAAGTAATATGAACAAACGTAAATATCCTAGCAATGAGATATACTATGAGATATATGCAAGGATATATAATTAACACAAGGGTAAATAATCTAAACTAGACAGTGGGCAATATAATCAATAAACAATATACAAAGGCGATATAAGATATGAACATAAAAATAAGTATGCCAATGCAATCACAAACAAATGATATGATTACGGAGTTCGGTCCCCACGACCTACGTCTCCGCTCCTCACCTCGAGGAGATCTCCACTATCACAACCGGGTTTTCTACGCTCACCCAAATAACGTTTACACCTCACAATATTGGTTTTTAACGCTCACCGATCAACTTCCGCTCCTCACACTCGGTTTTCTAGTTCACCAAAAACTTCACAATTCACACTCTCACAATGTCGGTTTTTAACGCTTACCAATCAACATCTATACCTCACACTCGGTTTTCTAGCTCACCGAAAACTTTACAACACTAACAATGTGTAGGCTGTCTAAAAATCACAATAGATAGCCGATTCTCCCTCAAACACTGATGATGGAAGTTACAATCTAACGACTTCCAGAAAGCTACAATTTGAAGACTTTCACGTAGATCGATGAAGGTTACAATCTGACGACCTTCACAACAACTGATGAAATCTCTAATCAACAACCTTCACAATCAACATCGGGAGTTACAATCTGACGACTCTCACATATCAAAGAGCTAAAGCAAAGATTACAAAACGACGATCTTTGCAACGCTCTGACAGAAAGAGACTACAAATCGACGATCTCTTCAATCCTAGACACAAGACTCATCCCTGCATCCCAGAGGTGAAGCACAAGTGGTCTCATTCCAGAGTCAAAGCTATGCAAACACAGCTCCCAACCGCTGCCCAACGCAGCTTCCAACCGCTGCCTAATGCAGCATCCAACCGCTGCCCAACGCAGCTCCCAACCGCTGCCCAACGCAGCTCTCAACCGCTGCCCAACGCAGCATCCAACTACTGCCAACGCAGCTTCTAACCTCGACCCAACGCAGCTTCCAACAGGATGCCAACGCAATTTCCAGTTGCTGTGTCAGAGCCTCCAAACACTGCGTTCGAGCTTCCAGACACTGCGTTTGAATGCAGAATTCATGCCAGAGCACGGATTTTGTGTTTGACTCGTTCAAACACGAGCTGAACGGTTTCAAAACCGTTTTCCACGATCTGAGGAGATCACAACTCCACTCAGGAGTGATTTAAGGGGGCGGTTACATCCCATTAGCCCCACTTAGGAGCAAATTAAGGGGGCGGTTACACCTTTTAATCCCTTATAAATAACTAAAAATTAATTCAGTTCAGGGGTTCGGGCTGTTGGAACTTCTTGGCAGCAACAAAAGAGATCCTTGGGCTGGCTTTTGGATCCTTCTCCTTGGCAGCAAAGAAGAGATCTTCGGCTTGTCTAACCAATTACGGTTAAGATCAATCAACTCATCAAGAGTTCTAAAACTTACCATGTAAGTTCTTCACAACGTCAAATCGTGAGGAGAAGATCATGTTACAGTGAAACAAGACGTCGGATCGTCAACGAGAAGCAAACTCAACGCGAGCATTCGAGGGAGGCATCTCATCGCCACCGTAAAGAACCCAGATTTAAACAAAGGGAAGAATCCAGATCATTCTCCTCTCTTTTGTAATCAGGAAATCCAATTGTAAGCGAGAGTTGAGAGAGTTGTAATCATTCTTTTTCTAAGCAGTTAGAGAGAATAAAATCAGATACAGTTCTTTCATCATTACAAATTTTTCCACAAACACAACGTAACAACAAATATGTTCTCTATAATAGATGAGAACTCAATGAAAGCTCACACTCAATTGTTACAACTCTCACTAATCTAAATATACTATGTATAAAAATACAATAAGCTCAAGTGGGTGTGTGTAACAATGAGTAAAATTAAATCAAAACTAAACTCAACATAAAACTAGCTTTAATAAGATGATAATCAAACAAATAGATATAAACTAGAAATAGAGTTTAGAAAACTTCTCAATAGATCAAGAGGTAGAGGAGAAAGGTTGGATGCTCAAACACTAATGGTTGATCTCCTCAAGCTCTTGTGAAATTGATATCACAAAACAAACTATCAATTTGCTTAAAAGCTTTTTAAACAAAACTTAAACCAAACACAAACCCTTGTTAAAACTTGTTTAAAACACTCTCTTGGGTTCAAAGAGAACTGAGATCAATGGGGTATTTATAGCCTCCCAAAACCTCAGCCAAAAACTCCAAACAAAAGACCAAAAAGCCTACAGAATCGGAAATCAGATTCTGTACAAAAATAACCGTTGGAGTGAACAGCGATCAACCGTGAAAATCTTACGGTCGACCGCGAGCCACTTTCGAGGCTCAAAAAATTTCCAGAAACTTTGGCGGTCGACCGTGACGGTCGACCGTGGGAATTTTCGAGCTGACGGTCGACCGTGGCAGTCGATCGTGAAAGTTACTGTTAGCTTCGCAAGTTAAAAACAAAGGCACGGTCGACCGTGGCGGTCGACCGCAAACTGACATATGAAATACAGGTTTGAAAGTTGATTTTTTAATTTTAAAATCCTGTTTAAAAATATCAAATAAATTCAGAAAAATATAAAACTTTGGAAAATGATTGTAGACATAATAATATACATGCTACAAAAACTGGTTTTTAGAAAGGACCTCCCAAATAAAAAATATCATTATTTTGCAAAATAGTCCAAAACATAAAAATGTAAACATATAAGTTTTGACATTTTAGCTTAACCATGTTTTGAAACAATATAAAATGATTTCATAGACTTGAAGAAAGATGTAAACTATTGTTATAAAGTCTATAAACAATGAATATAATATTTTATCAAAATACACATATAATGCACTAAAACATGATTTTATTAAACTGAATAAAATTGATATTGATGAAATCATATATATGCATGTAAGTATGAAACAAAAATATGTTTTCTAATTATATTTAATTGTTTCATAGTAAAACTTGAAAACTATCAAACCAAAACATATATGTATATATATAACTATATATATATACATGGAAACCAATAAATGTGTGTGTATATTATATTGAGCTTAAGGTACTAACATACATAATATAAACTCCTAAACTAAATTACCCAAGCTTGATCTTGATCTTCAATAGCTTGACTTGGTAATTTTGCAGATGAAGCTTGAACTTGGATCTTCAACTTGAATTGTATGGCTTCACTCCACAATCCCACCAACCTCCATTGGATATGATCGTGAATGCGCAATTACATCCATCCTCCAACCCGTTGTTTGCCTAGAATAAATACGAAAACACAAACACTAGACAAATAATATTAGAAGTAAATTGTTTGTTAAACATTATCAAAACAAGAAGGCCAACACGACTATGACCAGCTCAAGGTATTCGGGTGCCCTGCATTTTATCATGTAAGAACATATAAATTGGAACCTCGAGCTAGGAAGACCATGCATATTTATAGAATTCAAGCGTGGTGTCAAGGGATACAAGCTATGGGATCCAGTTGATAGAAAGATTGTGCTGAGTAGGGACATCACATTCGATGAGGCTTCTATCTTAAAGCTTCTCAGCTCTCATCAGGTGGAGAACGACCCGACAGAGGAGATATCACAGGTGGTGGAAATCGATGCAGCTCCACAGTGTCCAGATGGTACAGTATCCATTAGAGTGTCGACTGAGGTGATGCTAGGAGAGTATGACAGTGACACGGAGGATACGGGTATTGATGTGTAGGATCAGGGATCGACGATTCAGGTTTATGATTCTATTACAGTTCGGAGACGGAGGAGAGATATATAGATGCCAACACGGTATACCGACATAGTTGTGTATGCACTTTCAGTGGAGAGTATCGATGAGATGGTGCTTGCTACATTCAAAGAGGCCGAGTAGAGTTCGGAGGCTGATTCGTGTCAGGTGACTATACAGGAGGATATGAAGTCTCTTCACAAGAATGATACATGGGAACTTGTTGAGCTTCCAAAGGAGCGAAAGGCAATTGGTTGTAAGTGGGTATACACGAAGAAGGAGGGCATTGAGGGCACTCCATTGAGGTTCAAAGCTAGGTTGGTTGTGAAGGTCTATGCACAGGAGGAATGTATTGACTATAATGAGGTTTTCTCTCCGGTGGTAAAGCACTCTTCGATTCGGATTTTGCTAGCTTTGGTGGCATAGTATAGTTTGGAGTTAGATTAGTTGGATATGAAGACGGTATTTCTTCATGGCGATCTTGATGAAGAAATATATATAACTCAGCCATTGGGATTTTGAGCTACAAGGAAGGAAAAATTGGTTTGCAGATTGAAGAAATAGCTATACGGCTTGAAGCAGTCTCCTTAACAGTGGTAGAGGCGATTCGATGGTTTTATGATTGGTCATTCATACACTCGGAGCCAGTTTGATCCTTGCGTATATTTTCGCAAGTTAAAAGGAGGTACGTACATCTATTTGTTACTTTATGTCGATGACATGTTGGTTGCCTCTATTTCCAGATTTGCTATAGATGAGTTGAAGGCACAACTTTCAAAGGAGATTGAGATGAAGGATTTGGGTAAGGCGAAGCATATTTTTTAGGGATGGAGATCGGCAGAGACAAGAAGAATGACAGAATTTGTTTAACACAGGTGGCTTATTTAAAGAAGGTTCTACAGTGATTTCAGTTAGCATGGATACGAAGCCAGTTAGTGTACCAATGGGAGCCCATTTAAAACTTTTAGCTGACCTTTCAATGAAGACAGTTGAAGATCGAGAGTTGATGTTGAAGACTCCATATGCGAGCGCGGTTGGGAGCTTGATGTATGCGATGGTATGTATGAGACCAGATTTGTCACAGGCGGTGAGCATGGTTTCGAGATACATGCACGATCCAGGAGTGGGTCATTGGGATGCCGTGAGATGGATTTTGAGGTAATTCGAGGTATGCTCAATGTTGTTTGATTTATGAGCGAGACTCTTCAGGTGGACAGTTATGCATTGATTATGTTGATTCGGATTATGCCGGAGATTTGGATAAGCGCCAGTCTACGACGGGGTATGTGTTCACCTTGACCCGTGCACTGGTGTGTTGGAGATGCACTTTTACAGTCTATGGTGGCTTTGTCTATGACGGAGGCAGAGTATATGGCGGTTACAGAGGCTGTGAAGGAGGCTATTTGGCTTCGAGGACTTTTAGAGGAACTTGGTATATCACAGCGGTCCGTCACGATTCATTGTGATAGCATGAGTACTATCTATTTGGCGAAGAATCAGGTTTTTCATACGAGAACGAAGCACATTGATGTTCGTTATCACTTCGTACGTGATGTTCTTGAAGATGACGATGTGGAGATTGTGAAAGTCCACACGAAGGATAATCCGGCGAATATGCTCAGGTAGTTCCAAGCAACAAGTTTGATCATTGTCGAAACTTGTTACACATTCTTGATGCCGTTGGCACCATTTGGGTGAACTACGTGAAGGCTTGATTCATTGTGCAAGAGGATACGTAGGTAGTCATTTATGATGCAGCCGATTTGGTGAGTTGATACCAACATTTGGAGAGTGTTCGCATTCTTATTTGGGTTCTCGACTTGTTGTGGATTGAGTCCGATATCGTGAATCGTTTCACTTCATACTAGATGAAACGAGGCATTTGTTTTTTGGTTGGTGTTAGCTCAGTTTTGAAAAAACTTCGCCGAGGTGGAGAATTGTGAGTGGGAGTGGGGGCCATAAACCTTTTTCGCTGGCTTCTTTCCGTGTGAACAGGCCCACCCGATACAATGAAGGAACATATATAAATACCCTAGTGTTCCTAGGGTTTTTGGTGTACTGGGAGTTTTTTTTGTGGTGGCTACGTGCGCAAGTGCAAAGGAGCTTTGTGGTGTGCGACTGTAGAAAGAAAAAGTGCACGGAGTTTTTGCGGCTACAGGTGAAAACTCTGAGGCAAAAGTGGAGATTTTGAGAAGGCTTTTGTTAAGGTTTTTAGCATCCATTGGTGGAGAAATTTGTGAGAGAAGGAGATATTGTTTAAGTGTTTAATTTGTGTGATTATAAATCCTATTTGTATTCTCTCTCTCTAATAGTAGATCTCCCCCCTCCTTGCCCGTGGACGTAGGCAATTTGCCGAAGCACGTAAAATTGGTTGTCTCGCTATTTATGTGATTTGTAATAGTTTATTTAGGTTCCCTCGATAGGTCAGTCCTAGAACTGATGAGAGGAAGAGCTGACACTACTGCAAAGGGGACTATTGGCGACGGACAAATCCGTCGCCAAAAGTCCAAAATCCGTCGCTAAAAGTTTTAGCGACGGAAAAAATGAAATTCCGTCGCTAAAAATCCGTCACTATTGTCAGGGTAGGTAAATCTACCTTTAGCGACGGCAAATCCGTCGCTAATTTATAGCGACGGATATATAGCGACGGAAAATCCGTCGCCAAAGTATAATTTTTTGACGACGGTATTTTCCGTCGCTATACAATTAACCGTCGCTATATTTTTTGGCGACGGATTTTCCGTCGCCAAAATATTCTTTTGGCGACCGTATTTCCGTCGCCCTATTTCCGTCGCTATATAATTTTCCGTCGCCAATATATATTGGCGACGGAAAATCCGTTGCTAAAAGTTGTTTAGTGCACATCTAGCGTGTCAGTTTTCCGTCGCTAAAAGAGCTTTTAGCGACGGAATATCCGTCGCTAAAAATAATCTGAATTTTTTTAAATTTTTTTTGAAAATAAGAAATTCCTGTACAATATATTTCACAACAATAACCTGTACAATAAATTTACACAACACAAGCACATATAACACATATTTCACGCATATATAACAATTATTTCACTAAAAACATAATAAATATCCCAACATTAGAAATGTTTATTATACAGCACACCCATTGTTTTTAATGTTAAAACAAATAAACTCAGTCCCGATCATCATCATCCTCATCCTCATCACCAACTCCACCTTGTCGAGAAGTCCCAGCCTAAAAAAATAAATAAAACGTTATAGAGCAATACGTACATCATCAAAAACTGAATTTTACAGTAAAGTAACAAATTATAAAACAACAAGGCATAACATGCAAGTATAGCAATAATAGAGTATCATGGCATATTCTTACATGTTATATGATTCAGAGAGAGTATCATGGCATATATTTATGTATTATACGCAAGCACGCACATGTTTTTAACAACGCACGCACCCGTACCTATCTCCACCGACACGCACACACGCACGCACGAGTACCCAGCTCAACCCAATCCCCACACTTCCCCCTCCCCCACCACGACCAAACCCAACATCAAGCACGCACATAACAATCACGACAATACATCTGCATGCGGCACCACAACACAACAATAATAACACCACCACCACCACAATAACAATCCCCCAACCCCACCCACCAACCAACCAAACTCCTACCCCCCACCCCCTCCCCCTCCATCATCATCACCACCACCACCACCACCACGACGAAAACACCCACCAACCAACAACATAACCAACGACCCTACGCACGAACGCCCCACAACAAAATAAAATAACAACCAACTAACCAACTCACTAGCCAATACAACCATCGCTACGCACGCACGCACCATCAACACCAACATCACATAAAAACATTAAGTATATAATTTTAGTTGTGTTTCGGAGAGAGATATAGTTTGTGTGTAACAGTTTGTGTGATATCATTTAGTCACATGGCATACTCGTAACTAAGTAAGAATTTTATATTTAATTCATTTAATTAAAAAAAGAAATATATATATATATATATATATATATACAGGACGCACTATCAGTAGCAACATATGAAAAATATTATTCATCACTGTCACAATAACTCAATAGTTCAAAGCCATATATAAACTCTTAGAAACTGGTCGAAACATTCCCTCCTTCACAAATAGACCGCCGAGTTTTGAGGGTGAGATTTATAACCTAGGCGACTGCCAATCTTCCATCGCTTTCATCCGCTGCTCCATAGTCGGGTCTTGAGAAGAACTGCATCCTGGTGGAGCTGCAGACTCGTAGGTGCTACTGGACTCGTACGGCCGATGCTCGGATCCTCTCCACCTGTATCTGTTCTTCCTACTCGGTCCAATGACGGTCTCGATGATGCTATCCTCCTCCTCTCTACTTAATCGGGTCGGAGTGTTAGAATCGACCTGAGTCTGTGATAATTGCTCCTGCACCTTAGCATGTAATTTCTCCTGCGATATACCAAAACAATCCGATCAATTCTAACACATTTAAAATGCATTGTTATAAAAATTAAATATACAAATTAACTGCTACTTACAGCCAGATCCCGGTTCTGCGCTTTCTTCACTTCATCGGCGTAATTTGGTCTCCAACCAGTCAGAATACGATCTGCAAAATGCCCGAGTTCTCCCCTTCCCTATTTTATTCACATATATCATTAACTCATAACACATAAATTATACTCAAATTGATAACCTAAGAGCTAATATATTATATACCTCAAGCGCCAATTGATGATAATGCTGGCTGAAGGACCTGGAGCCCCCGTGATGCTCGTAACTGCGGGGCGCATTGCGGTTCCTCCTTGCTATTTCAGCTTGTTCCTGCAAAAGAATGTTAAACAGATATAATATAGAATTTCAAACAATAAACGAAGATATATACTTCAATAATACCTGAGCTTCGGCCGTGTCCTAATAATCGCAAAGTACAAAAAAATCAACTCCATCGGCGCGCTCGTCAAGATGCAGTAACGCTCCCAATCTTCTGTTCTTTGAGTAAAATATTTTTTCTTCAGCTCTGACCGCCACCTCTTGAACGATAGATTGATTTGCGTGAAGCAGTAAGTCCAGGCATAAGCGTAATCGTCAAGAAAGAAAAATCGCTTCAGCATACAATGAAAAAAGAGATACAAATCAGTGTGTTAAACAAAATAATAAAATGACTAATAATTATGAGAATTAAAATAAATGACTCACACATATATATCGCCAACAAGCCACCAGCGCATCAATCCGCTGCGACTTCCACGTCAAATATATGTTGAAGAAATCATGTCTCCTGGCTAAAGCGGCGAGGAAATTGTTGAAAGAGTTAGCAAATGGCCCGACAGGCACGCCGTTCTGCCATCGGATCACGATTGGCCTTTGATTGATAAATCAAAGGCCAAGATCTTCTTATTAGTAGGTATTAGAAGAGGATTCATCAAGTACATCAAGTACAGAAGTTACGTTATAGTATTCGGTAAATCGTCAAATCTTGTAGCTAAACTATAAAAATCTATACACACCTTTCAATTCGAGGCATCTACGCCTTGCTTGTTCATACCTCTGCTATGCGATAAGTCGCAAATCATGATAAGCATCCCAATCCTCCTTCACCTTGGCCGGGTCGTGGACTCGCTGATCCGGAATAGAATCCGGCGGTAGTGGCGCAGCTTCTACAGCTGCGCTATATGGCTCAAATCGACGCTCCTCCAATACATCTGCATGCGGAGGAGGTGACGGCGGCATCTCTGCATGCTGAGCAGGATCAACGAGTGTCTCCGCATCAGGTGGAGCATCTCCTCGTCCTGTGTCCTGTGGCGGCCCGTCATGTGTAGCAGCGATGCGGCCTGCGTAGGAAATGTGAAAAAATAATGTTAGGCTCGTATTAATAGTTTATAGAAATGTACAGATATAATAAATTAATAAAAATACCTGACGTAGAGCCATGTGCGTCGCCTCCAGAATGTCTACCAATAAGTCTCTCAAGCGCTCTCTTACGTAATCCTTTTGTCATCTATACTTTGAAAACATAATGAGTACCCAACAAAACTATAATACATGACAAAAACTGATACATGATAACCAGTCAAACAGATAATATAAAGGCAATACTATAATACATGACAAAAACTGATACATGATAACCAGTCAAACAGATAATATAAAGGCAATACTATAATACATGACAAAAACTGATACATGATAACCAGTCAAACAGATAATATAAAGGCAATACTATAATACATAACACAAACTGATACATGTTAACCAGTCAAACAGATACATGAATGTTCTTTTTAAATCATAACCAAGCATTATATTATTATGATGATGTTGAGGCTCTACTCTGCGACCGTGTGCGGTTAGCCTGCGACCGTGTGCGTGCAGACAAAAGGACTGTCCTTATAGTTTTATCGACTCTACCGTGGACTCGTTTTTTGATTTTACGCCTTGGCTCACATATAATCGCAGGTACATCAGGGCGCGCCAGTGCAATTTCATCCACCAGATTATTTTGTGTCAAGGAAAACTCAGCAACTGTTTCGTCGGCCAAGATAACATCTTCATGATCTTCATCAGACACGGCTTCATGAATGTAGGATCTAGGCGGATTCTTAAGGACAACCCATTCGTCATTTTTCATTATATCTTTGACATAAAAGCACTGTTTTGCGTGAGCAGCTAACATGTACTTTTCAGTCTGATATATTTCCTTGTTAAGATTAACGAGTGTGTAACCGTAGTCATCCTTCGCCTTTTTCAGCTCACTCCAACGAACCTTAAACATCACATGTCTGACTTCATTATTAATCCCATAGAAAATCTCCACAATGTCTTCTACCTGACCGTAGCAATAGATTTCACCTTGTATCGGATTTAGATCTTTTGAACTAGCGTATGACAGTTGCGAGAAGGAGCAGAACACACCGCTATTTTGCGTTTGTCGTCTCTCTTCGAAACCGATGGTGTTAAACCTAAAGCCGTTGATACAGTAGCCTCCATAACGCTTTACCACGTTAGAAGGACCTCTGGCATATAAACATATTTTCTCAGGCAGGTTAACCCCATTCGTAATACGTCGGTCAACCTTTAAGAAAAGAAACAAATAGTTTAAATATCTGTTGTCAGGCACATATTTGATATACGAATCAGAAATGTAAATAAATCTTACTTCACCCTTCAGCCATGCAGGGAATTGTCTAGAGTGTGTGTCCATAACTCTTTTGTTTTTTGTTCTGCATTTAAGAATAGTCTGGACATATCGGATGTGAAGCCTAGAATAAAATCATTTACAACAGTTAAATAGAGATAGTTATTGTGATGTGATATGATCTGATTCAAACAGTTAAATACTTACGTCGCGTATATGTTAAATGTAGTATCATTGCTCAAGATATATGTGTGGGCTTGATCTAGCTCCATTCTGGGGAATCTAGTGTCCTCCCCACGATCATTATAGAATGTTCCGTCAATTATTCGTTGGGGACGGTTGAGCCTTGTCTCCACACCCCGCAAGTAACGAGAGATGAAATTCAAACTCTCATTACTTATATAGTTCTCTGCTATCGATCCTTCAGGACGTGCACGATTATGCATCAAATGTTTCATGAAACCCAAATACCTACAAGCATATAGTTTCATGATTTGTGACAAAATAAAACTGATATACGTAATTTAACAAATATTAATTGAGCATTATAATAATAAATACCTCTCCACAGGGTACATCCAGCGATATTGAACTGGTCCTGCGATGCGGGCTTCATATGCTAAATGTATTGTGAGATGCACCATGACCGTAAAGAACGAGGGTGGAAATAGAATTTCCATTTTACACAGTGTATTGGCTACACGTCCCTCTAATTCTTCAAACTCCCTGACATCAATCACCTTGGAGCACAACTGCTTGAAGAAACCGCAATATTCTATTACCACCATCGCGAGTTCCTTCTCAGCATGTCGCAACGCAACCGGGAGAAGTTGATGCAATAGAATATGATGGTCATGTGTCTTGAGTCCCAAAATTTTCCTGTCCTCAATATGCACATTTGCTGAAATGTTTGAAGCATAACCATCCGGTGTCTTCACGGACTTTAGAAATAAACACATATTATGGATCTCATCCTTCGACAGTGTGACACGGGAGGCTGGGAGTACAAACTTTCCGTCACCCTTATCTATAGCTTGCAGTTCGGGACGGATGTTCAATTCTGCTAGGTCTCGACGTGCCCTTAAGTCATCTTTTGATTTTTTCCCGTCCTGCAACAAAGTGTTCAAGAGATTCTCGCATATGTTCTTCTCGATGTGCATGACATCCAAGTTGTGACGTATTTTTAAACTTCTCCAATATGGCAATTGATAAAATATGCTGAATTTTGACCATCCATGCGGAAGTTCAGTACCCTTAGAGACACGCACATGCGATTGGACAGTGCGAGGTTTATTTCCCATCCTTGTTTGCTTACCCTTTCCCCTTCCCTTCCAATTTTGCTTCAATATTTTTCTCCTAACCCCAAATGGATTTTCTTTGTTGAATCTTTTCTTTCCAAATATTTTTTTAGGTAGAGGATGTAGAAGCTCAAATATTTCTTCCCCGGTCAGCCTTGGTGGTGCCGGTCTGTTTTCTGGATTGCCGTCGAACTTTCCTACTAACTTTCTGAACTTGTGCCCTGTAGGTAACCATCTTCTGTGTTGCCAATAACAGAACTTGCGGCTGTATTTCAGGAACTTTCCCTCATAATCTGACATGCAAACCGGACAAGCAATCTGACCCTTCGTCGACCATCCAGACAAGTTAGCATATGCTGGAAAGTCATTAATTGTCCACATGACCATTGCACGCATACGGAAAGCCTCCTTACCATAAGCATCGTAAGTGCTGACGCCTTCATCCCAGAGAAGCTTCAAGTCGTCAATTAATGGTTGGAGGAAAACATCAATGTCATTTCCAGGAGAATATCTTCCAGGGATCAAGAGTGACAGTATCATGTATGGCTGCTTCATGCACATCGACGGCGGCAGGTTGTACGGTGTCAGCAACACTGGCCAGGTAGACCAAGCAGAGCTCATTACTCCAAACGGATTAAATCCGTCGCTAGCAAGCCCCAGCCTAATATTCCGAGACTCCTTACCAAAGTCAGGGTATATACGATCGATGTGCTTCCATGCCTCACCATCAGCAGGATGTCTCAATTTCCCGTCCTCTTTACGATCGGTCGAATGCCATCGCATATTCTCAGCCAGCTCGGCAGACATATAAAACCTCTGCAGCCTAGGAATAATAGGAAAATATCGGAGAACCTTCACAGGGATTCTGCTCTGTTTATTGGATGATATGCCTTCAGATGTGCCCGTATGTTTTTTCCAGCGTGATACATGACACGTCGGACATTCCTCTAGACCTTCATTACCCTTATTGTACAAGATGCAGTCATTAGGACAGGCGTCTATCTTTTTGTAATCAAGACCCAGGGTATCAACAATCTTGTGAGCTTCATAATAAGTTGTGGGGATGCTCTTCTCGCCGCCTGGAATGACTTTCCTGAGCAAGTCTAATAACATATCGAAATGTGTAACAGCCATCCCACTGAGTGTTTGGATATGAAGAAGCCTCAGCATAAAAGAAAGCCTTGTGAACTCGGTGCAACCCTCGTATAACGGTGACTCGTTTTCTTCAACAAGTCTCATCAATCGGGCTACATCTTGAAACATATCAGTAGTGTTAACATCACTCGAAGACGGCACGGTAAGAATATCTTCCAACATATCAGTTGTGTCAATTGTCGGATTGTCGACATCAGTAAACTCTTCCTCTAATTGCATCACCGGGACGCCTTCACCGTGATGACTCCAAAATACATAAGAGCTATCAAATCCATTGATTGACAGATGGAAACTTACGTCACTCCTAGTGAGCATTTTATCATTCCTACAATTCTTACAAGGACAAAAAATCAACCCGCTGAGTGACCGTAGAGGGTTGGTGTCAGAGTAGGCTAAGAAAGCTTCTATCCCATCCTTGTATCGAGTGTCTAGATGCCTTCGATCACGTGGTATGCCCATGAACGATTTGTCAGGAATTGTCCGCATCTAGAATTTAAAAATTAATGGAAGTGAGCATATCCCTACATATATCATTTTAAGTTATAGGACAAGTGTGTGTGATCGGCTGTCAGAGGAAGGCTTCTATCCCATTAGGTATGTAAACGTAGCGTGTATATGTATTTACGTGTGTTCAAGTGTACTTTTATTTCGTCAAAATTTCGGCAGCACCTACCCGCTGTACTTAATCGGATCCGGATCCTCTACTAATGAGAGGGTTCCTAATATCTCCTAATGAGATCTTGGCCTTTGATTTATCAATCAAAGGCCAAGATCTCCTCATGCACAAAAATAGGCGGGAGATGCGGATAAGATATTATCCTTTGAGGGGGTTGGTCTCGGTAAAAACGGGCGCGGGGTGCCCAAAATTTTGGGCGCCCGCGCCCGAAATTTTTTCCCACCGAAAAGTTTTAGCGACGGATAATTCCGTCGCTAAAAACTGTTTTAGCGACGGAAATTCCGTCGCTATATTAGATTTACCGACGGAATTTAATATTGTCGCTATTATTTTAGCGACGGAAATATTCCGTTGCTAAAATATAATTTTCCGTCTCTATAAAGCTATTTTCCTACGAATAAATAGCGACGGAAATTCCGTCGCTATAAGTTACGTTATAGCGACGGAAAATTCCGTCGCTAAATATCCGTAGGCAATAACCCATTTTCTAGTAGTGTGATATCCTACTTTATTGAGATATTTTGTTTAAGATTCTTGTTTCCTTTGTGAAACAGGAATTGACTCTCTTGTTGTGCTGCCGAAGTACTACCGAAATTTCTGTTGCGCGCAACATTTTTCTATAATAAGTACGTAAACTAAAGAGAAGAAAATACAGTCCCTCAATTTCATCTATATGGAGAAAGGAGCTGAAGGCTGTTTTTTCTTTTAACCAAAGCATTTGTTATAATTGAATTGTTGGTGGGAAACATAAAGATACAAACTAAATCACTTATAGAGAGCAACTGATATTCCTTTATAATATCAACAGAGTAAAAAAGAATTACAATCATATGAGATCTTCGACTTATATATCTCCAAATTCACTCATCTCACTTAAATTATATAGCTTTCAAAGTTGGGATAGATATGTGAACCGTGGGTGACTAGAAGGTTGACTTTCAAGGTCCGGGGTTTGATTCCTGTATTAAAAAAAAGTTTTGATACATATCAGATAAAAATCATGGGAGTAAAATGAAAGATCGGTTAGGATTGAAGACATCCTAAATAAAATGAATATTGAATTTTTTTAGTAATTAAGTCATTTGGTGTAGCCAAGCCACACGATGGGACAATTATCAGATATTTAGTAATTATTTATTTAACGAGTAGGCTTTGGTTCTTAATTTTCTTTCAAATAGATCACAAGAAGAGTTAATCGTCCAGCTGGCCAAAGCCTATCAATATTATAGACAACATTAGAATGAGCTAAATTTGAACGAGGCGAGAGACAAAATGTTCACCATAAAAATCACCGAAAGAGGAATCTTTTGCCGTTAGTTTTATAATCTGAAGGCTATGTAAATTGTAAACCAAGCATAAATACGAATATATAAAACTCTTATTTAGATATTATTATTTCAAGATCTTTTAGAAGGATCAATACACATCTAATCTTGATTTTCAAACAACATCTGGAAGTGACCACACCAATGCAGCAAGAAGTCCCCGCATATCACCCCACGACTAATGCCTAAATCATAACATTGATGAAGAGGAAGAAGATGACAATAGTATGTGTTTACTCTCTCTCTCTCTCCATCTCTCTGTTAAATCATATATATATATATATATATATATATATATATATATACACACACACACACACACACACACACACATACATTAGATATATATTAGAGTGGAAAACAAAACCCTAACCGTTTAGGGTTAGGAGCCAGTTTATTAAAGAAATATTTTAAGCCCACTTAGGATCCACTCACTCAATTGGGTGGATCCCACAAATTACTAACATACTCCCACTCACACAAATGAGTGGGTGTCATCTTGCTTCCTCAGCCAACTTATTGGGTCATGCCTCCCTAAGTCAAAATCTCCCGTACATTCTCCTTCCTTATCAATACTATGTCTATACATCATAATGTGGTGTGGACTATTGAGAATTTGCAAGCGGCTAGTCTTGCAGCCATATTCGTTAGGACCGACACAAGAATCTCACTAAAAAATAAAAATGCACAAACAAAAGTACAAGTATGTTGTATCTCGTAGCATAGATCTAATCTAAGACATTCGTTCAAGTACCTTCTGCCATTCAAAGAAGCATACATGAACGCTCGAGTCTGTCTTCGATTCATTGCACTCTTAAAACCTTGCATCTGGCATAAATAAGAGTTGTGCATGTGATGCAATGATGAGAAATATCAATTGATCTTCCTCTAGCCCTAAATAGTTAAGCGTGTTGCTGACATTATCGGGATGTGCGGTATTGTCTCATCGTAGTAGGAAATAGTAGCTAAAGTAGTAAACGCTCATAACAACCTTCCTAGACAACGCAATATCTCTAAGGGTATAGTGATTGCCATTCATCATGAATGATCATCTACAAGGGCTCATATAGTGAGGGAGTAGGGATCCATCCCTCAACCTCCTTATATTCGGTCCAAGCACGTGTCATATGGCCATGTGCTACGATAGTACTTTTCTATCTCTGAGAGCATACATCATTAAATAAATACCGTACAGACAATATAAACTTGTCCAGCCATGTCACCCCACTTGAGATCTTTCGAAAATCCTGCACTTTGTGTGCTAAGTCTGACCCCTAGTCTGGTTAATAGTAAACGAGTAAAGTGGATGTGGAGTTTTCACTTCAATCGCTTCAACATATAAGTATATAGCAACTCATCCTCACCCAGTTAGGGCGACCAATAGAGTCCTCATCATCTTACCCAGTAACATGATAATGTATTCGTTGCTCTAAGTCAAAAGACATTCAACACTTGGTCTCAGATTTGGCACTGCCACAGTTCCAAAGGGGTTCTCTTGTATGATAAGAGCTCCCACCTATTGATGTAATTGTATAATAATGCACCCACTGCCCATTTTTTACCATGTACACATTATATATTTAGGTACTCCATATTGTGATAATCAAGCAATAATAAAACATAAACAATCTAGGTATGCATATAGATGAGAAAAAATAATCAAATCAAATATAATATCTTATAAAGCCATCATCAACAATAAATTATGATCTATATCGTTCTTCATCGAGATCCGCTTTAATCTTTGAAGAATGGTTTGTTAATCAAAAGGGCTGTAAATCTTTCTGTTTTTGTGCTTAAATATTCTTGGTAGCTTGTTTCAAACTTGTTTTTATGACGTACTCAAGATGGTAATAATTGAGGGTTGGGACTAGTTAGAGTTAGGTGTTACTTATTGTGGAGAGTTAGGGTAGACAACTGGTTCCGGATAGATTCTGGGTACGGTCTTTATAAGCCTTTTGAATTGGGTTGTGATTCAAGATAACTCTTGGCATAGTGAGGAAGCCCCTGCAAGAGAAGAAAAGTTGATGTATGATTTTTATCCAAACCACTATAGAAATCTTGTGTATTTCTTGGCTAGTTTTTGGTTTGGTTGTTCACTTTTACTTTTCTATATTTCCAAT
>NC_033799.1:18988001-19003676 GCF_001876935.1 Asparagus officinalis | reverse complement strand
TGTTAGTCCATTCATGCACACTTAATGGATGATGTTTGGTTCATTCTTAGCTCTTAATTAAGGTTTGTCTTAATATACTTTGGCCAGTAATTAATGGCTAAAATACCAAGTTGATTCATGAATTAGGACTTCCTTTTCAAACGGGTGCCCTCCACTCCAAATCTTTTTCTCAACCTTTTACCCTTGTTAAATATAAATTTAGTCATATTTTAGAGTAATCCAATTTATTTAGTAGTCTTTTACTTTATATAAACCAAATAGACCTCTATTGCTATGTCAATGTATTAGGGTATTATATTATGACCATTTGAAAAGTTAATATCCAACTTCTAATGGATTTGGATCCTCTCTATTTCTTTTCATCACAAGCTGTAATTATTTGGTAGGTGATTGTGATTTATTCTAAATCTAATACTCATATATTGCACATAGTCCTAATTTATACTTAAAAGAAAAATCATAATCATCTACTAGAAAATCAAAATCATGTACTACTATTTATAGTGGAGAGGATCCAAATCCATTTCTAATGGATGTTTGAAAGGACTAAACTTATAACCAAGGTGTGGTACGACCACTAAGCTAAGAAAAAGGGAAAGTGAGAGGACCAATTTAATGAAGCTCAAGTGCCAAGACTAAATTGGCATTTACAGCCTTAATTAATTGCGGTCACTGTTGATTCATTTTTAAAAAATATTCTTAATTAAAAGATTTATCTCCTATGATACAACTAGAATAACACCGTTCAATGTCACTCTCTCACGTTTAAGAGAAAGTCAGAGAAGGAAGTATACAATCAATCTTATTTATTAGACAATTCAAAAAAAAAAAACAATTGAGATGATTTGATTAAGTATAATGGATGCACATTATACACCAATTGCGAAAAATGATAAAGTTTATTATTATGGAGCAAGGGGGACTAGAGATAGACCTAAAAAATTTGCTGTAAGTGATGGATAAGGATATATGATCATGTGTAGAATAGAAAATATGACTCATAGTAGTTCCCAGTAGTTCCCAATAATTTGGAACACAAACTTTCTTAATGTAGTTTATCTAAAGCCTATCTACTTTTTCGGATATACGCAAATAGAAAAAATTTGATGATCTGAGAAACTAGCAAGTGATCTCTTCCCTCGAGTAGTTGATGAATTAAGGATTCTCTATCTAGGATCGGTTCGAGGAATTTGCGAAACTAACGTGCGCATCCATAATCTAAACATGCTTCCTTTTTTATGCATTATTTATATCTATCGTGAACATAAATCATTATATATCATACTATTATATATATATATATATATATAATATATATATATATTATATATATATATATTAGAGAGGAGAGAGAGAGAGCAAAACTTCTGTCAACTTAAGTGGACGTCCACTAAGTTTCTTATCCATTGATGATCACTTGATTGAGCTACATATGATGATCGCTCCGCTCTTAAACTTGATCTACATATTTCTAAAACCCCAACACACCAAATTTCTGGTGTGAACTTGTTATGGTTTGACCCTCCGTCGAGCCATGTCAAAAGTTCTATTCACTCGAAACCGTTAAATGATACGAGTGGATGAAGGGTCAAACTACGACGCGGTTCACCCAATTTGGTGTGTTGGGGTTTTAGAATATGTTAGATCAAGTTTAACGGAGCGGATCATCCACAATGTAGCTCAATCAAAGTGATCATCAATGGATAAGAAACTTAGTGGATGTCCACTTAAGTTGACAGAAGTTTTGCTCTCTCTCTCTCTCTCTCTCTCTCTCTTTATTATATATATATATATATATATATATATATATATATATATATATATATATATATATATATATTATATATATATTATATATAATTATATATATATATATATATATATTATATATATAGTTATTATGTGTGGTGTGGGGGGGGGGGCGCCACCGCGTGTGTGTTGCATGTGTGTGCGAAGAATTCAGAAATCCAGTTTTCAGATTGTGAGTCGACTCATACATGCACATGAGTCGACTCATCAAGTTGAGTCGACTCATGCCTGTCATGAGTCGACTCACGAAACCCAGCCGTTTTGTCACAAGTTTCTAATGAGTCGACTTACCTCAGTCATGAGTCGACTCATCGAGATGGTTTCAGTTTTGTCAAGTTTCGGACGAGTCGACTCATCTCAGTCATGAGTCGACTCATCAACGGTTTCCTGGTTCGTTTAGGTCTCTGTTTGTACGAATTCCTGTGGGGGTTGGGCTTGGTTATTTACCACTTTGCCACCCACGTTGTTACACATATAAAAGGTGTTGTTTAGGGTTTCTAATATAGCAAAGAAATAAGAGATTTGAGTATTGTGAGCAAGTTGAGAGCTTTAGTTGATGATTAGTTGGAGTGATTTTGTGTGATTGTAACCCTTTTGTACTCTTCTTGATTTAGTGGAATCTTCTCATCCTCTCCCCGTGGACATAGGCAAATTGCCGAATCACGTATATCTCTATGTTTGGTTTGGATTTATCGTATTTGGATTGGATTGTGTTTGTGTGTGGTTCTCTTCTTCTCAGTGATCTCAGACTCGTTCGGTGTGCGCGTGCAGGCTTCTACATAGGTGCGCGACACTGGTGTTCAGGTTCGCAACAAGTGGTATCAAAGCTCAGATTTTAGATCTAGGGTTTTGGATTAGGTGGAGGAAGATTCAGTTGGAAGCTTGGATCTTGGAGTTCTAGGTTTCGGTGGAGTTAGGGTTTGAAGTTACCGTTGAAGATCTCGCTTTCCTCGTGTGGTTAGGAGTTCTATTTGGAATCCAATCTATGGTTCAGTTGGGTAACTTCTAAATTCTATAAAGTTTAAATCTTTCTTTGTAATTTGGAGTTTGTGATTATGAATAAAGAAGTTGGTGAAAGCAGCAAGATGGCAGGTACAGTTCAAGTTAGTTTTCTGAACACTAAGATTAGTGTGATGAAATATGACGATAAAAACAATTTTGGTTTGTGGATGAGTGACGTACAGGATGCGCTCAATGCTCAAAATTTAGAGGAGACTATCATGGTTAATGAGAGGCCACTTAAATATCAAGAGGCGATATGCGAAAAGATGAATAGGAATGCTTATGGGGTGATCAGGTCTTGTTTGGAACAAGAGCTGAAATCTGATATGATTGGGGTGACGTCTACAATGAAGATGTAAGAAACTCTCAACAATAAGTACCTTACGAAGAAACTCTCAACAATAAGTACCTTACGAAGAGTGTTGAGAATCGTTTGCACTTCCTGGGAAGATTATTCAGATTTTAGATGTCTAGAGGAACCTCGCTTGCGGCTCATGTGAACAACTACACTACGTTGTTGTCAGACTTAGCGAACGTGGATGAGAAGATCACAGATGAGTACATGGCTATTATTCTTTTGGGCTCCTTACCGGATGAGGAGTATGATACCTTCATGCTTACTTTGTTGAATGGGAGATCTTCTATCACTTATAGTGAAGTGACTAACGCATTGACGAACTACGATTTGAGGAGGAATGATAATGAGACTTCCCGCGCTAGTACTTCAGGAGAGGCCTTGTCAACAAGAGGTAGAAGCACATATCCGAAAGGTAGAAATAGAGGAAGGTCAAAGTCAAGAGGTCGTCACCAGCTAGGAAAGAACCAATGTGCATTCTGTAAGGAACAAGGGCATTGGAAAAGAGATTGTCCAAAAATCAAAAAGAAGAAGAATAGCAAGAAAAATGGCTCGAAGGCCAATGAGGTAAACGTTGCGAAAGGCAATAATTTCAATGATTCGAGCTTTTCTCTTTTGATTACTCCAGAGGTGAACCATTTGGATGCATCAGATTAGATGCTTGATTCTGGCGCTACTTATCATGTGACCTCTAGGCGAGATTGGTTTGCATCATTTGAGAGACTTGATAGGGGTGTTGTTGTCATGGGAAATGATCAATCCTATGGTATTTGTGCGATAGGTACCGTGCGAATTCGGATGCACGATGGGGTAGTCTACGAATTGAAGGAGGTGAGATTCGTTCCTCAACTGAGGAAGAATCTTATTTCTGCTAGAGCTTTGGAGGCGAAGGGATTCAAGGTGACATTTGAGGACGCTGTAGCAAAGGTTACTAAGGGATCTTTAGTGGTGATGAAAGGAGTCCACAGTCGGAACTTATATTATCTGAAGGGGAGTACCGAGGTTGGCCAGGTTGCTTTAGCTATTTTAGAGACGGACATGAGCAGGCTTTAGCACTACAGGTTGGGACATACATGAGAAAAGTCATTGCAGGCTCTGTGCAAGTAGGGGCTATTAAAAGGAGCCAATAGTGGAAAAGTGGATTTCTGTGAGCACTGTGTTCTTAGCAAGAAAATGAAAGTGAAGTTCGGGACTGCTATTCATAGGATGAGGGGCATCCTGGACTACGTGTACATAGATGTTTGGGATCCTACCAAGACGGAATCATTTGGTAGTCGACATTGGTTCGTCACGTTTGTTGATGACTATTCTAGATGTTATTTGGTGTACACCATAAAGCATAAGTATGAAGTCCTAGATTTGTTTGTGGAGTGGAAGAAGAGATTAGAACTGCAGTCTGGGAGAAAGATCATGACGTTGCGATCCGACAACGGCGGCGAGTACACTTCAGACCCCTTTCAGCAGCTATGTCGAGATGAGGACATAGAGAGGCACTTCACAGTTAGTCATACACCGCAGCAGAATAGGGTGGCAGAGTGGCTAAATCGGTCTTTACTAGAGAATGTCTGATGCTTATTGGCGCAGAGTGGTTTAGAGAAGATCTTTTGGGCTGAAGCACTTACATATGCGAGCCACCTCATTAATAGGCTGCCTTCATCTACGATTAAGGGGAAGACCCCTATGGAGATATGGTCGGGAGAGACAGCACATAACTATGACCAGCTCAAGGTATTTGGTTGTCTTGTATATTATCATGTTAGAATAGATAAATTAGAACCTCGACGTAGAAAGGCCATATTTGTAGGATTCAAGCATGGTGTCAAGGGATACAAGCTATGGGATCCAGTTGATAGGAAGATTGTGCTAAGTAGCGACATCACATTTGATGATGCTTCTATCTTGAAGCTTCCCAGCTCTCATCAGGTGGAGAACGACCCGACAGAGAAGATATCACAGGTGGTGAAGATCGATGCAGCTCCACAGTGTCCAGATGGTGCAGTATCCATTAGAGTGCCGACTGAGATGACGCCAGGCGAGCACGACGATGACACAGAGGATACATGTACTTGTTAGACCCTAGAGGGGGGTGATTAGGGTCTTATGCTAATCTAATCCGGTTTAAATGCTAATTAAAACTAATTAACAAGTTATCCTAGCAAGTATGAAATACAACAAGTTATATGAGCTAGGATAAGCAATATGAACAATAAAAAATATCCTAGCAAAGAGATATAAGCAATATATGATATATGCAAGGATATGAAACTAACACAATGGGTAAAATATCCTAGCAAAGAGATATAAGCAATATATGATATATGCAAGGATATGAAACTAACACAATGGGTAAACAATATGAACTAGATAGTGGATCATATAAATAATGAGCTATGGATAATGGCGACAAGAAATATAAACATAAGATGAAGTGCGCCAAAGCAAACTCAAACACATGATATGATCACGGAGTTCGGACCTTTCGTCCTACGTCTCCGCTCCCCTCTCCCGGGGAGAAATCCACTATCACAACCGGGTTTTTTATGCTCACCCGAATAACGTTTACACCTCACAATGTCGGTTTTCTAGTTTACCGAAAACTCTACAACTAACACACTCTTGTAATCCCACTCTACACCCTCTCAAGTGTTGAACTAGACGTGTCTCCCTCAAGTGCTCGGTTACAACCTCTCCCTAGGTTCGTCAACCGACGCCACTCCTCTTGGGACGATCCCCGACTCTCGTCACACACTTCTCTCGGTATACAAGTGTATTATAAAGTGATCTCACAATTAGGCTCAATACAATAATTGTTTGTTCTCTACTATGGATGAGAACACAATGAAAGCTCACACTCAATGTTACAACTCTCACAACCCTAAATATATTATGAATGCAAATACAATAAGCTCAAGTGGGTGTGTGTAAATAATGAGTGAAATCAAAATTAAACTAAACTCAATTAAAATCTAGCATATAGAAATTATAAACAAAATAATAAATAACTTGAAATGAGTTTAGAGATTCTTCTCTGAATAACAAGATGGAGAGATAGAGATTAAAGCCCAAACAAGAAGATGATCTCCTCCACTTGTGAAAACAAAAACAGCTTTAAACCAAACTCAAACCAACCATAAACCCTTGTTAAAAACTTTCTTAAACTTGTTTAAAACACTCTTATGGTTACAGAGATAGAAGAGGGTTTGGGGGTTTATATAGGAAGAGGAAACAACAGCAAAAACCCCAAACAAATGATAAAAAAAGCCCCAGCCAACGGTAACAAGAAATAGCCGTTGGAACAGAACTGACAGATCGGCGGTCGACCGCGGCAATCAGAAACAGAAAAAAAAGGCTCTGGACAAGCGACGGTCGACCGTGAAACTCTCTGGACCAGCAAAAACAGTTCTGAGTTCAGAACTCTTGGCGGTCGACCGTGGCGGTCGACCGCGAACTGATACACAGGAAAACAAGTATTTAAACAGATTTTTGACTTTTTGGAAAATTGTTAAAAATAACAAATGAAGTCTAAAAAATAGTAAAACTTTGGGAAATGTATATAAACATGTAAATAAACATGTTACAAAAAGAATTTTCCAAATTGTATTTCCCATTATTTTGTAAAATAGTCCAAAACACGAAAATGTAAACATGTGAATTTTAACATTTTGGCTAAACCATATTTTGAAACTTTGCACAATGATTATATAGACTTAATAAAATATGTATATGATTATTGTTAAGTCCAAAAACTAAGAATACAATATTTACATAAAATTGCATATTCTATGCAATAAATACTAAAACACAATAATAAATATGAAACATGTGATTTCATATTTATAAACACCAAAACTTGTATGTGTGTAAGTGATTGAGCTTAAAGTATCAACATACATAATATAAAATCTAAACTAAATTACCCAAGCAATCTTGATCTTCAATAAGCTTGACTTGGTACACATGTGGATGAAGCTTGAACTTGATCTTTAACTTGAATTGCAATGCTTCAACCCGACATTCCGCTAACCTCCTTTGGATATGATCGTTGAAGCTCTATTCCATCCATCCTCCAACTCATTGTTTACCTATAATAAATATAAAAACACAAACACTAGACAAACAATATTAGATGTAAATTGTTAGTTAAATCATCATCAAAATAGGAAGCCCAACAGTACTGATGTGCAGGATCAGGGACCGACGGCTCAGGTTTAGGATTCTATTGTGGTTCGAGACAGAGGAGAGACATACGGGTACCAGCACGATGTGCCGACACAGTTGCGTATGCACTTCCGGTAAAGAGTATCGATGCGATGATACCTACTACTTTCAGAGAGGTCGAGTAGAGTTCGGAGACTGATTCGTGGCAGGTAGCTATGCAGGAGGAAATGGAGTCTCTTTATAAGAATGATACATGGGAGCTTGTTGAGATTCCAAAGGGGCGGAAGGTGATTGGTTGCAAGTGGGTATACACGAAGAAGGAGGGTATTAAGGGCACTCCATTGAGGTTCAAAGCTAGGTTGGTTGTGAAGGGCTATGCACAGGAGGAAGGTATTGACTAGAGGTTCAAAGCTAGGTTGGTTGTGAAGGGCTATGCACAGGAGGAAGGTATTGACTATAATGAGGTTTTCTCTCCAGGAGGAAGGTATTGACTATAATGAGGTTTTCTCTCCGGTGGTGAAGCACTCTTCGATTCGAATTTTGCCAGCTTTGGTGGCACAGTATGGATTAGAGTTTGATCAGTTGGATGTGAATATGGTATTTCTTCATGGTGATCTTGATGAAAAAATATATATGACTCAGTCATTAGGATTCTGAGCTGCAGGAAAAGATAAGTTGGTTTGCAGGTTAAAGAAAATCGCTATACGAATTGAAGCAGTCTCCTCGACAGTGGTATAGGTGGTTTGATGGTTTTATGCTTGGTCATTCGTACACTCGGAACCAGTTTGATCCTTGCGTGTATTTTCACAAGTTGAGAGGAGGTGCATACATTTATTTGTTGCTTTATATCAATGACATGTTGGTTGCCTCTATTTCCAGGTTGGCTATAGATGAGTTGAAAGTTTAGCTTTTAAATGAGTTGGAGATGAAGGACTTGAGCGAGGCGAAGCCCATTTTAGGGATGGAGATTGGCAGAGACAAGAAGAAGGGAAGAATTTGTTTGACACAGATGGCTTATTTGAAGAAGGTTTTACAGTGATTTCATGTTTGCATGAATATGAAGCCAGTTAGTATACCATTGGGAGCCCATTTGAAGCTTTCAGCTAGTCTTTCACCGAAGTCAGTTGAAGATCGAGAGTTGATGTCAAAGATTCCATATGCGAGTGCGGTTAGGAGCTTGATGTACGTGATGGTATGTATGAGACCGGATTTGTCACAGGTGGTGAGCATGGTTTCGAGATACATACACGATCCAGGAGTGGGTCATTGGGACGCTGTGAAGGAAGCTATTTGGCTTCGGGGACTTTTGGAGGAACTTGGTATATCGTAGGGGTCTGTTACTATTTATTGTGATAAAATGAGTGCTATCTATTTGGCGAAGAATCAGGTTTTTCATGCGAGAACGAAACACATTGATGTTCGTTATCACTTCATTTGAGATGTTCTTGAAGATGGCGATGTGGAGATTGTGAAAGTCCACACAAAGGATAATCCGACGGATTGCTCACTAAGATGGTTCCGAGCAACAAGTTTGATCATTGTAGAAACTTATTGCATATTCGTGATTTTGAGGCCGTTGGCGGCCATTTGGATGAATTACGGGCGGCTTGATCCCTTAGGAGAGGGGGTACGTAGGCAACTATGTAGGTGCAGCTGTATTTGGAGAGACGACGCATTGATGCTCTTTGTTTGGTGTCGGCTCAGTTTTGGTAAATTTCACCGAGTTGGAGAATTGTGGAAGAATTCAGAAAACCAGTTTTCAGATTGTAAGTCGACTCATACATGCACATGAGTCGACTCATCAGGTTGA
Organism: Asparagus officinalis; assembly: GCF_001876935.1. Lineage (NCBI taxonomy): Eukaryota > Viridiplantae > Streptophyta > Magnoliopsida > Asparagales > Asparagaceae > Asparagus > Asparagus officinalis. The sequence goes on along the minus strand of NC_033799.1, from coordinate 18,994,542 downwards.
GTCGACTCATGCTTGTCATGAGTCAACTCACGAAACCCAGCCGTTTTGTCACAAGTTTCTGACGAGTCGACTCACCTCAGTCATGAGTCGACTTATCGAAATGGTTTCGGTTTTGTCAAGTTTCGGACGAGTCGACTCATCTCAGTCATGAGTCGACTCATCGACGGTTTCCTGGTTCGTTTGGGTCTCTGTTTACACGAATTCCTGTGGGGTTTGGGCTTGATTATTTATCATTTTGCCACCCACGTTGTTACACATATAAAAGGTGTTGTTTAGGGTTTGTAATATAGCAGAGAAATAAGAGATTTGAGCATTGTGAGAGGGAGATATTATGAGCAAGTTGAGAGCTTTGGTTGAGGGTTAGTTGGAGTGGTTTTGTGTGATTGTAACCCTTTTGTACTCTCCTTGATTTAGTGGAATCTCCCTAATTTCTCCCCGTGGACGTAGGCAAATTGCCGAACCACGTATATCTCTATGTTTGGTTTGGATTTGTCGTATTTGGATTGGATTGTGCTTGTGTGTGGTTCTCTTCTTCTCGGTGATCTCAGACTCGTTCGGCGTGTGCGTGCACGCTTCCGCATAGGTACGCGACACTGTAGTAGGTATCGCACAATATATCATTATATATATAGATATATATAGTATATGATAGTATAGTATATAGTATAGTAGGGGGTAGGGGGTGATAGTGAGTAGGTAATATATAGTGGAGTAGTAGAGTAGGTAGATAGTAATATTATATTATATATATAATATATATATATATATATATATAGAGAGAGAGAGAGATGGAGAGAGAGAGAGAGAGAGCAAAACTTACGTTAAGTTAAGTGGATAGCAAAAAAATTTTGTCGCGCCAAACTTTTTAGCCACTCATATTGCCTAGGGATCCTTGCATGATATGAAAATATTTTTTATATTAATAAATGAGTGCCTAGGAAGTTTGATGGACATTAACTTAAGTTGATAAGGAATCTTACAATATATATATATATAGAGAAATCGTTCGGGGGCTGGGGCGAACGAAGTTGGTCGCGAGGCGAGTAACGGCGGAGAGATTCAGAGTGTTGGTCGCGTGGTGGAGTGTAGGGCCACGGTGTCCGGGCTGCGCGTTGGGAGTGTAGAATGGGTGCAGTCGTTCCCCAGGCGGTTTGCTTTCCCAAAACCCCCCCTCCGTGCTCTCTTCTCCCTCTCTCTCTAACAATCGGATTCACGCTCATCTCTCTCTCCGTCGAGCTCCTCTCTCTCTCCGTCGAAGACCCCCGCGTCGCCGTCGAAGAGACCGTCGACCGACAACTCCTCCTCCGCCGTGGTCCTCCTTCAGCCGTCGATCTCGACTTCAACCTCCTACAGCCGAAGATCTCGCCGTCTCTCAGGTACCACCTCTTTCCATTTTCCTCTTTCCATTTTCAAATAAGTTATTTAGAGGATAAGGATCTGATTTAGAGGATAAGGATCTGAAAAATTAAACAATATAAATTGGTATTTTGGTCCGCTCACATCATCAACCTCTTCTTCTGATTCACGTCCCTTTGAAATTTCTTGAATGTTCAATGCACCTCTCACTCTGTCATCTTGTTATTGAGGCAATAGAGGCCTAATTAGTTAGATCATTAGCTTAAGATGTAGGTTTGAAGAAAAGAAAAATGTTTTGTAAGAGTTATATGTATTTTGGTCTTAATATGAGGGTGCCAAAAGTCAATTTGTTTTGTTGAGTCTTGCGTGATATCCATAGAACTTTTTCCATAATTGATATTGTTTGATTTTTCCCCTTTCATATCAACTACAAATCACGTTAGCTAGTTGACATCCAGTTCCTCCAAGCTCTAAATATAAATTATGCATATTGATGTTGTAGAATCCTGAATATAAATGTATTTTTGTTTCTATAGGCTTATTTACATCAATCCAATGGAAACTGAAGATGGTTGCTCCCATGTTGTTGATGAACAAATCTCTCAGTTGGATAACTTAGTTGTGCCAATTGTTGATGAGCACTTAAAACCAAAAATAGGAATGACTTTTGGCAATTTAGAAGACGCTGAAAAATTCTACAGAACTTACGGAAAGGCCGGAGGTTTTGATATCCGTAATAGCACAACAAATTATGGGAAGGATAGAGAATTAATTGGCAAAAGTTTTGTTTGTTCGAAAGAAGGAGTGTTAAAAAGCAAATCGTTAGAAATTCGACGATGTGGTACAATTAGAACAAATTGTAAGGCCTTGATTCGCTTGAAATTAGACAAAAACAATGGCATATGGAGTGTCTACAAGTTCGTGGAAGAACATAATCATACAATTACTTCACCGAGTAGAACACATTTTCTAAGGGGAAACCGTGAGGTAACAAGTGCGAAGAAGACATTGATAAAGCAGTTTGGAGAGGTGAACATTCCAACAAACAAGCAAATGGCCTTCTTTGAAAACTCTAGCGGAGGTTTTCATAGAATTGGATGCATTGAGACCGATGTGAGAAATTATGAAAGAGATTTGAGAGAGGAGAGGCGCGGTCATGATGCACAAATGATGTTGGATCATTTCAAGTCGGAACAAGAGAAGAATCCTTCATTTTATTATGTTTATGAAGTTGATGAAGAGAAGCGCTTAACTCATTGTTTTTGGGTGGATGGCATTGCTAGAATGAATTATCAACACTTTGGCGATGTTGTCTCCTTCGATGCCACGCATAACACAAATCAATATGGCTTGGTATTTGTGCCGTTTGTAGGCATAAATCACCATTGGCAAAGTGTTTTCTTAGGATGTGGCTTGATCCCAAATGAAGAGGCGAAGTCTTTCGTATGGTTGTTTAACAAATGGATTGAAGCAATGGGTCATCCTCCTTCGGGCATGATTACTGATCAATGTCTTGGCATATGTAAGGCAATTGAAACAGTATTTCCAGAAATTCGCCACAGGTTTTGCATTTGGCATATCTTGGACAAAATTCCGGAGAAGTTGGGTAAATGGGCTTATAGAACGAAATTTATGAATCCTTTCAAAGAAAATATTTGGGACTCCGAGACTGCTAGCTCTTTTGAAGAGAATTGGGTATTTGGGACTCCGAGACTGCTAGCTCTTTTGAAGAGAATTGGGTTTCAATTCTTAAGAAAAATGGATTGGAAACGCATGATTGGCTAAAGGATATCTATGAAATTCGTGAAAAATGGGCGCCGGTTTATCATAAACAACACTTTTGGGCTGGAATGTCTAGCAGTCAAAGAAGTGAAGGGATGAATGCATTGCTAAAAATGCATGTATCAAGAAAAAATTCACTTCATAATTTCGTGATCATCTTTCAGAGGGTCTTGGCGAGACAAAGAGAGGGGGAGCTAATGATCTAACTAATTAGGCCTCTATTGCCTCAATAACAAGATGACAGAGTGAGAGGTGCATTGAACATTCAAGAAATTTCAAAGGGACGTGAATCAGAAGAAGAGGTTGATGATGTGAGCGGACCAAAATACCAATTTATATTGTTTAATTTTTCAGATCCTTATCCTCTAAATCAGATCCTTATCCTCTAAATAACTTATTTGAAAATGGAAAGAGGAAAATGGAAAGAGGTGGTACCTGAGAGACGGCGAGATCTTCGGCTGTAGGAGGTTGAAGTCGAGATCGACGGCTGAAGGAGGACCACGGCGGAGGAGGAGTTGTCGGTCGACGGTCTCTTCGACGGCGACGCGGGGGTCTTCGACGGAGAGAGAGAGGAGCTCGACGGAGAGATCTTCGGCTGTAGGAGGTTGAGGTCGAGATCGACGGCTGAAGGAGGACCACGGCGGAGGAGGAGTTGTCGGTCGACGGTCTCTTCGACGGCGACGCGGGGGTCTTCGACGGAGAGAGAGAGGAGCTCGACGGAGAGAGAGATGAGCGTGAATCCGATTGTTAGAGAGAGAGGGAGAAGAGAGCACGGAGGGGGGGGGTTTTGGGAAAGCAAACCGCCTGGGGAACGATGCATTTACATCCAACGGAGGGGAACGTTGCATTTACATCCAACGGACCAAATTGAATTTCGCACGTTACTGTGCGAAAACTTGTTCGCAGCCGAAGATTTCTCTATATATATATATGAGAAATATAGAGAACATTGGTACCAAGTTTCTCTATTGAACTTGGTAATGAGATGGCAAGATCTAGTCCCTACATCACGCCTTGAAGAGAGAGCCTCAATCACTATTCACTTACTCCAAAAAAAAAGCTTCATCTTCGAGATGTGATGTAGGGGTCAGATTTGATCACCTCACTACCAAGTTCAATGAAAAAACTTGGTACCAAGGTTCTTTATATTTCTCTATATATATATATAGAGAGAGAGAGAGAGAGAGATTGAGATTTAATCATGACTATAGTGATGAAGATTCTTATTATGGTTATCAAGAAAAGAGTATGTAATCAATCAACATAGTTTTTCAGGATAGAGAGGGAAGTGCAAGATGATTGGGTTAGAGAGAAGGTGGGCAGTGGAGGGAATAGGATTTAGAATTACGAGGTGCATTGAAATGTCCAACAAGGAGGTTAAAATTTTTTATTTGATTTGAGACGTGACCAATGGAGAGCCACTAGCCAGTTATTCCATCCCATCACACAGCATTAACCACATATGTAGTGATCTCCCACCTCCTATAAAACCCTATTTAGGCCTTCTCATTTTCATGACAACTACTCATCTTCAGTGCTTGGAGATATAGAGAGAGGCTAGAAACATTATGCATAAGGGAGAGTAAGGGTTAATTTCAGAGGAGATGGGCTTAATGGAGGTTGACAGAAGAGAGTGAGCACTCATGGTTTTCTTGCATACAGTTCATGCTTGAAGCTATGCGTGCTCACTTCTCTTTCTGTCACCCACCACCAACTTCACATCTGCACTTGGATGTGAGAATCTTGGTGTCCACTTTTTCCACTCCTTAATTTCTTGTGCATGCAATTCCACTTTATTTTTTCCTTTTATAGTTAATTATAGATATATGAGTTATAGATCCCCATTATCATTATGTGGATTTCACAAGACATTGATACATTACACACAGATCTCCTGATATTTCAATGTGTTTGCAACGAGATCTGCAATTCTCTTAAAAATGTTGGACACTAAACAAGAACACATAACAAAGAGAGACTATGTTTGACATTAGAGAATGTAATTGCTAATAAAAAAATTAGAAATAATAAGTGCCCAACAAATACTGTACAGAGGGTGTGTCAGAAATTAACTCGTCCTATTTATCTTTGAAATGAAGATCTGGTATAAAGTTGTTTAAATTGAGTAACTCTAAGGATCATTTACCATTTGTGCTAAGATTTTGGGATCAATTGTTTTAGTACTTCTTGTATACGTCGCTTTTTTAAATGTGTACCTTTGCACTTAATTGCTCTCAAATTAACTATGCACATTAAAGGTCAATATAAACTTTTTGTGTAATAATGGAGTTTTATTTAAAGGGTTCACTCAAGATAATACTTTGAAGTGTGAGGTATTTGTTACTATGAGGTACTGTAAATCAATTTATAATCAATCAAACATTGGTCAAGGGCTGATAAAGTTTTTATACAGGAATGATTTCTCATGGCCGGCAATTACCTAATTTAAGTATTCAGTGCAGAGTGGGGCCGGGATTCTCTACCTAAGGTGCTAGAGATTGAAGGCCTTTCTTATTTATCATTTTTAATTTCTGAAGTGGAAGACTATTATCTGTTGTATATGAGTGATTAGATTAAAGATACGTAATCTTTGAAGAGTCAACTAAGCGTGGGATGCAATGTACTCGAGTGATATATTTTACTTTGTGATCTTTTTTTGTGATAATTCATTCTAGAGTGGTGTTAGGGGCACACCCCCAACCACACCCTCCACCACACCTCCTATCCCTCTATAGTGCATTGGGCACCACATCAAATTTTTAAAAAAAAATTGATGTGGGGCCCAATGCACTATAGAGGGAGAGGAGGTGTGGTTGAAATTGTGGTTGGGGGTGTGCCCCTAACATTTCTATTCATTCTATTCTACTCACAAGAACGAAACAACAACGACGACGACAACAACAATTCATTCTAATGTCAGGTGAAAGATTCATGTCACCAAGATTTGATAAGATTCCGGGATAATCATTTTATACTCTTAACAAAACTAAACTCAAGACAGAATCATGTGTTATCATGGAGTAGTTTCAAATACCAAGCAATTGTTTGGCCTGTGGTAAAATGCAAGTACAATTGTAGTTATAAATTACAAAAAGTCCGACACATGATATTTATGATTGTTGATTCATTGTTTCATTTTATTATAACTGAACTCTCGTCGCAGCAACAATTCTAGAAAAAAAGTCACATTTTCAGATAAAAGACAATTTTTTTTTGACAATCTAGTTTGGAGTTGTACCCAAGATCGTGTATTATATTGTTAACTTCCAACCATCCAGGTCAGCAGCAACAATTCTAGAAAAAAAGTCACATTTTCAGATAAAAGACAATTTTTTTTTGACAATCTAGTTTGGAGTTGTACCCAAGATCGTGTATTATATTGTTAACTTCCAACCATCCAGGT
>NC_033799.1:18977031-18979735 GCF_001876935.1 Asparagus officinalis | reverse complement strand
TAATTTAATATTAGCATAACTTTAGAGAACATACATACACAAATGGAGGGAGAATTTATAGAGTTTCTGAAAAGGAGAAGCCTAAAAGGAATTACAAACAATAATTTAATATTAGCATAACTTTAGAGAACATACATACACAAATGGAGGGAGAATTTATAGAGTTTCTGAAAAGGAGAAGCCTAAAAGGAATTACAAACAAGATTGAAATGTCCTAAACTTGCTTGTTGACTTTCATTTTCAGCCGTTGACCTGCTAGAATCGGTCTTCGCCCTCCCCCACCACTTGAGCTGCCACCGACACGTGGCAGTAAACTAACCACAGATAAAATAACCATACTACGGGGCAAAAACGTCAATGCAGGAGAAAGACAAAATTTCAGGTCCTTGACGGTTACCATCTCCATTTCTTCTCTTCCGTACAACTTCCAAAAAACCTTCAAGAAAGAGAGAGGAAGAGGAAGAGAAGGAGAGAGAGAGAGAGAGAGAATCCATCTCCTCTCTCCCTCTTTCTCCCCTTCAACCTCCATTGTTATCTTCCACCCTCCCTCTCTGTGAAAATGCCGTTATCAACATTATCATCTCCTTCTCGTTCGGGGGGTTCTTCAGGGGATTTTTCAGCAACGGCGGTCGCAATAGACAATGACAAGAACGCTCAGCAGGCAGTGAAATGGACGGTGGATAACCTCCTAAGCAACAATGAGAGGCTCACCCTCATTCATGTCTGCCTCAAGACCGCAGCCACCGCCAACTGTAGGTATCCTAGTCCTAAAGAAAATATTTACCGTGCCAAGCATATAAGACTTCTGAACAAAAGTTTAATTTTGCTACAAAATAATTAAGCGTTTTTTTTTTTCACCAGTATGCCCTTCGAATCTGTGGTATCACCAAGTGTAATGTTTGAATTAACCTTCGTATCTGCGAATTTAATTAACCTCAAAACAATACGTACGTTCGAAGGTAGCTTAAATATTTAACTAGAAATTAGGAGAAAATTGGCAAACACGAAGATTTGGAGATTAGATCAAAAAATACCATAGATTTCAGGGGTATATAGATCGATGGAAAAACCATGCAATTTAAGTGTTCGATAGTCGGAACTTATCATTAAATTCATAACTGAAAAGGACCGCGACATGTAGGTGGAAGTAGACCAAATACAGTTTTGCCCAGCTTGATGTATTATTTTAAGACATCAATACAAAAACATCATGGTGTTTTTCTATTGTGCGTCCTTGCAGTTGGTTTTTCGGTGATTGGACACAGTGCTGAGGCCGCCAGAGAGCAAACTGAAGCAGAGATGCAGCAGTTATTTTTCCCCTTCAAAGGCTATTGTGCTCGCAAAGGGGTATATATCTATACTCATCCCTGAAATACCATCCTTGTTAATGCCATTGTAGCATGTGATATACGTAGGTGAATTGCAGATACTCCACCTGCAGTACATGAAGTGAGTCATTTATTACCCTGATCTATTTTTAGTGCTTAGACCCCATTACGTCGCTACGGAATCGATCATCTCTTTGTTATTTGTACTTGTACCGTAAGAAGTGTGTGCTCAACAGTAATAAGAAGGGGTCCCTCTGCAATCATGGTACCTCTCTGCAACGCAGAAATGTCATTTGACACCCACGTGACAGGTGAGGTATATAGATAACGTGAAGGTAATTTATTTTGGGAACATCGATCGGTTCAAACTGCTAATAGAACAAATTAGGAGACATAAGTAGTCAATTGCTTATTGTGTGGGGGGCATATCTGCATTTAACCTATTTCCTTTCAGGAAAAATTTCCTAAACTGTTATCGTTGATAACACAGAAGAAGGCAGTATGGTTATATGCTGTTGTGGGGAGAGGTTACATTATGCACTTCTGTGGATACATATTACAATACAGTTGTTGACTCTGGAGTCTTAATATCGGAACCTAAAAAATCAACAAGTTGTCTGATTATGTATGATTTATACTGCCATAGAACTATTCTTTATAGAAGATTATTTGATACTCTTCGTATCAACCGAACGGTCACGATTCATTCCATTCAACTCGCAGGCATTGTTGAGTGTCTGATGGCATACAATTGATCCGTGTACAGGTCCAAAACGTAGAGCGGCCAGTAAATTGTTTGGAATTTGGTTTTTAAATATTGTATTATATTTATTGTTTGTTATTTATTTATTATTTGATAATTGTGCAGTTCTGTGATTATATTTCGTTTTACGAAATTGAAATGGTCCGTTATATGAGAAACACATAACATTTAGCATTGTGTATCTACTTTCTTCAGTATATAATGCGCTGGCTTTATATAGTATTTCTGATAGCACATATCTCGGCTAAGCCATGCACTTAAAAAAAATACACAAGTTCTTCATAATCTAATGGCTAAGAGAAATCTCTACCTCTTGAACCCTTTCAGATACAAATGACTGAGGTAGTTCTCGAAGAGGACGATGTCTCTAAGGCCATCATAGAGTACATATCTGCAAACAACATCCAGAACATTGTCGTGGGCAATTCGAACAGAAATGCAATAATGAGGTTAATACAAGTCTTATCCCCTCCAATAATGCATCAAAACTTTCGTACTTCAAGAACTTTTTAAATAGAAGAATTTTTTTCTAACCTTGTAGAAAACTTAAGCCTCCTGATGTACCGTCATCCTTGATTAAATCTGCACCAGACTTCTGTACAGTCCATGTCAT
>NC_033799.1:18964531-18972031 GCF_001876935.1 Asparagus officinalis | reverse complement strand
TTGAATTACAAGAGAAACCCGAAGATATGGAGGATAAGGTTTGGAAGAAAATAACTAGTAGAGCATGTAGGGTTATTCGATCATGTTTGACGTCGGATTTGATCTATGATGTGATGAACGAGATATTGGCGAAGCGATTATGGGAAACACTCAATGAGAAGTATTTGACGAAGAGCAATGAGAATTGGCTTCATTTGAAGAAAAGGTTTTACCAATTCAAAATAAAAAGGGGAGTTTCCATTAGAGAACATGTCAATAATTTCACAAAATTGCTATTGGATATGGCCAATGTGGATATCATGGTAGAGGATGAAGATAAGGCGATGTTGTTGCTATGTTCATTGTCAGAGGTTGATTTTGGTACATTTGTCCTTACGATGATCAATGGTAGAATCATTATCAGCTATAAGGAGGTGACCTCAGCATTGATGAACTATGAGTTGAGGAAGAGTGATAGTGAACCCTCCGAGAAGGCATCGAGAGATGCATTGGCAGTGAGAGGTCGTAGTCTAAACTGCCGTCCGTTTAACCGCTCAAAGTCGAAGCATAGAGGTGACCATAAGAGTGTTGGTAGGAATCAATGTGTTTTTTACAAAGAGGATGGACATTGAAAGAATGAATGCCCAAAGTTGAGAGATAGAATCAGGAAGAATAAGGGAAAAGCTGTACAGACTTCAGAGGTGAATGTTGCCAAAGCTAGTGGCGACAATTCAGATTCAGATTCTTTAGGCTACTCATGTCCAGCATTACCGTTAGTTTGTTATGCCGACTCTACGGAGTGGATATTGGATTCGGGTATTACATACCATATTTGCCCTAGAAGGGATTGGTTCTCCAGCTTTGAGGAGCTAGAAAGAGGGGATGTCGTGCTCATGGGTAGTGATCACGTATGCCCTATTGGTGGTATTCACTGTTTTAAAAAATCTCCGCCTAGTCCGCTTAGGCGTACGCCTAGGCCTAGGCGGTACCTAGGTCGCCTAACTGGCGCCTAGCGTTTAGGCGGTATTTAGGCTGTCCACCTAGATTTTACGAGCGTTAAGGGGAGCATTGTCTGCTTACGTGGATTGCACCATGTAGGCATTGATTATGATTTTATGTGTCGTAGCCTATACGTCCTCCAAACTCCATTAACCTCTAAATATGAACACCTCCACTACCTCCTCCGACCTTCAGCAAAACCTCATCGACCACCACTTAAATGAAGAAAGAAAGAAAACGCTCAGAAACCGTTTAGGCGCCCGCCTAGGCGACTAAGCGCTGGACGCCAAGTCCGACGCCTAGAAGCGCCTAGCGTTTAATGTAACATTGGTGGTATTGGAACAGTTCGAATTAGAATGTGTGACGGGATGACTAGGGAGTTGAAGGAAGTGAGATTTGTTTCTCAATTGACGAAGAATATTATTTCACTTGAACTTTAAAAGCAACAGGCTATAGGGTGATATTGGAGAATACAATTCTGAAGAACACAAAGGGGTCCATGGTAGTGATGCGAGGTGTTAGAAAAAACAACATTACTACTTGAAGGGCAAGACAGTAACAGGGGGTCTGGCAGCTTCTATTACCACAGAGCAATATACTACCAACTTATGGCACATAAGATTGGGACACACTGGTGATAAGTCTCTGCAAGTATTGGTGAAAGAGAGGCTATTGAATGGTGCAAAGACCTGCAAGATGAAATTATGTGAACATTACATACTTGAGAAGAAGACGAAAGTGAAATTCGGCATCGCAATTCATAACACCCAAGGTATATTGGATTACATTCACACAGATGTTTGGGATCCTTCCAAGAACACATTTCTTGATGGGGCCAATTATTTTATCACTTTCATTGATGATTATTCCAGGAAAAATTAGATATACTCCATGAAGCATAAACATGAGGTCCTGGATATATTTGTAGAGCGGAAGAAGAAAGTGGAGCTGCAGACAGGTAGAAAGGTGAAGGTATTCCGTTCGGACAATGGTAGAGAGTACAAGAGAGATCCATTTCTATAGTTTTGCTAGGATCACGGTATTAGGCGACACTTCACAGTCAGGGAGACACCGTAACAAAATAGGATGGCTGAGAGATTGAACCGTACCTTGCTGGAGAAGGTGCGTTGTATGCTCTCACAGAGTGGATTGGCTAGATCATTTTGGGCCGAAGCGTTGGTTTATGCAAGTCATCTCGTGAATAAGTTGTCGTGCACAGCGATACATGGAAAGACTCCTATAAAAAAATGATCTGGTTCAGTGGCTAGTGATTATAAGTTGCTCCGGATATTCGGGTGTCCAGCTTACTATCATGTGAATGATGAGAAATTGAATCCGAGAGCTAGAAAAACAATCTTCGTGGGCTTTAGAGATGCAGTTAAAGGCTTCAAGTTGTGAGATCCACAAGATAAGAAGATCATCATTAGCAGAGATGTCACGTTTGATGAGGCTCACATGATGAGGTCTCAGATTCCTCAGCAGGTGGAGGAAGACCAGACTAGTGGGGTATCACAGTAGGTGGAGGATGATGTGACTCCACGGACTTCAGATAACACTGTATCTATTGAGGTTCCTACAGATGTGACACTGGGAGGAGATGATAAGACAAATGGGCAGGGGGGGATACTGTGGACATTAGGACTCAGGAACAGGGTCATGTTCAGGAGTCCATTGCAGCTAATAGACCTAGAAGAAACATTCGTCGGCCAGCTAGATATGACGATGTGATGGTTGTATATGCTTTATCAGTTGAGATCGTTGATGATTTGGTTCCTTCTACATATAAGGAAGCAGAGTCAAGCTCTGATTCAATCAGGTGGAGGGGTTCCTTCTACATATAAGGAAGCAGAGTCAAGCTCTGATTCAATCAGGTGGAGGGAAGCTATGGAGGAAGAGATGCACTCTCTTCAGAAGAACGATGTCAAGCTCTGATTCAATCAGGTGGAGGGAAGCTATGGAGGAAGAGATGCACTCTCTTCAGAAGAACGATACTTGAAAACTTGTAAAGCTACCAAAGGGTAAGAAGGCTATTGGATGCAAGTGGGTATATACGAAGAAAGAAGGATCTTCCATTGGGGACATTAGGTACAAAGCCAGATTGGTTGTCAAATGGTATGCCTAGCTTCAGGGCATAGATTATAATGAAGTATTCTCACCGGTCGTGAAACATTCGTTGATAAGGATACTATTAGCATTGGTGGTACAGCTGGATTTGGATTTGGTCCAGATAGATGTGAAAATAGTCTTTCTACATGGAGACTTAGAAGAGGAGATCTATATGACACAACCGATGGGTTTTAGAACTACAGGAAAGGATGATTTGATATGTAAACTGAAGAAATCTCTTTATGGATTGAAGCAATCACCGCGACAATGGTACAAGAGATTTAACAGTTTCATGATCGGCCAAGGGTACACGAGGAGCCCATATGATCCGTATGTGTACATGCATAAGCTATAGAATGGTGAGCATATTTATTTATTGTTATATGTTGACGATATGACCATTGCTTTCAGAAACTCTTCAGCTATTAGGAAGTTGAAAAAGGAATTGTAATCTGAATTTGAGATGAAGGACCTTGGAGAAGAAAAGAAGATATTGGGTATGAAAATTGAGAGAGATAAGATCAAAGGGAGGTTAAAGTTGACACAGATGAGCTACTTGCAAAAGATGCTGAAGAAATTCAGTTGTGATGACAATGCCAAGACGATGAGTACTCCATTAGCTCCCCACTTTAAGCTATCAGCTAAAATGTCACTTGTTTCAGTTGAGGACCGTGAATACATGTCTGAAGTTCCATATGTCAATGATGTGGGTAGCTTGATGTATATAATGGTGTGTACAAGGTCAGATTTATCACAGGCCGTGAGCATGGTATCTAGGTACATGTACGACCCTGGGAATGGTCATTGGGAGGCCGTGAAGTGGATTCTACGACATATCGAAGGTACCATGAATGTTGGTTTGGTGTTTGAGAAGAATAGGAAGAATGGGCAGGATTGTATTGGTTATGCGGATTCTGATTATACGGGGGATCTTGACAAGCATCGGTCTACTACTGGATACGTGTTTACACTAGCAGGAGCTCCGGTGTGTTGAAGATGTACACTTCAGTCTACAGTGGCTCTCTCTACTACGAAGGCGAAGTATATGACGTTGACTGAAGCTGTGAAAGAAACTTTGTGGTTGCAAGGGTTATTGGATGACTTAGGGATTGTACAGGATACCATCAGGGTAAATTGTGATAGCATGTCAGCTATCTATTTGACCAAAAACCAGGTGTATCATGTCCGAACAAAGCACATTGATGTCAGATTCCATTTTGTTCGACACGTCTTGGATGATGGAGACGTTAGATTGGAGAAGATCCACACAAAGGAAAATCCGACAGATATGTTGACCAAAGTTGTCACTGGGGTGAAATTTGATCATTGTTTGAAATTGTTGAACATTCTTCATTGTTGAGGGTCTTTGGAGGCCATTGGGGAACTACGTGAAGGCTTGATTCCTTAGGCAAGAGGATACGTAGGCAGTTATTTATGATGCAGCCGATTTAGTGAGTTGATACCGATATTTGGAGAGTGTTCGCATTCTCGTTTGGGTCTCGACTTGTTATGGATTGAGTCTGTTGTCGTGGTTTTATTCCATTTCGTACTGGACGCAACAAGTGAGACGTTTGGTTGGTATTGGTGTCGGCTCAGTTTTGGTAAAACTTCGCCGAGGTGGAGATTTATAGAAGAACGAACCTGAGATCGGAGCTCGCCTGCGGGTGAGGAGCTGACCTCGCCTGTAGGCGAGGGCGACGAGTTCGCTTGACAGAGGCGAGGACGAGCTCGCCTGATGGCGAGGGAGTGGCGAGAAAGCTCGCCTGTAGAGAACGCAGCTCGCCTGCATGGACGGGACCTCGCCTGATTCGAAGCTCGCCTGATTTGACGTGGTGGAAGACAGCTGGCGTGAAGCTCGCCTGTGGGTGGATGCCAGCTGAAGACAGCTGGATCGGAGATCTAGGGTTTCCTAATAAAAAGGAAATTTCATTCACGAGCAGCCTTGGAGCGGCTGGAGCTTGAGCGCGAGTAGAAAGCTGAGCTAGGAATTCTTGGCGTCAGTTCTCTTCGTCTCTCTCCGATTTTAGCCCCAAATTTTTCCTTGTTCTCATTATTAAGGAGAAGAGGGTTGGTGAAATAAATTGGGGAAAGTTAAGTAATTATGAGAGAGAGAGAGAGTTTGAGTGGTGATTTTTTATTAAAATCACCTGTTGTTTGATTGAGAGATCTCAAGTTTGAGATCTTCTCTTTTGTTTGTAATTTCTTGTGATTAATAAGAAATTATTTGTACCGCTCCCGTGGACGTAGGCAAATTTGCCGAACCACGTAAATTTGTTATCTTGCATTTGTGATACTTATTTCTGTTTGTTGATTAGTGTTCCAACCTCGTTTGTAATTGTGTGTCTTCGATTCCGCTGCGCACAACATCCCCAACGTTTAAATGATTAGATTACAATCTAGTGTTGTATATTGAACTAACATTATTTCTTAATACAAACCAGCTTTTAAGATTCTGATATTACTACGGTTCCATATATCTACATGTCACTTCCAAACCAACCAATTGGGCTACTGTATCATAAACACAAATACCTTAACCATATAGGTGGCTTTCAGAATCCTCCAATAAATAATATAGTTCACAACTTATCCAAACTATCAGGCCTCAGGTTTTCTAAATACATTTTCACGTATGTTATGTGGGTACTTTTATCATGAAGTTTCACCCAAACCTGACATATGTCATACTTGTACCAGAAACCGGCACTCCTTGGATACTCTTTGAACATACACATACATACACATACATGTATTCACATGTGTGTACTAAATTATATAATATATGTTTTAATTTTAAGAACTCCACATACACTTCATGGATATATATGCTTCAATTCACATCTACTTCATGAAATTCGATGAATGCGGGTTAGGTTTGTTTCAGTCATTACCAGAGTTATTTGGGTATCTAGTCCAAAAACGAGGAATTTTTCAATTTATTGATAGGAGTTTCAATTCTCATAACTTGTGAAATGAGAAGATGTACAACACAGCAACAACAGCAGCAACAACAACAAATCGTTTACCCCAAATTTTTGGGATCAGCGACATGATTCTTATTAATCTATTCCGTTGTATTTTGGGTCATCTCCTCGTTAACTAGTATGAATGTGATGCATGCATTACAGAGAAGATACGCAAGTGTCATAGTTGAATCGTTAATGAATGAATGGTCAATTAGATTTTTTTTCTCCCTGAGCATGAGGGATTTGCATGTTTTTTTCCGAGTCCTATGGCATATCTGTAGTTTTTGTCCAAGTGTGAGCATTTCCTTAGTATTTTCTATGTGTGGGAACATTTTTGACATTCTAAAAATGTGGCACACACAAACCAAAAATGAGGCTTCTCTTAATATATGCATTGATCTCATGTAAATTATTAATTTCAATAATCTTTATTTATGTATGTATGTACGTATATGTAGACAAGTCCTTATAACCAACATTTTACGAATTTGCGTGTCTGATACCTGTTTCCATGCAACATAGGTCTTGACTAGTAAGTACACTATAACTCACGAGTAACATCCAGACATTTTTGACTGGATATTTGAATTTTTATTTTTATTTTGTTATTTAGTAACCTTGATTTTTATGTCTCTCCACAACTTCATTCTCCATTAATTACATAAAAGGCGTGCTGCAAATCATGTACAGATTGAGGTACTTAGCTGCATTCGCCATCCAAACATGGTATTGCTCCTCGGCGCATGCCCAGAATACGGATGCCTTGTATATGAACACATGGAATACGGTAGTCTAGAAGACAGGCTCTTCCGCCGTGGAAACACTCCAACAATCCCATGGAGCGTCCGCTTCAAGATCGCTGCAGAGATTGCCACCGGCCTCCTCTTTCTCCACCAAACCAAGCCCGAACCGTTAGTCCACCGTGATCTAAAACCAGCAAACATCCTCCTCGACCGAAACTACACGAGCAAGATCAGTGACGTAGGTCTCGCACGATTAGTCCCTCCGTCCGTAGTAGACACTGTTACTCAATACAGAATGACGTCTACTGCTGGCACGTTCTGTTATATTGATCCTGAGTACCAACAGACAGGTATGTTAGGGACAAAATCAGACATATACTCGTTGGGTATTATGCTGCTGCAAATTATCACTGCGAAACCTGCAATGGGCTTAACACACCATGTTGAGAGGTCAATAGAGAGAGGCCAGTTCAAGGAAATGCTTGATCAGTCAGTGAAGGACTGGCCAGTGGAGGATGCTCTTTCGTATGCAAAGATGGCACTGAAGTGTGCTGAATTGAGGAGAAAGGATCGCCCTGATCTTGCGACAGTTATACTACCGGAATTGAACAGGTTGAGGAACTTGGGACATTCTTACGAGGCTGTGTGTTATGGGGGAAGCAGCAATAGCAACAGCAGCAGCAGCGGCAGCAGCAGCAGCAGCCCCA
>NC_033799.1:18936689-18964497 GCF_001876935.1 Asparagus officinalis | reverse complement strand
GTTTTGGGACTTTCTCTCCAAGTATTGCTTCCAGCAACACTTCCAGCAATTTCAGTAATTCACAGCAGCGGCCATTGTCAATTTTAAGCCAGGTTAGTTTTATTTTGATTGTAACAAAAAATTTTGTTTCTTCGCGAATGCATTGCCTGCAATGCAAGTTGTGGCAATTTTTCGTCCCAAGTGCTATTTTATAAGCACGTACACCTTCTGGTCTCCATGATGACATTAATTCACATGAGTTTTCTAAAACTCATAGTGGAATGTTGTGGGAATGTTCTTGGTAAATGTCTACTCTGATGATCATATGATTCTCACGTTACTTTAAAAAATATGGGAAAATAACATAATCATAGGGACTTGGGGATGTACGTGCTAATAAAATCTAAAATGGGTGGTAACTAGCTAGACATCTATAGTGCAGATGTGCATCTGCAAAAAAGCCCGAAAACTACTTTGGGAACGCTCACAACAATGCATCTTTCTCATTTATAGGTAAGGAGAAGCAATTCGAGTTTCCAACAGGTTACTTTTATTTAGATTGTAAATAAAACTTCGGAACAAATTTCACAAAACCATCATTCATTATTACAGGTTAGCAGAAAAATATCCCAAGCTATTTTTATTATAAAAAACTACCCAAAGTTTTAAATCAACATAAAACTACAATGATGGCATCAACTGTACGATGCGGTAAGAAAAATGAAATACCGTTATCTATAACTTGGAAAAGGAGGGGTGAGATGAGAGAAGTAGACTCAAGTAGTTGTATAAACCAATTGATGACAAATGTCCGAAAAAGTCATATAATGTGAAAACGTTTTAGAGATGGTTGGGTGTGATAGTTTAATACACAAAATTTTATCTAATAAGTTGAGGTTCTTTTCTAAAAAATTGCTGACAGATCATAATAGTTTACTGAAATGCTTCTTATTGAGCACATTACAAAACTATGTGATAGCTTTCTGATTATTTCTTAGGAGTTGTAAATCAAACTAGCAATGTTTGTTTCTCTTTTACAGGAACGACGAAGCAATCAAAGTCCCCATGCACCATGGATGCCAGCCAGTGGTACTTAACGTTTAACGTTTTCTGTTGGATAAAATCTGGATAAGTAGGCAAAGAAAAAGAGAGGGAGTTGGTGTAAAAAAGATTGGGTTGCTATATTATGCATGTTGTAAGATTTTTTTTTCTGAGGTTTGGATATGTAAACAGTCTTTCTTGCACTTGACAGTTATCTCCTTAACAAAAGCTGACCCAAAATTTTCGTAGCATCAGTGTATCGATTTAGCATTTGTTAGTAGCACAGAAGAAAAGGCAGTGTCAGAAATCAACATCATGTGAAACTAGGAGCAGTAAATGTCAGTTTACATAGGACAGAAATATTTATGTATGGATTTTTGAATTTGTTAAAAAAAATACCCTTCATAGAGAAGATATGACGTTTCTCTATGTAGATAAATCGAAAGACTTAAAATAGCATCATCCATGCTATAAAGACATTAATTATTCTTTA
This sequence comes from Asparagus officinalis, assembly GCF_001876935.1. Lineage (NCBI taxonomy): Eukaryota > Viridiplantae > Streptophyta > Magnoliopsida > Asparagales > Asparagaceae > Asparagus > Asparagus officinalis. The sequence goes on along the minus strand of NC_033799.1, from coordinate 18,962,984 downwards.
TGCTATCTATAGCAATAGAATTTATTATCATGTCGCTAGGTCATGCCTCGGTAATGAATGTAGTTTCTTACAGCAAAACTTATCATCTTTCATCTTTTTATAGAATTTTCACATAATTTGTCATCCAAATATGAAATAAGATTGCAAGCAAATCTTTAGAATAGTAGGATTAATTTATGAAACTTTAAAGAGCAGTTAATGCGGGGAGGAAATTACAGCTTTGCAACAAAAAATAAAAAGGGAAAAGGAGCTCAGAAATCTTACAGATGCAATCTACAACTTCCCATCAAAAGTTAGCATTACGAGCCAAGAAAAATTCCCTGCATCAAATTTCTAATCAAATCAAGATTTAGCAAGTTACCATCAGCTGAAGAAAACACAATGCGCTTCCAACTACACCAATATTGTTTCATCGCAAACGTGCTGTTAGAAACTATTGAAACATCAGTATATTGTTATAATAATATTTTAAACTAAAAATTGATGTTGCTCTGGACTTTAAAATATAGCCTTGTGATCTTATGCCATCTTACCCAACAGTTACCTGTGCAGTTGCTACAATAGACATCAGCAACAAAAGATGCCCAGAGGTTAAACAAATTTCTTCTGCTATCAAGCTGCCAAATCGTTTTGTCCAGAAAAATTTTAATGCAAGTATTTGGGCTATTGCTTCCGCTGCTAATATTGTTACATGAGACAACTTCAGTTCAGAATATTGCAGTAAACGAATGGCTCGAAAAAACTAGCAAAGATGGTAAAATAAACAATTTCACGTATTTAAAATGCTGACAGAATCCACAAGATATCAACAAAAGAAAAAAAATCATGCCTAAAATTTTTATTACTTGCGGCTTTCTTTTCATTTCCTTCCTGCATGGTTGCTGCCTCTGTCATAGCTGTTTCTTAGCAAAATCATTGTTAACATATAGATTGATCTACTGAAATCCAACTACTTATATGACACAAACTGTTTATATGAGGCAAACTATTTATCTCAAGTGGCTGTTCAGATTTGATATCTATCAGCCTCATTGTAGAAGTGTAAGAGGGAAAACCTGAGGGAAGCTTCTTCACAAATGAATCCACAAGATGAAATTTCTCCACTACTTGAGCCCTCCGCATCCGTATCTATCCTCTTACTTCAGTAGAATGTGTCCTTTATCTTGTTCTCTATATTGAACTGTTCTACTTCGTGTTTGGCGGTCTTGGACTACTGTCGTGATTATCCCATTGTTGTTGTTGCATTAATTGAATCCAGCAGAGAGCAAAATTTGTACTGCACCACATGGCAATCTTGAAAGTAGCATATAATTTTATTCATTAGAACTTATTTTAAAGTTTATAGGCAAACATTAATTATGTGGCTCAGCTTCTTAAAATAAAGCAAGAGAAAGAATACAGTAAAAGCACAAGCAGGCATAAAACGTACATTCTGCAGATAAAAGTTAGCTGAAGAATCCAGCAAAATTTTACTGTATTCTTCAGCAACAACAAGGTGGAGGTGGCAATGAGGCGTCTTGCTGTCTTCGGCATGGAAGTTAACAAGGGACAGCTGATCCCTGCCTGTTACATGTGGAGGAGCAATATGAGATCAAAGCTTACCCCCAACAAAATTTTCTTGTAATTTACGGCAATAGAGATGATAATGGGGAAAAGTAGATTTGATTGTGTGATGGGAATCAAATTTCTGGGTTTATTGTTGAGAAATAATTAGACTTGTTGATAAATGAAGAGAACGGACCTGGAGGTGGAGCTCGCCTGAAGCGCAGCTCGCCTGCGGGTGGAGGCGGAGCTCGCCTGAAGCGCTGGAGAGCGGAGAGCTCGCCTGCGGGTGGAAAACTGGATGAAGCTCGCATGCGGGCGTGGAGAGCTCGATTGGCGTGGAGCTCGCCTGACATGTGCGTGGAGCTCGCCTGATGGTTCGAGCTCGCCTGACGTGTGCCTGGCGTGGAGCTCACCTGATTCCCAGCACGTGACCTAGGGTTTCTCTATAGAAGATAACCCTGATCACAAGATTTCATTGAGCTTCATCTCGCGAATTTTTCAGAGGAGAAAATTCCTGTGGCAGCGGCTTGTCTCCAACGACGATTTCTCAAGACTTGCGGCGATATTTGAGAAAAGATTGAGCGGTGATTTTTAGAGTAAAAATCGCGCGGGTAATCGATCTTTGGACTGAGAGATCTTAAATTTGAGATCGTGTAATTTGTTATGGTTAAATAAGAAATTATTTGTGCGGCTCTGCGGACGCAGGCAAGTTTGTCGAACCACGTAAATATCGTTTATTGGCTATTGTTTGGGTTAGTTGTTTTCTCTCGAGGTGATTTAGCTTCCGCGGCTATGTGGGCGTCTTTCGTCCCAATAATTGATATCAGAGCCCTTTTATTCAGATTGGTGGTGATAGAATTTCTGATCTGAGTTGGTGCTTGGTTATTGTGTGGTGCACACAAGGTGTTTGCTGAAATTTCTAATGAAAAACGGATTCACTAAAACAAGTGGAGAATGTCTTCTACCAATAAAATAGTTAAAGTGAGAAAGTACGAGATCAAAAAGTTCAATGGGAAGAATGATTTTTTCCATTGGAGGACACATATGAAAAACTCGCTGATGTCGCAGAAATTGCACTGTGACGCCCATGTTTTCACACATGACTGTAGTCCAAGATGAACTCAGAGATGTCAAACCTGTCATGCAGCTACACTGTGCAACAACAGGTTTCACCATCACAGTAATATACTCTCTAGTGGAATAAAAAACAAGTGTAAGTACCAAACAGGCAAGATAATAGAAACAAATGCAATGAACATGATATAGAAAAAATATCCTAATAAATGTAATCATGTCTCAACTGAATAAATACTGAGTACAACTGAAGTCTGAAGTAAAAGTGAAGTATTTCAATATATAAGAGTCAACTGTAAGATAAACTAAGACACACAACTTTTACAAAATGAACTACAAATCTAATGACCAACTAAACCATAAATAAATGACTATGGAGAATCAACTACTAAATATAAGCGACGGCGACCATGCTGAAAGTCCGTCAACCTGCGGCTCTCCGAAACTCTGATTCGCTGCCTGAAAAGAAAGGAAAACAAAAAAGACAACAACAAGAGTGTCAGAGCGTTACAGCAAGATCATCTCCATCCGCCCCCAGGGGAATGGCTACTAAATGTGATGGATGCTCTATCTATTAAGCATAGTCTACCTATATTGTTTACCTTGTATTTAAGTGGGATCAATATTTAGAAATCCTCAACACGAGACGTAGTACGTCGAGCGAAATAATCCAAATAAGGAAACCCTCATGTATATACCATATGTCTCAAATTGGGGATAACTACATATCAATACCAAACTAAGAATAAACAATCTAAATAGAATCAATAATTAAAAACTTACAACACGAGACATAGTATGTCGAGCAAAATAATCCAAACAAGAAAACTCTCATGTATATACAATATGTCTCAAATTGTGAATCACTAATTATCAATTCCAAACTAAGAATAAAGGAAATACAATACAGGAAAGTAAAGTCATCATAATATTTGGTCAAAAATATCTTCCACTATCCCTTGGAAGATAACAGCATATAATCCCGCGTACTCACAAGAGTATAGTACCTCGGCCATATATAACTCAGCGATGAGTCATGTTCATATAGCGTCCGCCAAAGACTCGGGCTATCAGATAATTACTACAATGCAAATTCTCGTAAAGTTTATAATGCATCACACTATCGTGCGGGACAAACTACTAAATTGGCATCCTAAATATATACACGGCTCATTAGTCTCATCACATCTCTGTGTGGGACGGACTACCAAAATAAGTATCCTAGAAATACGGCTCACAAGACTCATCACATCATCGTGCCGGATGGACTACCAGATTATGTATCCTACAAATCGACTCAATGGCATGTACTAATGGTATATCGATGCACTATCCCAAGTAGTACTAAGCGGTGCCCATCAACGATATCCATGTATGTATATATGTATACTGTTTAAATACCTCATATCTCAAGTGTGATCGAAACCATACCTATAATAATCCTCTTTGGGATAACCGTGTGTATCCTACAACACTATACGTGTATTCACATGGTTGTACGTGTATCATCGTGCACCTCGAACCTCGTGTTCACGATTTAAATGTGCAAAAGAAATCATCGCAAACAAACAACAAAGACAATGGTCAATCGATCGCCCCTAGGTCGTAGGTCGACCGACGGCCCAAGTGCACAGAGTGCACCCGCATAAGACCACATCGGTCGACCGACGGCACTTGGTCGATTGACCGGCCAGAAGGGGTTTTGAAATCCTGGTGTTTTCACGTTCTGTGCTTTTGTTTTGAAACTTTACTCAAAAATATAATTGTGTTATCATGATACTTAGAACAAGATTAAAACTTCATAATTACTTAACAATGATTAACTTAAACATGCTTAAATCTCTTGAATTACACTAATTAGGGTTTAACATCCTAATTAACCAATAATTCTCAAATAAAGCGTGATTTATCAACATATAAATAAACATGGTTAGAACTAATCGTTGAACAGTTATGAATTAACGTACACATGTTCACATCACTTAGGTATCATAAACCTAGGGTTTGGACATCTTTAATTAGCAAGAAAACTCAATTAATTGTTAAACTAGAGTTTAAACATGATTTGAGAATGATTAACAAATTAAACACGAAATGAAATACTATCCTAATGATCATGATCATTAAACTAATAAAACAATGATTAAAATCAATAGATCTTACATTGATTTAAAGATTAAACATCATAAACTATGTTTTTAAAACATTGGGTTAAGCTTTAACATGAGATTAATCATTATGTCTGATAAAAAAACATGATCTTTACTAAGGGAATGGTTAGGAGGAAGATGATCTTGCCTTATCACATGTACAACCCTCTGAAACAATCAGTAAACGATCCCCCATCACCAAAAGTCACAAATCTCGTCTTTTCCTCGTTTCTCGCCTCATAAGACTCTCCCAAATTTCTCAAAATTGTTGGGACAAACCTGGGGCCTAATAGAACAGGGTCGCAGCAATAGTAGAGTGAAAGTAGAGATAAAAAGATGAACACACAGCTTTACATGGAAAACCCCCTAAAATTTTAGGTGAAAACCACATGCAATGATAGAAGAATCCACTATGAGGAGAAACTTAGGAGTTACAATCTCTCTATTATAAGGAGAAACTCTCTCTATTTTTTCTCTCTCACTCTTCTATATGAGGAGTTGTTTCTAGGATGAGTTTTTCGTTAAGAGTTTAGGGCCTATTTATAGTGTTTGGAAAATTACTATGCACTAATAAAATAATATTATTTTACTGTGCATCACTGTGTAACTTTTTTCATTTTCAAAAACACAGCTGCTTTCGGCGTATTATATATAGTGGGCCCCACACCTTTTTTAATTTTAATATTTATGGCTGCCTAACAATCTCCCGTTTGAAGATTTGATTGAGTATCAATCATATCTTCACGCCGTTCTTTCTATCTTGTCATCTTCATATTGCTTACGTCTCTAACAGACCACAAGAGGAACGACACCAAATAAATTTATCAGTATGGACTATTTTTGTCAAAAAATCTGCTAGATTATCTTTGGTATGAATTTTCTGCATATTCACTGTTCCTTCTTTCACTTTCTCACGAACGAAATGATACTGAACTCGAATGTGTTTGGGTTTTAAATGAAAGGCTAGATTTCTTGCCAAATGCAAAGCACTCTGACAATCACAAAATAAGGAAATCTTCTTTTGTTCATGGCTGAGTTCCCCCAGCACCATCTTCAACCATATCGCCTCTTTACTAGCTTGTGTAGCTGCTACATATTCTGCTTCTGTTTTTGAAGTAGCCACAACTGACTGTCGTTTTAAAACCCAGCTTACAGCTCCACCAGCAAGTACAAACATATAGCATGTAGTGGATTTGCTATTCACGATCACCTGCGTAATCAGAATCAACATATCCACTGACAATAAAATCAGATCCCCATAACATAATGCAACATTTGAGGTTCCCTGAATGTATCTTAGAACCCTCTTTACAGCATTCCAATGCTCTTTACTAGGATTCGTCATGTATCGACTAGCCACTCCCACTGCTTGTGCAATGTCTGGTCTTATACAAAGTATAACAAACATTAAACTTTCCACTGCTGATGCATATGGTACTCGATACTTCTTCATCCTCTCTTCTTCACTACTTGGACTCATATTAGAGGATAACTTGAAATTAACAGAAAGTATGATAGAAATTGACTTACAATCTTGCATGTTAAAGTAGCACAATATTTTCTTCAAATAATTCTTCTGAGAAAGACAAATCTTCCTATTAATTCTGTCTCAGTAAATTTGCATCCATAGAATCTTTTTGCAGATCTTAAATCCTTCATTTCAAATTCCCTAGCCAACTGAACCTTTAATTCTTTGATACGATCTTTGTTGGGGCCTTAAATCCTTCATTTCAAATTCCCTAGCCAACTGAACCTTTAATTCTTTGATACGATCTTTGTTGGGGCCTGCAACCAACATGTCGTCAACATACAGCCAACTGAACCTTTAATTCTTTGATACGATCTTTGTTGGGGCCTGCAACCAACATGTCGTCAACATAGAACAATAAGATAGCAAAGTTATTTTTGTCAAACCTCTTGAAATATGCACATGGGTCTGAATTAAGTCTATTGTATCTAAAGCTCATGATATATGAATTAAAATTTCTTATACCAACACCTCAGCTCCTGCTTTAGACCGTACAAAGATTTGTTCAATTTGCAAACCAAGTTCTTTTTTCCTTTTTATTTAAAACCTTCTGGTTAGCATGTAAATCTGTTCTTCAAGATCTCCATGAAGAAATGTTGTTTTTACATCTAGCTGCTCTAGATGTAAGTCAAATATAACGCTCATAACCAGGACTATTCGAACTATTGTAAGTCGAACTACAGAAGAAAATATTTCATTAAAGTCAATACATTCTTTCTGAGCTTATCCTTTTACCACCAATCTAGCATGATATCACTCCACTTGATCATCGTCATTTCACTTGATCTTATAGACCCATTTATTTTCAATAGTCTTTCTTTCTTGTGGTAGTGACACAAGTACCCAAGTCTTATTCTTACGAAGAGCTTCAATTTCTTCTTGCATTGCTGCCATCCACAAAGATGCGTCTATGCTATTTACAGCTTCATGAAAAGTTGATGGCTCGACATCCTCTGTTAGAAGGCAGTATGTAACATTACTCTCCGTAATATACTCTGAGTACCAAGTCGATGGTCTTCTCTCACGAGTTGACCTTCGAACTTCTGGAGCCTCGGACTCGACTGATACTTGTACATCATGTTCCAGTGTTGCTTTAGAAGAATTCTGATCATCTTTTACCTAAACAGCTACAGTCTTTGAGTCCTTCCTTGAATTGCTTTCTTTCTCTTCACTTTGTAGTTGATTCTCTACAAAGATAACATCTCTGCTGATTATAACCTTATGGGAAGTGGGATCCCACATACAATATCCCTTTATTCCATCAGCATACCTCAAGAATATGCATTTTCTAGATTTTGAATCCAACTTTGTAATTTCTTGGGCATTGTACATAACGTACACTAGACTTCAAAATATATGGAGGTTGAAATAATCAGCTGGCTTGCTAGTCTACATCTCCATCAGTGTCTTTAATTGTATTATGGTTGATGGAGATCGATTCACCACATAATAGATGGTTTTTACTGCTTCCACCCAAAAGACTTTATCCAGATTTACAGTTACCAACATAGCTCTTGTTCTTTCTAACAGAGTTCTGTTCATCTGCTCTACCAATCCATTTTGTTGAGGAGTATAAGCAGTACTGAATTGTCTTTTGATGCCTTCTTGCTTGCAGAATGCTAGGAATTCGTTGTTTGTGTATTCTCCTCTATTATCTAACCTCAAGAACTTGATCTTCTTCTCAAATTCAAGCTCGACCCACACTTTGTAGGCTTTAAAGACTGAGAACACATCCGCTTTCTTCTTGATAGGATATACCCAACATCTCCTGGAGTAATCATCAATAAATGATACAAAATATTTTGCTCCTCCTAAGGATATAACTGGTGCTTGTCATACATCAGAATGAACCAGTTCCAGAATAGTCTTGTTTCTAGAAGAAAGCAGATGTTGATTACTTGTAACACAATGATTTCAGGATGAAAGAGCTACTGAATTAAGTCCAGGAAGCAGCTTCTAATTGGAGAGTATCTTCAAGCCTCGTTCTGACATGTGGCCTAGTTTGTCATGCCACATCATAGTTTGTTCTTCTCCACGGCTGGTTGATGCCACACATGAATCAACTTCCTGCAGAGTCTCTCCCTTGAGCATGTATAAATTTACAGCTATCTTTTCTCCTTTTATGACAACAAGTGCCCCTCTAACAATCTTCATAATCTCATTTTCTATATGAGTCTTGCACCCGAGCTCATCTAATTGTCCTAAAGACAATAGATTCTTCTTCAGGCTCTTCACATGTCGTACATCTTGAATGGTGCATACTGTACCATCAAATATTTTAATTTTGATAGTGCCAATACTAAAAATCTCTAAGGCATGATCATTCCCCATGAATACAGATCCTCCTGAGATAGGTTCATATTTGTGAAACCATTCTCTTCGGGAGGTCATGTGCCAGGAGGCTGCTGAATCTAGGATCCAGACATTAGTAAACCTCTTTCTGCCCTCATCAATAGTAGTTACTCCACTATATAAAATTTCATCATCATCTGATGTGATGACAACACATCCTTGAGATGTTGATGGCTCTAAAGACTTTTTATCTCTACTCTTCTTATTGTGCCAACACTCTGTTTGATGTGCCCTCTTTTGCCACAGTTGCAGCATTTGATATTATTCTTACTTTATGATTTTGATCTACCATGGGTATGACTCTCACTGGAGCCACATTCTGTTGATCTTCCTCTCGTCACCGTTAAGGCCTTTGCTTGTTGCGAACTTGCTTGTCTGTCTTCTTTGTTCTTGTGCCGATTTTCTTCCTTCAGAATAACGACTGTAACATCGTCGAAAACTAGATTATCCGTAAGGATGTTGTTTATGAGATTGATGATGAGCTAATTATACGAGTTAGGTAGACTCTGAAGTAGAAGTTCTGCACGTTCATTCACACTGATTTCATGCCCCAACGATGTGAGTTGGGAGAACAGTGTGTTTAGGATGTTGATGTGGTCGGTTATCAATGTAGATTCCGCCATCCTCTAAGTATAAAGTCTCTTTTTTAAAAAGATTTTGTTATGCAGGGATTTTACCTCATATATCTTTGTTAGAGTATCCCAGATCTCATTTGCTGTCTTCTTCTCCTTTATGTTTGACAGTACCCTGTCTGCTAATGCCAGATGAAGATTTACATTAGCATTTCCGACCATCTCGTTCCTCTTCTTATAATCTGTGATATCGTCTGGCCTTGCACCGATGATCGTTAAGCAATTATCTTTTTCTCAAGATAGCATTTATCTTTAACTTTCACAGCGAGAAATTACTCCCGTTAAATTTCTCTATCTCGACTTCGCCACCATTACTTTTACCATGAACAGTAACTTCTTACTATTTCACGTAAATAGTAACTGTATTATGAATAGTTTCTGTATCCATGAATAGTACCATACTTGTGAATAGTATCATATTTATGAACAATACCGTACTCGTGAATAGTACACATCACCTTCAAAGGGTAAATGATAATCTAACTTATTTTCTGATATGGAGAATCAACCTTTGGTGGTAGCCACAGAGCATACAATAAGTAGATACACTCACCCTAATACAAGCTCTGATACTACTTGTTAGGACAAACCCGGGACCCAATAGAACTGGGTCGTAGTAATAGTAGAGTGAAAGTAGAGATAAAAAGATGAACACACAGATTTACGTGAAAAACACCCTAAAATTTTAGGGTAAAAAACACGGGTAAGGATAGAAAAATTCACTATGAGAAAAAACTTAGGAGTTACAATCTCTCTATTATAAGGAGAAACTCTCTCTATTTTTTCTCTCTCTCTTCTATATGAGGAGTTGTTTCTGGGTTGGGTTTTTCCTTAAGAGTTTGGGGCCTATTTATAGTGTTTGGAAAAACACTATGCAACTTTTTCCATTTTCAAAAAACGCAGCTGCTTTTGGTGCATTATATATAGTGGACCCATACCTTTTTTTTAATTTCAATATTTGTGATTGCCTGACAAAAGTATGATTAGGGTTTGAGAGAGAGGAAGAGGGGCTGCTAAGCTTTGGAATACTGATGAAAAATATATTTTCGTGTGTAAACATGTATTTATATAACTGCAAACCCGAATCAAAATAGCCCAAACCCGAAATAGGAAACCCAGTCAGACTGAGAAATAGTCTTTGATATTTTGGCTGTAATTTTCTCGTCCGACCTCGGAATGTGGTGATTTAAGATGAGTTGTAAATATATTAAAGAGACCTACAACTTTTATCTTTTTGAGTTTTTCTAGATTCTAATTGTATCGGTATGTAATGCATTAACTGGTCATTTTTCTAGATTTCTTCTTTGTGCATGTTTAACCTTTGTATATTCTCATATATACTCTTAATTAATTTCAAATCAATTGTTAGCATAATCATTCATCCATAAAATGATATTCATCATAATTAGAGCTCATTTATCAATATAATTCATACTATTTGCCAAAATTCACGGGATTTTATATTCACTCTCCCTTAAAAGAATTTTGTCCTCAAAATTCCCCAATTGTATCTTAGAGATTAATAATATGAGAAAAGAACGATGAGGGGGTAATCCATTCAAGGAAACTTTCACATACATATCTCGTACCATTAATCTCCAGATATGAAACATAAACGATATTTACACTTAACAATTTAGAATGCAAATACTCCCACTTAACCCCTAACTAAACGGAACCAGTACGTCAAGTGAAAAATCTAAACAATGAACCCCCTATGCATATACCATATATTCCGAATGATTAGGAGCTAAGTGTTAATACCCTCATTCCAGCGTTAAATATAAATATGACTATATAGATAATCATAAATATAAGCAATTCATAATTAATTATTTTACCTGCTCAAATAGGTACAGGTAGTCGCGATGCATATCCTCCTCGCGCTCCCAAGAAGCCTCTTTAGCTCATTTCCGATTCCCGAACTTTTACTAAAGGAATCACTTTATTTCTAAGTCTTTTGTCCTCTCTAGTAAGTATACTGACTGGAACCTCGATGGTGGTCAAGTCATCAGCAGTTCAATCTTTGGTGTGTCCAACACTCTCTGTTGCTCCTCGTCGAATAAATGCTTCTTGAGCATCGAAACATGGAAAACATCATGTATACTCGACATCAAAGCTGGAATATCTAGCCAATACGAAACGACTCTAATGCACTCAACAATTCTGAATAGACCAATATACCTCGGGGCAAGCTTTCCTCATCTGCTAAATCGCTAAACTCTCTTCATCGGTGATACGTTCAATAAAACATAGTCTCCAACCTGGAACTCTAGCGATCGTCACCTCTGATATGCGTAGCTCTTCTACCGACTCTGCGCTGCAAGAATACGTTCTCGAATTATTGCTACCTTCTCTGTGGTCTGTCTCACGAGCTCCGGTCAAGCAACAAGTTTTCCTCTAGTTCTGCCTAACAAATAGGGGATCAACTAGGCCTCCCGTACAATGCATCATATGGTGTCATGCCTATAGTCGCTTGATAACTATTGTTATAATTAAACTCGATCAATAGAATGTGGTCCTCCCAACTACCCTGAAAATCAATAATGCACGCTCACAACATATCTTTCAACACTTTATTAACCCTCTCTGTCTACCCATCTGTCTGCGGGTGGAACACACTAAAATATGATAACTGGCTGCTGAAAGAGTTCTGGAAGCTCCTCCAGAAATGCAAAGTGAAACCCAGGGGAAATGAGGAGGGGCAGCTACCTTAGGCCTATTCAACTATTTCTTACGGGATACTGTAGTCTATCCCTCTTCTGGCAAAGGAAGGATCCCTAGCTGGGAGGTGGAAGGGGAGGGGAGAGATGATGGGTACCCTTTAGGAGGTCTGCAAATGAGGAGAAAACAGGCGGCTGTTTGGGAGCAGGTTGAGAGAGAGGAATGGTTGTTTTGGAGGAAGGCAGTGAAGGGAAAGCAAAAAAAGGTGGTTTTGTAGGCGGAGCGACTGGGTTTGGTGGAACGGTAGGCTGAGGAGTAGGGGACAGAGGGGTGATGGTGATCTTGCTGTGATTGATGGAGACTAAACGATGCTTCGAGACGCGTGCCGCCACTTGAACAATGAAGACTCCTTTTCGCCTTCCTTGTCGCCTATTAGAATTCATCCCGCCTCATGAAATGTTGAATTCTTGTTTTAAAGATTTTTTTAGTAGAAAATAAGGGAAAGCCCATGTTCATTTCATTCATGAATATAAAAGATGGACACGATGATGTGTCCTAAAAATATAGATAGAAATGCATTCTTTTTGAATTGATTATGTTCTTAGAAATATTAGGTTTGCTGTTGTTATAAGAATGGGCCACTTCCTAAATCTAGCCCAGCAAAAGTTAGCAAAGACTAGTGTAATATCGCCCTAGTTGCGGAAAGAACTCCCAAAGTTTTGTCTATGCGGATAGACCCTGTAGTATCCCCTAAGTGCGGATTGACCTCCTCAATGAACTTTTTTGACTCTTTTAAAAGTTAAAAAAAGGGCATATAATCTCACTAGTAAAACTATAAGGCTGCGTTTGGCAAAAGGATAAATGGTGGGTTAAGTGGGTTTAACCCTCCATTAGCCTGCCAAACACAAAAATAAGGAGAAGGGTTAACAATCCCGCACGTGATCCACTTTGCCCATTTATCCCGTCATAAGAGGGGATAACTATTCCCCATAAAAAGGCGGAACAAGGCTTGTTCCGCCTTCTCACGCGAAGGTAGGCGGTAGAATTTTTCCAGTTCTAATCTCGCAACGGGATTAGGGGAATCATTGCAGCTAAATTTCGAAGAAAAAACTGGTGAAATTCGCAGCAACAATCCGCCCAAATTGAAAGTGGGGGAAAAATAGAATGATGTGGAAGGACCTAAGGAGCAAGAACTTTGTCACAAATTACCACCTAGTTTCTTTCCTTTCCCCGTCAAATGGTCTGTCAAAAAGTTGGATATTTCGTGGAAGGGAATGAAATGATACGAAAAGTGGTTGTATAACAGATTACAGTCTTAAGAAAAAGGTCTTTATTCAAGTAAAAGAAGAATATGCTTAGTAGGAATTCTGGAAATTATTAAAAAAATGTCAATTGAGAAAGACCTAGGTCAACAATAAGCCATACATAATACATGCTAGACTGAATGAGGTAGGATGTAAATGGTTTTTCTGAATGATGGGCTTGCTAATGATACCAACATCAATATAGTACATCCCTATTAGATAGTGGTTGTGTGGCTTAGTTCCATTAGTAGTTTGTTCTTATGATTTTTGCTTATGTAATTTGTTCTATGGATTATCAATGTCAATCAGTTCTTGAATTTCTTGAAGTTTACATGTTGAAATGCGAGCAACTTGTTTTCATAATGTTACAGTTCATTGAATGCATTAGCCTATTGTTGATAACTTGAAAGTTTGTTTAATTGCAACAGTTTCTTACTTCAATGAATTTTAGGTGATTTCTAGTTCGTTTGCAACTTCCGTGAGATGAAACTTTTGTCTGGCTGATGTTAGCTAGGTTGTGGTCGTAGTCGTGGTTATATATGCTTAGTACAAACTTTTTTAAGCATGTCAATATTTTATTTCAGTCCTAAATATTGATATGTTTGCAGCTTGTAAAAATAATAGGGTTCTTAGTATACATGGGAAATGTCTGTTTCATTATGCATTTATACATGCACTTGAAGATAGGTGACTTTTCATTATGCATTTATACATGTCAATATTTTATTTCAATGTTAAATGAGGATAAGGTTTGAGCCACAAAGAAGACTTTTGTTTTATTGATGCCTCTCCTTGGGCCAATGAAATATGCAGAACTTTAGATCAAAAGTCTGTGAAGATGCTCTCTAATTATGCTAATGTTTATTGAATGGAACAACCATGCTCCACCCAATAGCTTTTGTGCTTGCTAAGACCCTTGTCCGTTATCAGATTTAGCTTGTTGTTTCAAATGCTTTATTCCCAGATCCATGACCTGTAGCTTCAAATGCTTTATTCCCAGATGCGCCAGTAGCTAGAGATTTATCTGAAATTGCAAGACATGGACAAAAGTTTGGGTGAAACTCCTCGACTGCCGGCCTTGTCCAGTCTTCTTTCTTTTTGGGCTACGCCTTGAGTCAATTACCTGGTGGATGGCTTTCTAAGATATTTGGTGGAAGGTTGGTTTTGAGCAAACATGCATTATGCTTAAAGTTAAACGAGAGCAAAATTTGGGTCATCATGTTTACTGAAGATGCTCTCTAATTATGCTAATGTTTACTGAATGGTGTAGATGAAAATTTTACTCATGAGGGAACTTAGGTGAGGTCTAAGGCTATCAGTTATAGTGTCATGCTTGGAACATCATTAGAGTATTGTGTTAGGATACACCCCAATAAGAACGCCTCTAACGGAGACACAATACACAAAATAAAGGCACAAGATCAACCAGAGTACTCACAGATATACGTGGTTCACTCCTTCAAAGCTACTCCACGGTACAACGACGACGCCAAATTCTTTTATATCCCAAAAGAATAGATCAAAGAGAACACCCTCTCTTGATCAGATACACTCCAAGAACTCTCACAATCTCTCTCTGTGTTTTCTCTCTTACTCTTCTATAAGAGGAGTTGTTTCTGGGATGAGATTTCCTTAAGAGTTTAGGGCCCTATTTATAGTGTTTGGAAAATACTATGCACAAATAAAATATTATCAATGGGACCCGCCACTAACAATAAAATATTTGTGGGACCCACCACCTTTTCATTCTTCAAATCTGTCAAGCCACCGAATTTTGTTAGTCAACAAAATTGGCTCATTTGTCAAATAAGGTGGGCTGGAGCTGCAGCTAACAATCTCCCACTTGAAGATTTGATTGAGTATCAATCATATCTTCACACCCTTCTTGGTTGCATCACAATCTCCCACTTGAAGATTTGATTGAGTATCAATCATATCTTCACACCCTTCTTGGTTGCATCATCCAGATGTCTTGTATCTTTAGCGTCTTGCACGGCCTTCAACATTCTCAACGGAGGCCATATGAGGCTGCACACAGCCTCACCTTCTCGAGCAGAATTGACTTGGTCAGCATATCGGCTGGATTGTACCTCGTATCAATCTTCACAAGCTTGAACTCGTTCCTGCTTTGCCATCTCCGTATGGCATGGTGCTTCACGTCAACATGTTTGGTCCGAGCATGGAATGCGTCGTTCTCTGACAAGTGAATGGCACTCTGACTGTCGCAGTGGATGAAGTATTTCTCAAAGCTTACTCCAAGCTCGAGAAGAAAAGCCTTCAACCATAGCAACTCCTTTGCTGCCTCTGCTGCAGACACGTACTCAGCTTCGGTTGTCGACAAAGCCATAGTATCATGTAACTTGGATCTCTAACTTATCGCTCCACCACCCAAGATGAAGATGTAGTCGCTTGTACTCCTTCTCGAATCTATGTCCCCGGCATAGTCTGCATCACAAAAGCCCTATAGCTGTAAATTTGTCCTGCCATACTCAAGACAACGGTCAGACGAGCTTCTCAAGTAGCGTAGAAGCCACTTGACCGCACCCCAGTGTTGTTTCCCTGGATTGCTCATGAAATGGCTCACAACTCCTACTCCTTATGCAATATCTGGCCTCGTACACACCATCGCATACATCAAACTCCCGACGGGAGATGCATATGGTATGTTGGCCATGAACTCATGCTCTTCAGCGGTCTCTGGTGCTTGGGTCTTTGATAGCTTGAAATGACTCGCAAATAGCGAGCCCACTGGTTTAGCTTTCTCCATGCCAAACTTTTAAAGAATCTTCTTAATGTAGGCTTTCTAAGACAACCTCAGCCTCCATGTTGATCTGTCTCTGATGATCCTCATTCTCAGAATCTGGTTTGCTGGACCCAGATCCTTCATCTCGAAGCACTCGGAGAGACGCCCCTTGAGTTCCTCAATGCGGGCCAAGTCGGACCCTACAATCAACATGTCATCAACATAAATCAAGAGTATCACATAGGATTTGCCGTATCTCTTGATGAAGCAGCAATGGTCTGTGTCGCATTTGAGAAAACCGTTTTCCTCCATAAAGTTCTCGAACTTCATGTACCACTGTCGCGGAGCTTGCTTCAGACCATACAAACTCTTGAGCAGGCGACACACGAGGCCCTCCTTACCTCGTTCCTCGAATCCCACTGGTTGATGCATATAGATCTCCTCCTCCAAATCTCCATGAAGGAATGCTGTCTTCACATCCATCTGCTCTAGATGGAGATCTCGAACTGCCACAATGCTTAGCACAGTTCAGATCGTGGTCAACTTGACGACGGGAGCAAAAACGTCAGAATAGTCTATCCCTGCTTTCTGCTCATAGCCCTTCACTACAAGTCTCGCCTTGTAGCGTCTCTGTCCATCGGCTTCATCCTTGACCCGATAAATCCACCGATTGTGAAGAGCCTTTCTCCCTCTTGGAAGTTTTACGAGCTCCCAAGTCCTATTCTTCATCAAGGACTTCATTTCTTCCTCTATGGCAGACTCCCACTCGCCCCAAGTTTTGCCGGTCTGCTGTACCTCCTCATAGCTTTCTGGCTCACCATTGTTAGTCAGGAGAAGATAATTCATGGTGGAAAGATATCTCTCTGGCACCCTTGCATTTCTTGGAGCTTTGTGAATTGCGATCGGTAACTCTGCTGGATCATGCTGCTGTGCATCCCGCACGTTCTCTTGGTCTCCGTCTTCTATGCTGATTGGTATCTCACCACCGTCCTCACTGTCAGCAATATCTGGAAAAAGAGGGGGAGATAGCTGACTCCCACTCACCTCTTTGGTTTTGTACACCGCATTCTCATGGAACACGACGTCACGACTACGCACCACCTTGCGCGCATCGTGATCCCAGAAACGGTACCCATACTCATCTCCTCCATAGCCGATGAAAAAGAGCTTCTTTGACTTTGGATCAACCTTTGACCGGTCTGAAGGATTGGTCATGACATAGGCGTCACAACCAAATACTCGTAAGTGTTTTAGCTTCAGCTTCTTTCCGGTCCAAGCCTCTTCAGGTATCCCATAACTGAGAGCCGCGGATGGCCCACGGTTGATCAAGTATGCAGCAGTATTGACAGCTTCAGCCCAAAAGCTCTTGGGCAATCCGGAATGGATCCTCATGCTCCTGGCGCGCTCCAAGATAGTACGATTCATGCACTCCGCCACTCCATTGCGCTGAGGTGTGCCTGGGACGGTCTTCAGTCTCCGAATCCCACGGGACGAGCAGAAGTTTTTGAACTCCTAGCTGCAATACTCGCCTCCATTATCGGATTTTAGGCACTTCAACTTATTACCTGTTTCGTTCTCCACATAGGCAAGCCACTTCTTGAAGATGATGAAAACATCTGACTTGTGCTTCAAGAAGAACACCCACAGTTTTCTAGTAGCATCATCAATAAAAGTGACAAAATAAAGAGAGTTGCCAACAGATGGGACTTGCACAGGTCCCCACACGTCAGTGTGCACCAACTCCAATTTCTGCAGTTTTGGAGCCGGTCCGGTCTTGTTGAAGCTCGCCTTCTTTTGTTTGCCTAGGATGCAGTCCTCACAGAAAGTCAAATCGATCTTGTTCAGACCCTGTTTGTTGGAAATTTGCAGTAAAAATACAATGAAAGAAAATTTGACTTGTATTCCTCTCAAAATCAATTACAATTTGGATTCTGATTACAAAAGAGAGGAGAATGAATTTGATTCTCCCCTTTGTTTAATTCTGGGTTCTTCACGGTGGCGATGAGATGCCTCCCTCGAATGCTCGCGTCGAGTTTGCTTCTCGTTGACGATCCGAACGTCTTGATTCACTGGAACGATGTCTTCTCCTCACGATTTGACGCTGTGGAGAACTTGCGTAGCAAGTTTTGAAATAACTCTTGACGAGTTGATAACTCTGAACGAATTTTAGAAGAACTCGTAGAGTAGGTTTTGAACTCTGATCGAGTTGATAACTCTGACGAGTTTTAGAAGAACTTGCAGAGCAAGTTTTGAACTCTGATCGAGTTGATAACTCTGAACGAGTTTGAACTCTTGAAAAAGAGTTGATTTGAACCGAAAGTCGGTTATAAGCCAAGGGAATGCTCCTGTGGTCGATCGTTGCTGAGGATGAACGTCGATCGCCCCCTTGCTGCCCAAAAAGAAGGATCCCAGAGCCCAGAGCCAAAAGCCAGCCAAAAAGGAGAGCCCGAACTCAGTTGAGTTTCCCACTATTTATAGGGGGTTTAGGGGTGGCAACTGCCCCCTTAATTAGCTCCTCCATGGGCTGAGTGGGGTGTAACCACCCCCTCTTAAACAGCTCCCGAAATAGTGGGGAAAACGGTTTTGAAACCGTTCTGTTAGTGCTTTGAACGAGTCAAAACGCTGAAAACAGCGTTCTGGGCCTTAACTCTGCGTCTTATTGATGAGACGCAGAGTTGGGCGCTTGTTGGGAGTTGAAAACGCAAGGGCCGCTTGCGTTCGGACCTTAACTCTGCGTCTTAAAGATGAGACGCAGAGTTGGGCGCTCGCTGGGAGTCGAAACGCACAGGCCGCATGCGTTTTAGAGATGAACTCTGCGTTTTAGGCTAAAAACGCAGAGTTGGGCCTGTTTAAAGGCTGAAAACGCACAGTTGTGCTGTTTTAGAGATTAACTCTGCGTTTCTAGACTGAAAACGCAGAGTTGAGCCTGTTTAAAGGCTGAAAACGCACAGTTGTGCTGTTTTAGAGATTAACTCTGCGTTTCTAGACTGAAAACGCAGAGTTGAGCCTGTTTAAAGGCTGAAAACGCACAGTTGTGCTGTTTTAGCGATTAACTCTGCGTTTTGATGTTGAAAACGCAGAGTTGAGCATGTGCGCTTTGACTCTGTAATGCAGAGGCGAACCTTAGGCGGGCTTGGCGGGCTTCAGGCTAAGTCCAATGTTCTGATGAAGTCCAGTCTTGCAGACGGACCTCAGAACATAATTTGCTGCGAAGAACAGGTCATAACTTTCAAACCGTAAGTCGGAATTAGACGAATTATATATGAAAATCGGCTATCTCGACGAGACGGGGCCATCCGAACCAAGCCGAAGGCTTCGGTTCGCTTCCTCCGTTTTGCCAAATTCCTTACGGTTTGAGAGATATCTGCATTCTAATATGAAGAGACCGTCAATTTGTAGTCTCTTTTGCTAGAGCTTTGCACAGATCGTCCTCTTGTAATCTTCGTCTTGGCTCCTTGAAAATATGAGAGTCGTCAGATTGTAACTCCCGATGTTGATTGTGAAGGCTATTGAATTGGAGTTTTCATCAGTTGTCGTGAAGGTCCTCAAATTGTAGCCTACTGGAAGTCGTCAGATTGTAACTTCCATCATCGGTGTTTGATGGGGGATAAGCTATCTATTGTGATTTTTAGACAGCCTACAGAACCCCCTCCAAAGTTTTCGAAAGTTCGCGGTTGACTGGGACGAATTTTCGGAATACTTTGGATCTCAACTCTGATCTTGGAGCTGTTGATTCCTTGTCACAAAGGAGTTGTTCTCTGCACTCGCTTCGAAAGCAGCTTGGTTGAACGGATTTTCCATGCAGGACCTGTGTGAAGGTATGTGCCATAATCCTGCTTCTGGAATGTGGGGGTGGACCCTGCATTTTGAACTTGAGATGCGGGTTTCACCGTTGCATGTTGAATTTGGAACACAGGTGTGACCTCGGCGTTTGGTTTTTTGCATCGCGGGTCAACATTTTGACTTAAGACATGGAAGTGGCTTCCGTGCATTTTTGACTAAGTCTTTGAGACTTGTCTTTGGCGCATCTGTTTTAAGTCTCGACTCACATCTATTAAGCCGATGGGCCTGCAAATGTGCGTAGGATTTTTGGCAAACCCTCAGCCATCAACGGATTTGATAAGCCTTTACCGACTACCGTTTGAGTCGGGCTAGCATGTGAATTATCTAGGTCCGTTCCACATGTAACGTTGTGCTAAGAGAATGAACTCTCTTAGTCTTGATGCTATGATTTTGAATACATAGACTTTGTCATTTTGACGGGAAAAGACTAACCGGCAACGCGTGTTAGGCGTAGACTTATCTCTATTTAGGGATCGAGATAAAGTCCCCCATGCGTGTGAGGCATGGATTTTGATGTCCTTTTCACGGTAAAAGACTAACCGGCAACGCGTGTTAGGCGTAGACTTATCTCTATTTAGGGATCAAGATAAAGTCCCCCATGCGTGTGAGGCATGGATTTTGATGTCCTTTTCACGGTAAAAGACTAACCGGCAACGTGTGTTAGACATTGACTTATCCCTACTTAGGATTCAGGATAAAATTCCCCATGCGTGTAAGGCATGGATTTTGGCGTTATTAATAACGACCTGCTACGATATTGAATACGTAGGCTTTGCTATTATTGCGGGAATAGGCTACCCGGCAGCATGTGTTAGATGCAGACTTATCTCTAATTAGGGATCGAGATAAAGTCCCCCATGCGTGAAGGCATGGATTTTTGGTGTCATTTCTTCCTGTGTAGCTTGAAACACCGAAAGAATTAACAAGTTCATTGGGGGGTTGACTGTTAGAGGTGTTATGTTAACATAACAGTATTTTACGGACCTATCGCTCTATTGAAGAGAGTCGATAAGTTGATTTGGTCGTCAGAGGTGTGGTGTTAACTTGACGAGTTTGTGGACCTATCGCTCCATTGAAGAGAGTCGATAAGCGGATTTTGTCAGAGGTGTAGTGTTAACGTGACAAGAAAGATATTGCTATGGAAGCAATTTTGAGAACTTATCGCTCAATTGGAGAGAGTCGATAAGTTGATTTGGTCGTCAGAGGTGTGGTGTTAACTTGACGAGTTTGTGGACCTATCGCTCTATTGAAGAGAGTCGATAAGTGGATTTTGTCAGAGGTGTAGTGTTAACGTGACAAGAAAGATATTGCTATGGAAGCAATTTTGAGAACTTATCGCTCTATTGGAAAGAGTCGATAAGTTGATTTTGTCAGAGGTGTAGTGTTAACGTGACAGGATTTGTGTTGCAATTGGAGCAACTTTGGGGACTTATCATCCTATTGACGAGGATTGATAAGTGGGTTTTGTCAGAGGTGTATTGTTAACGTGACAAGAATTTGGAGTGATGCAAACTGAATGCATACTCTGTGGGGATGATGATCGTCAGAAGTGTAATGTTAACTCGACGATGTGAAAGATTCGTTACTCTTAATCCAGTGGATTCCAAGTAACCAACCCCCAGTCTTGATGAAGACTTAGCAGGGGAATAAAAAAGAGGTAGACAAGGCACATAGCCTAGTGGGGCACTATCCATAAAGTCGGAATAGAGGCACATCACCTGGTAGGCCATTATCTGATGAGTTTGACTATCAGAGGTAACTGTTAACATGATAGTTGTTGGACCCGCCATCCTACTGAAGAGGATTAGCTTCAGTGGCCGTAGTACCTTTCCCTTCTGACTGGGAAGAGTAAGCCTGGTCCAGTTGCTCAGGAGAAGATTGGGCTTGGTCTGATTGCTCAGGTTGATCCTGCCTACTTGGTTCTTCAGCTTTGATCCTGGCAATAATTTTTTGAGCATGCTCGCCTTGAGAGATTAGTTGTCTCCAGGAACGGCATTCTACAACTCCTATTCGAGCTAGGAGGTCGGTTTGTAAGTTGTGTCGACAGGTTTGTACTAGGGTAGACTATGTCATACCTGTCAGACAACGCAAGGCCATATTTCGAAACCTTTTGACGAAGGCTTTGACTGATTCCCTCTTCTTCTGCTTAGTAGAGAGAAGGGTATGGATGGAGACTTCTGTATCCTCTTCAAAGAATCTTGACAGGAAGAGTCTCTCTAGATCCGCCCACTTTTGGATACAGCCCGCAGGCAGTTTCCTGAACCATTCAAAGGCAATTCCCTTGAGGGTGCCAATGAACAATCGAGCCAGTATGGCATCGTTCGATATTATATTTCCAGTCTGTGACTTGAAATGATAAATATGTTGGTTCGGTGATCCCGTGCCGTCAAAAGTTTGTAGCGTCGGGACCTCGAACTTTGGAGGATAAGGGGATGCATCCCATTCGGCAGGATAGGGTCTGATAACTCCCTCATCTTGGAGCTCGCTTCTGTTAGCAATGGCTTTAAGGCGGGCTTCCAATTCTTCCATTTTGGCAGACTGAAGATTCTGCTCGTTCTCAGATTCCAGTTTGTGGGCTTCTTGGTCAGAAGCTGTATCATCAACCACTTTTCCCTTCCCTTTGCTTGTGTGAGGTCGGGATGAAGACGCTTTTCCTCTCCGGGAAGATTCTTGCCTAAGCGGCGAATCTGTCTCTTGAGATTTGGCCTTGTCTGCGACGATTTGAGTCAACATGGCCATGAGTTCATTGATGGCCTCCTGCTGAGATTTGAGCATGGCTTCCTGTTCATCAAGTCTCTTTGAAAGGTCTTCCGAATGTTCTGCCATGTGGACGAAGCTCTCATGCCCAACGAAAGAGCTTGATGATTGGGACTCCGCAATGGCTGAGTGTTCGTCATCGGAATTAGTTCCTCTGGCTAAACTCTGATAGTTGATAGGAGGAATGGCTCCTGTTCGAGTCCGAGTACGTTGGTAGATTCCTTCAAACTCGTTAGTGATTTCTCTGACGCTTGGAGAACGATCTGTCTCTGACTCGTCAGAACTAAGGGTTGATGATCTCCCTCTACCAACCATGTTAGAAGTGACTCTAAGGTATTTATCCTCTAAAGTCTTCTTCCTGTGAGGATGTCGTCGATTATTGAGCAAAACGACATTCGTCGGTCGGTTGAACATCGACAGCAATTCCCGCAAGTCAGAGACTTGGGATGAACCTCTCACAGAGCGTGAGGGTAAAGATGGAACCCCCTGTCCATTAAAGGATGAGACTGGCTCCTGGTGAACATGGATCTTGAGTCCACGTTGATCTTTTTGAACACGACAAATCTCATCGTGTTCTGAAGAAGAAACACGAGGGTCGTGTTCTGTTTTACTAACGCTAGACCGAAGTCTGCGTTTTGTTGATGAAACGCACCTTTGCCGGTTGCGTTTTTGTTGGTTAACGCAGTTTGTAAGTCTGCGTTTTGGATCTTGAACGCACTCCTGAGAGTTGCGTTTTGGTTCTGAAACGCACTCCTGAGAGTTGCATTCCGCCAAATCAACGCAGTTTTGAAGGCTGCGTTTTGATTGCACAACGCACCACTGAGGGCTGCGTTTGGCATAAACTGAGCCCACTCCTTTAGAGGTAGGGCTGCTCGAGTAATCTCGGCGACTAAAGGAGAGGGTTTCCTTTGGCATAGGAGCAACCTTTGGAGCTTTAGTCTCCTTGGCACCTCTCACAGAGCGTGAGGGTAGAGATGGAACCCCCTGTCCGTTAAAGGATGGGACTGGTTCTTGGTAAACATGAATTTTAAATCCATGTTGATCATTTTGAACACGACGAATCACATCGTGTTCCAAAGAAGGAACACGAGGGTCGTGTTTAGCTTGATTAACGCAAGACCAAAGTCTGCGTTTTGCTAGTGAAACGCAGTCCTGCGATCTGCGTTCGGATTCAGAAACGCACTCCTGAGAGTTGCGTTCAGTTTGTGAAACGCACTCCTGAGAGTTGCGTTTTGGTTCTGGGACGCACTCTTGAGAGTTGCGTTCAGCCAGATCAACGCAGGTTTGATGTCTGCGTTTAAATTTTGGAACGCACTCCTGAGAGTTGCGTTTTAGTTCTGGGACGCACTCCTGAGAGTTGCGTTCAGCCAGATCAACGCAGTTTTGAGGTCTGCGTTCTGATGTTGGAACGCGCCTCTGAAGGCTGCGTTCTATCTGGGAAACGCACCCCTGAGGGTTGCGTCTAGCTTGGCCTATGCAGAGCTCATATTGAGGCTCGCAAACGCGGAGTTCGCGTTGATTGGAGGATCGGCTCTGGAGTCGTGCCAAAGTCGAGACTTCTCCTTTAGGGAGGGGACTGTATGAACAGTGCAACCCCCATGGGAGATAGTCTTTAGATGAGTTGGCCACAATTGGAGCTTTAGTCTCCTCGGAAACTTTGTGGATCTTGCGCATAGCCTTGGGGCTAAAGGATCCGGAGGAGAGGGCCTTCTCAAACTTGGCTTGATCGAACTCGATGATCAGAGTTTCAACGGTCGTTCCAATGAGATGAACGTCGGATTGCGCCACCACTTCTTCGTCAGAAAAGTTGTTCCCCAGCGGAGTCGCCATCTTTTGTTTGTTGGAAATTTAAAGTAAAAAGACAATGAAAGAAAAATTGACTTGTATTCCTCTCAAAATCGATTACAATTTGGATTCCGATTACAAAAGAGAGGAGAATGAATTTGATTCTCCCCTTTGTTTAATTCTGGGTTCTTCACGGTGGCGATGAGATGCCTCCCTCGAATGCTCGCGTCGAGTTTGCTTCTCGTTGACGATCCGAACGTCTTGATTCACTGGAACGATGTCTTCTCCTCACGATTTGACGCTGTGGAGAACTTGCGTGGCAAGTTTGAAGATAACTCTTGACGAGTTGATAACTCTGAACGAGTTTTAGAAGAACTCGTAGAGTAAGTTTTGAACTCTGATCGAGTTGATAACTCTGACGAGTTTTAGAAGAACTTGCAGAGCAAGTTTTGAACTCTGATCGAGTTGATAACTCTGAACGAGTTTGAACTCTTGAAAAAGAGTTGATTTGAACCGAAAGTTCGGTTAATAAGCCAAGGAAGAAGCTCCTGTTGCTGGTCTCCAAAACTCCTTGTTGCTGCAGAACGCGGCAAGATGCTCGATCAAGGATCCCCAAAAAGTCAGCTCCCCCCCTCCAAAAAAGAGGATCCGAACTCAGTTGAGTTTTGAGGTATTTATAGGGGGTTAAGGGTATAACCGCCCCCTTAAATATCTCCTTAATGAGGGTTTAATGGGGTCTAACTGCTCCCCATAAATCTCTCCATGATAGGGTAGTGATCCCCTAAAATCTTGGGGAGAAAACGGTTCTGGAACCGTTCAAATCGTGCTTGAACGAGTTAAACGCTGAAAACAGCGTTCTGGGCTCGAACTGTGCGTTTCTGGACCTGAAACGCACAGTTGAGGTTGAAAAACGCACAGCTGGGGCTGAAAACGCACAGCTGGAGCTGAAAAACGCACAGCTGGGCTGAAAACGCACAGTTGAGGCTGAAAACGCACAGCTGAGGCTGAAAACGCACAGCTGAGGCTGAAAACGCACAGCTGAGGCTGAAAACGCACAGCTGGGCCTGTAAACGCACAGTTGGCCTGTTTCAGGCTAAAAACGCACAGTTGAGCCCATAAACGCACAGTTGAGCCGTAAACGCACAGTTGGCCTGTAAACGCACAGTTGGCCTGTTTCAGGCTAAAAACGCACAGTTGAGCCCATAAACGCACAGTTGAGCCGTAAACGCACAGTTGGCCTGTAAACGCACAGTTGGCCTGTTTCAGGCTAAAAACGCACAGTTGAGCCCATAAACGCACAGTTGACCTGTAAACACACAGTTGGCCTGTTTCAGGCTAAAAACGCACAGTTGAGCCCATAAACGCACAATTGGCCTGTAAACGCACAGTTGGCCTGTTTAAAGGCTGAAAACGCACAGTTGTGCTGTTTTAGCGATTAACTCTGCGTTTTGATGTTGAAAACGCAGAGTTAAGCCTGGGCGTTTTGACTCTGTAACGCAATCTTTTGTTTGTAGGAAATTTGAAGTAAAAAGACAATGAAAGAAAAATTTGACTTGTATTCCTCTCAAAATCAATTACAATTTGGATTCCGATTACAAAAGAGAGGAGAATGAATTTGATTCTCCCCTTTATTTAAAACTGGGTTCTTCACGGTGGCGATGAGATGCCTCCCTCGAATGCTCGCGTCGAGTTTGCTTCTCGTTGACGATCCGAACGTCTTGATTCACTGGAACGATGTCTTCTCCTCACGATTTGACGTTGTGGAGAACTCTGAACGAGTTTAAAACTCTATGAAAGAGTTGATTTAACCGAAAGTCGGTTATAAGCCAAGGATGAAGAAGATCTTGTTGCCGATCTCCAAAGCTCCAACCGAAGGATGAAGGATCCTCTTTTCGCTGCCAAGAAGTTCCAACAGACC
>NC_033799.1:18897128-18935411 GCF_001876935.1 Asparagus officinalis | reverse complement strand
CTCTATTCCGACTTTATGGATAGTGCCCCACTAGGCTATGTGCCTTGTCTACCTCTTTTTTATTCCCCTGCTAAGTCTTCATCAAGACTGGGGGTTGGTTACTTGGAATCCACTGGATTAAGAGTAACGAATCTTTCACATCGTCGAGTTAACATTACACTTCTGACGATCATCATCCCCACAGAGTATGCATTCAGTTTGCATCACTCCAAATTCTTGTCACGTTAACAATACACCTCTGACAAAACCCACTTATCAATCCTCGTCAATAGGATGATAAGTCCCCAAAGTTGCTCCAATTGCAACACAAATCCTGTCACGTTAACACTACACCTCTGACAAAATCAACTTATCGACTCTTTCCAATAGAGCGATAAGTTCTCAAAATTGCTTCCATAGCAATATCTTTCTTGTCACGTTAACACTACACCTCTGACAAAATCCACTTATCGACTCTCTTCAATAGAGCGATAGGTCCACAAACTCGTCAAGTTAACACCACACCTCTGACGACCAAATCAACTTATCGACTCTCTCCAATTGAGCGATAAGTTCTCAAAATTGCTTCCATAGCAATATCTTTCTTGTCACGTTAACACTACACCTCTGACAAAATCCGCTTATCGACTCTCTTCAATGGAGCGATAGGTCCACAAACTCGTCAAGTTAACACCACACCTCTGACGACCAAATCAACTTATCGACTCTCTTCAATAGAGCGATAGGTCCGTAAAATACTGTTATGTTAACATAACACCTCTAACAGTCAACCCCCCAATGAACTTGTTAATTCTTTCGGTGTTTCAAGCTACACAGGAAGAAATGACACCAAAAATCCATGCCTTCACGCATGGGGGACTTTATCTCGATCCCTAATTAGAGATAAGTCTGCATCTAACACATGCTGCCGGGTAGCCTATTCCCGCAATAATAGCAAAGCCTACGTATTCAATATCGTAGCAGGTCGTTATTAATAACGCCAAAATCCATGCCTTACACGCATGGGGAATTTTATCCTGAATCCTAAGTAGGGATAAGTCAATGTCTAACACACGTTGCCGGTTAGTCTTTTACCGTGAAAAGGACATCAAAATCCATGCCTCACACGCATGGGGGACTTTATCTTGATCCCTAAATAGAGATAAGTCTACGCCTAACACGCGTTGCCGGTTAGTCTTTTACCGTGAAAAGGACATCAAAATCCATGCCTCACACGCATGGGGGACTTTATCTCGATCCCTAATAAGAGATAAGTCTACGCCTAACACGCGTTGCCGGTTAGTCTTTTCCCGTCAAAATGACAAAGTCTATGTATTCAAAATCATAGCATCAAGACTAAGAGAGTTCATTCTCTTAGCACAACGTTACATGTGGAACGGACCTAGATAATTCACATGCTAGCCCGACTCAAACGGTAGTCGGTAAAGGCTTATCAAATCCGTTGATGGCTGAGGGTTTGCCAAAAATCCTACGCACATTTGCAGGCCCATCGGCTTAATAGATGTGAGTCGAGACTTAAAACAGATGCGCCAAAGACAAGTCTCAAAGACTTAGTCAAAAATGCACGGAAGCCACTTCCATGTCTTAAGTCAAAATGTTGACCCGCGATGCAAAAAACCAAACGCCGAGGTCACACCTGTGTTCCAAATTCAACATGCAACGGTGAAACCCGCATCTCAAGTTCAAAATGCAGGGTCCACCCCCACATTCCAGAAGCAGGATTATGGCACATACCTTCACACAGGTCCTGCATGGAAAATCCGTTCAACCAAGCTGCTTTCGAAGCGAGTGCAGAGAACAACTCCTTTGTGACAAGGAATCAACAGCTCCAAGATCAGAGTTGAGATCCAAAGTATTCCGAAAATTCGTCCCAGTCAACCGCGAACTTTCGAAAACTTTGGAGGGGGTTCTGTAGGCTGTCTAAAAATCACAATAGATAGTTAATCCCTCATCAAACACCGATGATGGAAGTTATAATCTGACGACTTCCAGAAGGCTACAATTTGAGGACTTTCACGTAGAAGGTTACAATCTGACGACCTTCACAACAACTAATGAAGGCCCCAATTCAACAGCATTCACAATCAACATCGGGAGTTACAACCTGACGACTCTCATATTTTCAAGGAGCCAAGACGAAGATTACAAGAGGACGATCTGTGCAAAGCTCTAGCAAAAGAGACTACAAATTGACGGTCTCTTCATATTAGAATGCAGATATCTCTCAAACCGTGAGGAATTTGGCAAAACGGAGAAAGCGAACCGAAGCCTTTGGCTTGGTTCGGATGGCCCCGTCTCGTCGAGATAGCCGATTTTCATATATAATTCGTCTAATTCCGACTTACGGTTTGAAAGTTATGACCTGTTCTTCGCAGCAAATTATGTTCTGAGGTCCGTCTGCAAGACTGGACTTCATCAGAACATTGGACTTAGCCTGAAGCCCGCCAAGCCCGCCTAAGGTTCGCCTCTGCATTACAGAGTCAAAGCGCACATGCTCAACTCTGCGTTTTCAACATCAAAACGCAGAGTTAATCGCTAAAACAGCACAACTGTGCGTTTTCAGCCTTTAAACAGGCTCAACTCTGCGTTTTCAATCTAGAAACGCAGAGTTAATCTTTAAAACAGCACAACTGTGCGTTTTCAGCCTTTAAACAGGCTCAACTCTGCGTTTTCAATCTAGAAACGCAGAGTTAATCTTTAAAACAGCACAACTGTGCGTTTATGGGCTCAACTGTGCGTTTTTAGCCTGAAACAGGCCAACTGTGTGTTTACAGGTCAACTGTGCGTTTATGGGCTCAACTGTGCGTTTTTAGCCTGAAACAGGCCAACTGTGCGTTTACAGGCCCAGCTGTGCGTTTTCAGCCTCAGCTGTGCGTTTTCAGCCTCAACTGTGCGTTTTCAGCCCAGCTGTGCGTTTTTCAGCTCCAGCTGTGCGTTTTCAGCCCCAGCTGTGCGTTTTTCAACCTCAACTGTGCGTTTCAGGTCCAGAAACGCACAGTTCGAGCCCAGAACGCTGTTTTCAGCGTTTAACTCGTTCAAGCACGATTTGAACGGTTCCAGAACCGTTTTCTCCCCAAGATTTTAGGGGATCACTACCCTATCATGGAGAGATTTATGGGGAGCAGTTAGACCCCATTAAACCCTCATTAAGGAGATATTTAAGGGGGCGGTTATACCCTTAACCCCCTATAAATACCTCAAAACTCAACTGAGTTCGGATCCTCTTTTTTTGGAGGGGGGGAGCTGACTTTTTGGGGATCCTTGATCGAGCATCTTGCCGCGTTCTGCAGCAACAAGGAGTTTTGGAGACCAGCAACAGGAGCTTCTTCCTTGGCTTATTAACCGAACTTTCGGTTCAAATCAACTCTTTTTCAAGAGTTCAAACTCGTTCAGAGTTATCAACTCGATCAGAGTTCAAAACCTACTCTACGAGTTCTTCTAAAATTCGTTCAGAGTTATCAACTCGTCAAGAGTTATTTCAAAACTTGCTACGCAAGTTCTCCACAGCGTCAAATCGTGAGGAGAAGACATCGTTCCAGTGAATCAAGACGTTCGGATCGTCAACGAGAAGCAAACTCGACGCGAGCATTCGAGGGAGGCATCTCATCGCCACCGTGAAGAACCCAGAATTAAACAAAGGGGAGAATCGAATTCATTCTCCTCTCTTTTGTAATCGGAATCCAAATTGTAATTGATTTTGAGAGGAATACAAGTCAAATTTTTCTTTCATTGTCTTTTTACATCAAATTTCCACCAAACAAAAGATTATCTTTTGTTTGTTGGAAATTTGTAGTAAAAGAAATAATGAAAGAAAAATTTGACTTGTATTCCTCTCAAAATCAATTACAATTTGGATTCCGATTACAAAAGAGAGGAGAATGAATTTGATTCTCCCCTTTGTTTAATTCTGGGTTCTTCACGGTGGCGATGAGATGCCTCCCTCGAATGCTCGCGTCGAGTTTGCTTCTCGTTGACGATCCGAACGTCTTGATTCACTGGAACGATGTCTTCTCCTCACGATTTGACGCTGTGGAGAACTTGCGTGGCAAGTTTTGAAATAACTCTTGACGAGTTGATAACTCTGAACGAGTTTTAGAAGAACTTGCAGAGCAAGTTTTGAACTCTGATCGAGTTGATAACTCTGAACGAGTTTGAACTCTTGAAAAAGAGTTGATTTGAACCGAAAGTTCGGTTAATAAGCCAAGGAAGAAGCTCCTGTTGCTGGTCTCCAAAACTCCTTGTTGCTGCAGAACGCGGCAAGATGCTCGATCAAGGATCCCCAAAAAGTCAGCTCCCCCCCTCCAAAAAAGAGGATCCGAACTCAGTTGAGTTTTGAGGTATTTATAGGGGGTTAAGGGTATAACCGCCCCCTTAAATATCTCCTTAATGAGGGTTTAATGGGGTCTAACTGCTCCCCATAAATCTCTCCATGATAGGGTAGTGATCCCCTAAAATCTTGGGGAGAAAACGGTTCTGGAACCGTTCAAATCGTGCTTGAACGAGTTAAACGCTGAAAACAGCGTTCTGGGCTCGAACTGTGCGTTTCTGGACCTGAAACGCACAGTTGAGGTTGAAAAACGCACAGCTGGGGCTGAAAACGCACAGCTGGAGCTGAAAAACGCACAGCTGGGCTGAAAACGCACAGTTGAGGCTGAAAACGCACAGCTGAGGCTGAAAACGCACAGCTGGGCCTGTAAACGCACAGTTGGCCTGTTTCAGGCTAAAAACGCACAGTTGAGCCCATAAACGCACAGTTGAGCCGTAAACGCACAGTTGGCCTGTGTCAGGCTAAAAACGCACAGTTGAGCCCATAAACGCACAGTTGTGCTGTTTTAAAGATTAACTCTGCGTTTCTAGATTGAAAACGCAGAGTTGAGCCTGTTTAAAGGCTGAAAACGCACAGTTGTGCTGTTTTAGCGATTAACTCTGCGTTTTGATGTTGAAAACGCAGAGTTGAGCATGTGCGCTTTGACTCTGTAATGCAGAGGCGAACCTTAGGCGGGCCGCAGAGTTGAGCATGTGCGCTTTGACTCTGTAATGCAGAGGCGAACCTTAGGCGGGCTTGGCGGGCTTCAGGCTAAGTCCAATGTTCTGATGAAGTCCAGTCTTGCAGACGGACCTCAGAACATAATTTGCTGCGAAGAACAGGTCATAACTTTCAAACCGTAAGTCGGAATTAGACGAATTATATATGAAAATCGGCTATCTCGACGAGACGGGACCATCCGAACCGAGCCAAAGGCTTCGGTTCGCTTCCTCCGTTTCGCCAAATTCCTCACGGTTTGAGAGATATTTGCATTCTAATATGAAGAGACCGTCAATTTGTAGTCTCTTTTGCTAGAGCTTTGCACAGATCGTCCTCTTGTAATCTTCGTCTTGGCTCCTTGAAAATATGAGAGTCGTCAGATTGTAACTCCCGATGTTGATTGTGAAGGCTATTGAATTGGAGTTTTCATCAGTTGTCGTGAAGGTCCTCAAATTGTAGCCTACTGGAAGTCGTCAGATTGTAACTTCCATCATCGGTGTTTGATGGGGGATAAGCTATCTATTGTGATTTTTAGACAGCCTACAGACCCGGAAGCCTCTCTCCCGCGGCCATAATCTGCATCCCCTTCTCGCTCATGTGGCCAAGTTGTCGATGCCAAGTCATGCAGTCGACGGATGATGATGATGATGCTTGTCCTGCGGCAAGCAAGTGGTCGATCTTCCCGTTGGCGATGTAGAGAGACCCTCGTGTTTGCCGTGTGCCACCACCAGGGCACCCTTGGACACCTTCTAGCTTCTCTGCTCGAAGGATACTCTGTAACCGGAGTCAGTTAGATGCCCGACTGATATAAGATTTCGCCTGAGATCTGGTACATGCCGAACATCATTCAGCGTCAAGGTGGTCTCGCCCTCCATATTGAGGGTACAATTTTCCTTCCCGGAAACCTTGCAAGGTTGATCGTCGCTAAGATAGACTGTCCCCAAGTCCTTCTTCACGAACGATGAAAGCAGCTTTTGTTGTGAGGTTGCATGGAAAGATGTGCCAGAGTCGATGACCCACGCATCACTTTTGTCTTATAGGGATAGGAGAAGTGCATCCGAATCCGTCTCGTGCATGAGATTAGCTGCACCGTCAGCCTGATCATCCTCTGCTGATGCTGGAACAGTAACTCTGCAGTCCCGTGCAAAGTGGCCCTTCTTTCCGCATCTGTAACTCTGCAGTCCCGTGCAAAGTGGCCCTTCTTTCCGCATCTGAAGCACTTCCCTTCACCATAACCATTCGGGTTAGGCCCTTTAGACTTCCCTCTGGATTTTGATTGGCCTCGTCATCCCCTACCCTTCTTCTGTGCACGCCCTCGTGCCTCGACATGCAGAGCACTCCCACTGCTAGAGACCTCAGCTCCTGAGACTTTGCGGCGAGATTCTTCATCCAGAATTGCCCCAACCACTGTGTCGAGCTTCATCTTGTCATTACTATTAGCGTTGCTCACCGCCATCACCATATTCTCCCATGAATCTGGTAGACAAGAAAGTAGCAGAAGAGCTTGGATCTCGTTGTCGAACTTTAGATCCACTGCAGCAAGTTGTTGCACAATAGCCTGAAATTCGTTCAAGAAATCCGCCACACGAGCTCCTTGCTGCATCTTTAAGTTGAATAGCTTCTTCATCAGGAACACCTTATTTGAAGCAGACAGCTTCTCATACAGCGCCTCCAAGGCCTCCATCAACTCCTTGGTGGTGGTCGCATGCGAGACGTTGTAAGTCACATGCTGGTGAATGTTGAGCCTGATGGTGGCAAGTGCTTTACGATCGAGCACCTTCCACTTATCGTCATTCATTTTCTCAGGTTTCTTCGCCTCTCCTTGGAGGGGTAGGAAGAGATCCTTCTGGTACAAATAGTCTTCTATTTGCATCCTCCAATACCTAAAATTTTGACCGCCGAATTTCTCAATTCGAAGCCTGTTGTCTTCAACTGTAGATCCCATGGTGAAAGATTACGTCTTTCCCAAACCGTATTTGTGAATAGTACTGTATCCGTGAATAGTGCCATATAGGTGAATAGTACCTTATACGTGAATAGTATCCAATACCTTAAAAGAGTACATATTAATCTAACTTATTTTTTGATGTGGAGGATCCACTTTTAGTGGCAGGCACAGAACATACGATAAGCAGATATATATACTCTAAGTCAGGCTCTGATACCAGTTGTTAGGATACACCCCAATAAGAACGCCTCTAACGGAGATGCAATACACAAAATAAAGGCACAAGATCAACCAGAGTACTCACAGATATATGTGGTTCACTCCTTCGAAGTTACTCCACGGTGCAACGACGACGCCAAATTCTTTTATATCCCAAAAGAATAGATCAAAGAGAACACCCTCTCTTGATCAGATACACTCCAAGAACTCTCACAATCTCTCTTTGTATTTTCTCTCTTACTTTTCTATGAGAGGAGTTGTTTCTGGGATGAGATTTTCTTAAGAGTTTAGGGCCCTATTTATAGTGTTTGGGAAACACTATGCACAAATAAAATATTGTCAATGGGACCCGCCACTAACAATAAAATATTTGTGGGACCCACCATCTTTTTCATTCTTCAAATCTGTCAAGCCACCGAATTTTGTTAGTCAACAAAATTGGCTCATTTGTCAAATAAGGTGGCCTGGAGCTGCAGCTAACATATTGATTGTTTGGTTTAGAGAACATTAGAAAATCTTCATTTTCATGGTCTTTAAGATGATATTAGGTACAATTATAGTGAGCTAAAGAAAGTGAATGTGGTTTTCATTTGATATCATGATATAACCACCACGGGGCCAATATTAATATGAAAGGGTTTGGTTGCAGTCATCTTATTTCAGTTTTTGAGCATTTCTCCTCATCTAATTTTCTGGTTCAGTCACATATCATTTTTTTAAATATAATGGATGTCGTATTCAGCTAGAGATTTATCTGAAATTGTAAGACATGGACAAAAGTTTACTATATATTGTTTGTTACAGATGTGTATGATATGAGACTGTCTATTTACAAAGAGGTTATTTGTCCTGATGTCTAGTGACATATTTTAGTTCATCAAAAACAAGAATACATTGACTAATGCCCCTTGCTTGATTGTGTTGTTATTTAAAATGGGTCTGAGGTCCATACTTAAAATGTTTTGCCATTTAGTTCTAGTGCTTTTCCTTAGATGCAGGCAGGTTACTGATATTTTATTCACAATCCATTTATATGTTCAATTTTTCAGGCTTATGTTGCCAGTTTCTCTCATAGGATGCTTCTATCAATATTCGGAGGTTTTAACTAGTTGGTTTGTCACTAGGTTGTGACACTGCCATTGTGTGTGAAATGGACAAATGAAGGGTGAGGATGGCCATGTTCTAGTCTGTTAATATGGGTTCAGTTAGCTTGTTTAGGGTCCTTAACTCTAGCAGATCTCTTCAATTTGAGCTTGCAACGGAAAATTTTGAACAATTTTGAGGAATAATAGGCTGAATATTGTCCACTTTGTTTTTAGTAACATATGAACCAGGATGAACTCCTACGCAATGTTAAGTGTGATTAGGATTAATTATTTTTTGTATTAATTGTTCATTGTGCTTCATAAATTCGAAGCCTATTGGTAGATGCTGGAGGCAAATAAGAATAGGAGTCTGATTCTATAATCCTAGGTTTTTTTATGCTTGGAGTCTGATTCTATAATCATCCATATTCATCAACATAGCATACATTGTTTTTATTGCTGATTGCATTTATTTTTATATGTGATTATAAGCTCCATTCTTTACAACAAATTGAATGATTTTTTTGTTTATAATTTGATTGAAGATGAATTCATTTGAAGATATTGCAAGCGATATTGAAGCACTTGATGATGAAGATGATCTTATAGAGGCGTTGCTTTTATGAAGATGATCTTATAGAGGCGTTGCTTTTGAATGATGAAGATGAGGATGAGTACATGTGGAACGAGATGATTACAAGTGTCATTAATCAATCAAATGTGATGAAGCAAGTACCTCGGCCATGTCGAACTAGGCCATTCTCTGGTCATATGCTTGTAGAAGATATGTTGGCTGGACATCCTGATCGTTCATATTCTTGCTTCCGAATGAGTTCTGAGACAATTCTTTTGCTAAAAAATGTTCTACTTGACAAGAATGCTTTAAGGCCAAGTAGATATTTAAGCTGCAATGAACAACTATGTATATTTTTATACGGAATTTCACATGCCCTTTCAAATCGAGTATTAATTAGCTGAGATATTTTAACATTCAGGAGAGACTATTAGTAGGCATTTTAATAATGTGCTTAATGCTATATTATCTTTGAAACAAGATTATATCCAACTTCCTACGGCTGACATAGACGTTCATCCTAAGATTCGAGAGAATCCCAATACATGGTTGGTGCAGATGAAAGTTTAAGGGGTGAGCAGCTTCGCAACAGGATTGCTCTACAGCTTTGGAATAATTGATGTATGTAGTTGTCAATTATTAAAGTATAAGGAGGTTGAATTATGTCTTTTTATTATCTTTATATGAGAAAATTTTATAATTATATATGGAGCTATTGAGTAGATTTTTTCCCTTGAATAATCAAATCTATTTTGCCAGGTTTATTGATAGATAAGCAGCCATATAATATTTTGTTAGCTCATTATCTCTCTTTAGCTTTTGAAATGAAGTGAAAATGATAATTTTACCTTCTGAACAATCATTTATAGTCAACTTTACATAAATTCAAGTTCTTTTTATTTTAATGAGGCAATTATTTATAAATTTTCAGTAAGGGCGAAAGTGGTATTTTTTTTAAAAAATAATGAGATTAATCTCCTTAACCCTTCTTCATTTGCCAAACACAAAAGACTTAACCTATTGTCTTAACTATTGAATCCAAACGGAATAAGAATATTTTTAACCCTTCATGATGGATTAACTAAGTTAATCCTTCTCCTTAATCCCTCTTCCTTAACCCTTTGCTAAACGCAGCCTAAAGGGATTTATTCTGTCTCCTCAAAATTTATTGAGGGTGTCTATCCACTCAAATAGAATTATATAAAGTGTATTTGCGAATAGGTGATACTATAGGGGTTTTATCCGCAGTTAACCTAAAAAACCTATACACAAGGTTAAACTACCCCAAAGATAAGCTCATCCAAATGCCCACAATCTAATAATCATTACAAGCGTTTTGTCTCTACTTGCACGGGGTTGGTTTTATTTATTTATTTATTTATTACTTTATATATCTGACTTTCTTGTTCTCTAACTTTTTTATTCTCTATGATTTTCTTTGTTAATTATGGTATTTGTTGAAATCTAAGTGACATTTTGTGGAAATCTAAAAGACAAAATATATGTGGACATTACTTTGTATGTGGACTATTAATTTCATATCCTTTTGTATTCCATCATGTATCTATAAATTGTACGATGTATGGAAATGGAAGATGATGAATAAGAGATTACAATTTCTCTTCTTCTCTTGTCTCTTGTCTCTTGTTTCATTTCTTTAGTATATTACAACACGTTATCAGCACGATTGTTCTAGCCGATTCGTGATCGGTTCAGCTTCGGGAGCTTCTTGGAGCATTTGTTTGAGGAAATGAATAGGCTGAAGGGTGTTCACTATTTCCTTGTTAATATCTTGGAGAGGCTATCCTCAGGTGAAGTGAAAGGGGCTAGTGAACCAAATTTGTCCGATCCTACTAAAAAGGTTGTACGAGGTGGGGTAAGTCACAAGCCCACATGTTTTCTTTTATATGCATGAAGCTTATTCTCATACTGATTTGCTTCTTATTTTTTACTCTGTATGATTCTCTTACGAGTCTCTTTATCATGTTTAACATATTACATGTTGATATCATATCTGTAGGAAAATAATAAATATTACTAGAATTTATTGGAATTCTGATATTTGAGCTGTAATATCCATTCCATATGAAGTATGATTTGGTACAACATGTCCTTAATATGCCAGTTCATCTAGGTGACTTTGTTCTCTTAAAATATTGATTATCCCAGTTAATTTGACAGTGTATTCATCTACTGTCCGCTATTTACTTTTGTCATGCATCTAGTATACAATTTTGTCATTCATATCTGCTGAGAATACTACAGATTAAATATGTGTCTCATATGATTAATAAGCAGAAGCAATTACCTAAAAAAAATCAGATATGGTAATTACAAGTATAAACAGGTCCTGTAGATATTATCATTTGCTATGCCTATGACAACAATGGAGCAAGTGGAGATTTACATGTTTAAATGAAATACATTTAAAACAAAATCAGATATGGTCCAAACAAGATAATTTCTCTGAACCTTGAAGCAATTTATTCCATGAACAGCATGTCTTAGAAATGCAACATTTTAAATGTAGTGTCAAAATCTAGCACAGTTTGAAGCTTTGCCATCAGACTATATTCGCAATTTCCCATCTTAGACCTTAATGTCGCTGTAACTTCAATATCCTATCATTGACAGAGCATCAATCATGAAAAATTGTCATAATGTATCAATTTGATGCTTTTGCTATAAATATTCTATTTGCTTGCTTGAAGTAAAATCTAAGCCTCATGAAAACTTAAAATTAAGTTGTGGGTTTTAAAGCTCATGTTGGCGTCCATAAGTGGTCTATTTTTTAATTACTAATTTCACTGATTCTCCTTCTCCACTGAAATTATACAATATTAGTTTTCTATTCAAAATTATCTTGGTGGTGTTTTGAATCTTGCCAAAAGCAAACATTTGAAAGATAACCTTTATGAAGATCTTTAGAAAAAGGAACTTGATAATTTTGGTGATTATGTGAATATTTCTAATTTTCTCATGCACTAATCTTTCATCCCCATGATTAGTGCACTATAATATATGATAGTAATTATTACTTGTCTTTGGCATCGAACTTTCATTTTTTACTGGACACACCTATGATTTTTGCACAATTATATCTCTTGATTCTTTAAGTATCTTTGCCCAGAAGGCAAACACTTTAAAATTTCTCTCTATCAATTTTGACGTGAAAAATTAAATGCATCAGTGAAAAAGTATTTATTTTTCTGGGCAATCCCTGAAGGATCGCTTTGATCTATGGAAACCAATAATCTTCCCTTAAACGTAACTGACAGACTGAATCAGAACTTTTTGGATTTCAAATACATGACTAAATATGATTAAGCTCTGTACCAAATTATCTAGCAGCTGAAACTCTGTAAGCAGAACATTACAGACAGTGATAAAACTGATCGAAAAATTCTTTTCCCTATTCCACGCAAATAATATTGTACTCCAGCAGCAGTACATGAC
The DNA here is from genome assembly GCF_001876935.1 of Asparagus officinalis. Taxonomy (NCBI): domain Eukaryota; kingdom Viridiplantae; phylum Streptophyta; class Magnoliopsida; order Asparagales; family Asparagaceae; genus Asparagus; species Asparagus officinalis. Next base: position 18,923,103 of record NC_033799.1, on the reverse strand, counting down.
CAAGAATTATACTTAGCATTCTGAATTGATTAGTAGTCGCAGAGAAACACAATCAATTGATGATTAGAAATCACAATGTCAGACTAGTTGGCTTACGATTTGTGTTTGTAGCACATGCTACAATTCAGAAAATTACATAGTAGGAGATCTTATCCTATAGCCATTTTTAGATTTTAAACCCTTGACTGAATACAATTCAACAAGTAACATTGTACTCTTACAATAGTACAACTAAAAGCATTATGAACTAATCCTTGCATTAGTAGCTGTTAAAAAACACAACCAGCTATTATGAGAAACCATAATGCAAGTTTAATTGGTTTAGTCGTAGTGCCTGAAGCACATGTCATAATTCAAATTAATATTCATAAGCTCGGACGAGGGGGAGGTAGTAGATCTTATTGAGGTGGTCAAGGTAAACTATTTGATTTTTCTATATTTGGATTATATACATTTATCAGACAATTTTAATTTATCTTGATTTTTGCTTTAAACTCTTATAAACCTATGTGGTTTTTATTCATATGTGTATAATTTAGAATTTGTCTGACCTAAAATACAACATGTTGCGATGAGTTTGAGATTTAGGGACCCAAATTCTTTTAAACTCTAGCATGAGCGATTGAGTCATCTTGGGTAAAATATGATTCGTCGGATTTTCTTAAATTAAATGGGGCATTCAAACCAAATCCGACCAACTGCATATCTTAATTTTCCCCCTTTATCTAATACGTGGTGTAGAAGTGAAACATTTCCCATCTGCGTATTATTTATTTGCAGTCCATGTTTCTATATTACCACCATAGCGTACCTCTATGGGACCTCGGTGAAGGTACATACATTATTTATGAAACTCCGTCAATAATTTAGTACCTATGGCCCATGTTAGGGGATCAATTTATAATTTGGTACGCTGACTGCATTTTCATTGAAGATCAATTCTCGACATTTGGGGGAGATTAGTGCCCAAAATATAAAATAATGTTAAGAAATTCCATTGGTGAAAAAGATCTTCAATATTTATATCCACGTACTAGTCAAACTGAACCAGAAGTTCACATGATAATCTGCCAAGAAAAGAGTGACTAAGCCCCATATTCATGTTGAATATATCATTGATGATTTGGTATGCCAGAAGCATATTGTGCCAGAAGCATATAAAACATGTTAGTGTAAAAGATAAAAGTCCGCGGCAAACTAAATTATATATATAGAAAGACAGTCACTCCCATAACCTCCAGAAGAGGTTCATTCTGAAGATGGAATCTCCAGTAAATTGCACGTGCACTTGATAATCATAATATTGGAGATGCGGAACGACCAAATCCAATTGTTAAGGGAAATGACAATGATTTGGTTAACATAAAATAAGAATTAAAGTGGCCACGAATTTGTGAAAAATGAGAAATATATAATAGAAATATAAAGTTGTCGACAACATAGTTGCCTCTATAGTTGCTCTTACTATCTCCGAAAATAATCTGGATCTAGAACCTAAGTCGGTAGTAGAGTGCTTGAAGCACTCGGACTAGGTGAGATGGAAAGTGGCAATTGAGGCTGAGCTGAACTCGCTAAAGTATTTTTGAACCTGTAGTTCATATATCCCTGCAGGATATAATGGGTCTTCGTAAGAAAAATAAATGAGAATTGTAAGGTGGTGAGATATAAAGCGGGATTCATAGCTCAATGGGTTCACGCAAAGACCCGGCATCGATTTAGATGTAAAATATTCTCCTATTAGTGATTGTATTATGTTCCGCAAGTTAATACATATGGTAGAAACTATGAGTTTATATATGCAGTATATGTACGTCATGACCACATTTTTATATGAGTCATTAGACGCTAATATTTTTATATGAAAGTCCCTGATGGACTTAAAATTCCTGAATTAAGAGAAAACAAGAATCGCAACATGTATAACATTAAATTATAAAGGTCGTTATACGACTGAGTATAACCGACTGAGTAAGTTCCTCTTGAAGAGGAGATATGCAAATAATGATGTATGCCCTTGTGTGTTTATAAAGAAATTCGAAAATGGCTTCTTTATTATATCAGTCTATATTAGCTCATGCCTAAAGATGGAGTTTGAAATGAAAGACTTGGGAAAAACCAAGTTTTGTCTCGGCCTGCAGATCGAGCATTTTCCCAGAAGGAATTTTTCTACACCAGTCAACCTATGTGAAAAGGTTTTTGGAAAGATTTTATATGGATAAATCTCATCCACTTAGCACACCAATGGTCGTCCGGTCCTTCGAAGTGGATAAAGACTCATTTAGACCCAAAGAAGATAATGAAGAAATGTTAGCGTCAGAAGTTCCCTATCTGAACACCATTGGAGCATTTCTTTATCTCGCAAATTGCACCAGGCCTGATATTGCATTTGCGGTGAACTTGCTAGCAAGGTATAGTGCTTATCCTATAATGAGGTAATGGAATGGCATTAAACATTTCCTTCGCTATCTTCAAGGTACAAAGATCTTGGACTATTCTATAAAAGAAACCAAGATATGACATTGGTGAGCTATTAGAACGCTGGCTACATATCTGATCCCCATAACGCCAGATCTCAGACTGGTTATGTTTTTCTCTGTGGTGGTACTGTCGTTTCTTAGAGGTCTGTTAAGCAGACTATGGTGTCTGTGGTGGTACTGTCGTTTCTTAGAGGTCTGTTAAGCAGACTATGGTGACTACTTCTTATAACCACTCAGAGATTATCGCTTTATATGAGGCCTCACGAGAATGTGTATGATTAAGATCATTGATACAACATATTTGTGGCTCGTGTGGTCTAGTGAAAGATGATATTCCTCCCCAATGTCCTTTATGAGGACAATGCAGCTTGTGTTGCACAAATGAGCAGTGGATATGTAAATGGAACCATGACAAAACATATTACGCCAAAATTCTTTTATCCACATGAGCTCCAAAAGAATGGCGAAATCACCATCGAAAAAGTTCGCTCAAGTGACAATCTTGCAGATTTGTTCACTAAGTCTCTGCCTACATCAACTTATGAGAAATGTGTTCACAATATGCACAGACTTGAAAGACTATCTTCTTCAGGGGGAGCAAATTCTTAAAGAACAATCCTGAAGATTGGGCCCTGAAGGTCTATTATCATAATTTGCCCATTTTCGCTAAGTTTTGTCCCATTGGGTTTTTCTTAGCATAGACTCAGAAGATTGTCATCATCAGGGGGAGCGAATTTTCAACGCAATCCCGAAGATTGTGCCTTGAAGGACTATAGTTGTACTCTTTTTTCCTTTTTGCTAAGTTTTGTCCCACAGGGTTTTCTTAGCTAAAGGTTTTTAATGAGGCAACTAATGCAACATAAGTTTGGATCCCGAAGATCTATAGTTGTACTCTTTTTCCCTTTGCTAAGTTTTGTCCCACAGAGTTTTCTTAGTTAAAGGTTTTTATTGAGGCAACTAATGCAACAAGAATCTACTAATGTCGTGTACTCTTTTCCTCGACTAGTTTTTATCCCACTGGGTTTTTCTAGCTAGGTTTTTAACGAGGCATTGACATTTCGAAGTAATGTCCAAGGGGGAGTGTTGAAATCTAAGTGACATTTTGTGGAAATCTAAAAGACAAAATGTATGTGGACATTACTTTGTATGTGGACTATTAATTTCATGTCCTTTTGTATTCCATCATGTATCTATAAATTGTACGATGTATGGAAATGGAAGATGATGAATAAGAGATTACAATTTCTCTTCTTCTCTTGTCTCTTGTTTCATTTCTTTAGTATATTACAACAGTATTGTTTTTAAGAATTAAATTATTTTCAATTTATTTTCTTTGATTTGCTGCTCCTTTAAAACTAGATAACTTATTTATAAGGGTACCCTACTTATAATTGTTTAAAGCAGACACACACTTCAATATGCGTCTTGGCGAGAAGAAGACAGATTGGGGATTGCTGTTTTTTTATTTGTGTCTACTCGTCGAAGATGGTGGAGATTTATAGGGGATCCGGAGCGGTTACGCTTGAGAAAATGAATGGTTGTAGTTCTAATTGGAATTAATTTGTGATTAATGGGTGTTTAATGGTGGTTATAGAATCATTAATGGATTTTTTTTAAATGTTATGTCCTAAATAATCAAATAAGGCGCAAATTGTTGATGTCAGAAAGTTAACTGCACGAGTGAGAGGTATTTATGTAGGAGTTTGGGGTCCCTAAGTCTTCCCTTTAACTTAATTTGGTGAATAATAACCTAGTCAAAAGTCTCATCAAATTTTCTGTTCAGATACAGATAGAAACTACAAATTTAATATCCAAAGTGCTTCCCCTAATTTGTCGAGTTCTATCTCCAGAATTTCTATTTGTATGGGAAGTATTTTAAATTTCTGCATAATCAAAGATTATTTTTTTATTCATGTACTCCTTGAAAGGCGTTGTTTCATGACTCGGTTTGCATCGAATCACTGCTATAGTTTAAACGCATTCACCGAACGTGGACAAAGCATTATTTACAAGTTTTTTTTTGTCAATAAAATTTTTTTATTCATCTACCAAATATGAGAAATTTATGCATTATTTACAAGTTAATTTACTTTGAAGATATTTACCACATAAATGGCAAGTATTAATGGGAGGAACTTATTCTTATTTAGCCCAAACCGTTCATGGAATGTATACAGGGCAAAAGATGCATGTTTATGAACTATAAATGGTAAGTATTAATGGGAGGAATTTATTCTTATTTAGCTCAAACCGTTCATGGAATGTTTACAGGGCAAAAGATGCATATTTATTTACTTAGCAAATATGAACCTATTTACCCATTAATTAGATGCCAAAGGAAGACTAGATCCCTGATTATATAACCAGGTCTTCTCAAATAAAATTTACGCCAAAAAAAATAAAATAGAAAGAAATTAAGAAACAGACGAATTAATTATGAAGGCTTTTCCCTCTCTCATTGTTGCCCTCCTCTTCCTCAACTTGTTATCAGCTGATGCGATTCTTGAAGAAACATGCAAGCAATTAGCAGCTCACCCAGGTGTTCATTTTGACGTCAACTTCTGTATAACAACTCTTCAGGTTGTTCCAGGAAGTAATGAAGCTGACGCTATGGCTGTGTTTGGCAAAGGGATAAATGAAGGGTTAAGAGGGTTTAACCCTCCATTAACCTGCCAAACACCAAAATTACCCCAAGAGTTAGTTAACCCTCACGTGACCTCAAAAACCCATTTAACCCGTGATTCGAAGGGTTAACAAATCCCTTCAGATAGGCGGAACAAGGCTTAACCCTCCTTCTCACGCGAGGGTAGGCGATGGAAATTTGATGTTGGCAATGGAAATTAGGTAGGCGGTGGAATGTCGCATCTTGGCAGCGGAAATTGGGGAGGCCAGATATCTTTCAGTTATACGGTATGATTCTATTCAAGCAGTTCTTCCCCAAAATCATTTCCCTCTTCTTCTAACCCTTCACAATGGATTAACTAAGTTAACCCTTCTCCTTAATCCCTCTTCCTTAACCCTTTGCCAAACACAGCCTATAGGTATAATATTCATTTTCTACATCCCTCTTAATTTAGTCATTATCCAGATCTTTTTTACTTTTTTAGATTTTAGAAGAAGAGATAACTACTTCTATTATCATCCGTTGAATTTTTTTGAATGGATGAGATTAAACGAAACATCATTATAGGAGCAAATTCCTGAAACGAACTCCATTGTTTTTCTCCTATTCTATTTCTTTCCAAATTTCGGCCTCCATTCTCCTCCTCTCTCCGCCTCTTGTTCTTACTCTGATTTATTTATCTTTAATTTTCTTATCTCTACTTTATTCTAATATTTTGACTTTATGTTTTTTTTTCTTTTTGGTTGTCTCTATTCCAATCGAAAAAGGCATGTCTAGTTTTCAATTTGTGAGAAAACAATCCATTGACTTTATTTTTATTGTGGAATGCATACAAGTTTGTTTTTTTAATGAAATATGTCATTGGTAAAGAAAAATAGAGAATTTTAATCCGAAGATTAGATAAAACAATTGCTTAATAGAAAACAATAAAATTTTGTAGTAGTTTTCACTAAAAAACTAATCGGTGAAATGAAAGTAAAGATGGTTTTTTATAATAAATATTAATTATAATTTTTAATGCAAAATAGATATAAAAAGGTAGAAAATAAAGGATTTTGTCTCATAAATCTATTACTAATATGTTAGCTAGACTCGGTCATGGTGACCAAATCAACGATTCTCAGTAGAGAGAATTGTGGATCGTGGAAGGTTTGTTGAGAGAAAATCTCTCATTGGGGCGGATCTTGGGGGGGTGGAGTTAGTGGGTTCAGCCCCTATAAATTGAGGAGAAATCTTCTTGAGAAATCACAACAAAAGAAAGTGAAAAACCTCTTACCCATTAGCGGAACCCCCCTCAAAATTCGTTCTTCCTTCTTCTCTGTTTTCATTCACTGGTATCAGAGCTGGTGGATTAATATTTTTTTTTTTTGAAGAGTAGAGAGAAGCCATCGGTCCAGACCATTGTTGAAGAAGAAGAGAAGCTCGGTTGAAGAAGAAGAACCAGCAGCAATTTTTTTTGAAGAAGAAAGGCCTACACTTTTATTTTTTCGGTCCTATTGTTCACAGCCTCTCTCTTTTATTTTTTATGTCCTACTTTTTGTTCATAGCCACAGGCCTACACCTAGAAGCTAACATCTCCCAAATGTCTACATCCAGCTAGCAGGTCATTTATTTCTTTCGTCCTACCATATAGCCTATATCTCTTTTGTTTACTGTTCCAAGAATCTGCATTAACATATAGCCTATATCTCTTTCGTCCTACTATATAGCCTATATCTCTTTTGTCCTACAAATGTCCTATTAACACATCTTCAAGTCTCTCTCCCATCAAAGCACGTGAGCTCAAAGCATACATCTGTATTAACATAAATTGGGCCTTGCATCTGTGCTTATCTGCTGGCCCGGCTGTTCCAACTTGATCATCTTTAAATCTAGTCAGAAACGGCGCTGAATCTTCGACAAGTGCTGATCCAATCAACACCGTTGAGTGACAATCTCGCTCGAATTGGAACTTCTTTCATCAACTCGGAACAATCAGGTTCTTTTTTATTTATTTATTTATTTATTATCTAACTTTATTCTATTTTAGTATAATTGTCAAAATATCAACCTTATACATTTTTTAAATTAATTTAGTTTTAGTTCTCTACCGAATGGCTAGTAAACTCGTTCTATCAGAACTAGGGAAAATTGACAAATTTAATGGCAGTAATTATGATATGTGGCATAGAAAAATAGGATATGCTCTTATTCATGACAACATTGATGATATTATCGAAACCACTGCTCCAACCCTTACTGATAAATCTACACCTGAAGAAAAGAAAGGGTTTGAACAGTGGAAGTCGAAAGATAAAAAGGCGAAAAGTCTTATGCTCATGTTCATGGAAGATAATCAAAGTTTTTGAAACTTATAAGACTTCCATGGACATGTGGAATGCAATATAAGAAAAATACGACACTGCTTCTGAAGTTAACATCCAACTACTCTTGCATAAGTATAATTCTTGTCGTATGCAAGAGGGAGACAATGTCGTAGAGCATATAAATAAAATGATTGTCATGGCTAAAGACTTATCCACTGCTGGGACCGAAATCCCAGAAAGAATGCAAGTGGCAACCATTTTGAATAGTCTTCCTCCTTAGTGAATGAAAACAGAGAAGAAGGAAGAACGAATTTTGAGGGGGGTTCCGCTAATGGGTAAGAGGTTTTTCACTTTCTTTTGTTGTGATTTCTCAAGGAGATTTCTCCTCAATTTATAGGGGCTGAACCCACTAACTCCACCCCCCCAAGATCTGGTGCAGCAAGAGCTGAATTATGTCCGCCAGAGGCATAATGCTGGAAGCTATAAAAACCCTGGTTCTAGTAAACCACAACCACGAGGACCGAAATCGCAGCAGTTCAAGAGAAAGAAAGTACCCCGTGGAGCCTGCTACAATTGTGGAAAGTTCGGGCATTTCAAACCCAATTGCCCACAAGGTGAAAAGCAGGAGAATAAAGGATGCTATAAGCATCCAGAACAAGGGGGTACTAGCAAAAGAGAATTCGTCGGTGTGACAGAATGTAATGCTGTGATGACGGCAGCAATCATATCTGTAGTAGGGATATAAGTCACTTTGACTTCTCCCTTTTCTACAATATCTCGAATATAGTGATACTGGATCTCAATATGTTTTCCTTTGGAGCTATTCGCGCCACTATTGATTAAGCTAATTGCTGCTTGATTATCACAATAAATATCAATAGGTCCTTCTAACAAATTGAGATCAAGATCAATCAAAAACCGTCTTATCCAGACAGCATGTGTAGTTGCCATACTACAAGCTATATATTCAGCTTCTTGAGTATATCTAGCAACACACCCTTGTTTCTTGCTACTCCAAGAAACAGCTCCTCCTCCAAAGATAAATAAGTGTCCCGAAGTGGACTTTCCATCATCTTTATCACCTCCGAAATCAGCATCGGAATAACCGAGGAGTTCAAGCGAATCAGCTTGATAAACTAATCTATGAGTCAATGTACCTCTGATATACTTCATAATCCTTTTAACAGCTTCCCAATGTGCTGGTCCTGGATTACTTTGATATCTACTGACTAGACTCACAGCATAAGCTATATCAGGTCTGGTGCACAACATTGTATATATCAAGCTTCCAATTGCTTGAGCATAAGGAACATCTAATGGCTTTTGCCCCTCTCCAGGGCTTTGCTCTTTACATAATCTCTTTCCCATAACCAACGGAGTTGGTGCCGGATTGGAATTCTCCATTCCAAACCTTTTAAGAACTGATCTTAAATATTTTTCTTGGTTTAAACTTAGCATTCTAGACTTTCTATCTCGAATTATTTGAATTCCAAGAATATATGATGCATCTCCCATGTCTTTCATCTCAAACTTTTCGCTGAGATCTGCCTTGGTTTTATTCAACATTTCTATGTCATTTCCAGCGAGCAATATATCATCCACATATAAGGATAATATAGTAAACTTGCTCCCACTTTTCAAGACATATACACAATTATCTAATTTATTTTGAATAAAACCAAGTTTAGTAACTGCATCATGAAATTTGAGATACCATTGTCTAGAAGACTGTTTTAAACCATATAGAGATTTCATTAATTTGTAAACTTTATGTTCCTGTTCTTTCACCTGAAAACCTTCAGGTTGTTGCATATATATTGCTTCCTTCAACTCTCCGTTAAGGAATGCAGTTTTAACATCCATTTGGAATAACTCCAAATCAAGATATGCAACAATAGCCAAAATAATTCTAATGGATGCAAATTTAGCTACAGGAGAATACGTCTCCTGAAAATCTATTCCTGCCTTCTGGTTATAACCTTTGGCAACTAACCGTGCTTTGAATTTGTCAATAGATCCATCAACACGATATTTCTTTTTGAGCACCCATTTGCATCCTATGGCTTTTCTATTTTCTGGTAGATCACATAACTCCCATACCTTGTTCTTTTCTATGGAATCAAGTTCTTCTCTCATAGATTCTAGCCATGAAGCTGATTCATGCGATTTCATCGCATCAGAAAAGGTTAAGGGATCTTGTTCTTCTATATTTGTATCTACCGAAAAACAGGATGACTCACATGAATACAAATAGTAATCATCCATCCATGAAGGTTGTGTTCTTTGCCTTTTGTTGCCTACAATTGGTTGATTAGGTACATTATTTTCCATAGGTATTTCATCATTTTCAAGGTTAGGTTCATTCATAATATCAGAGTCATTAGTGGGAACAACACTGTAATAATCATCATCTATTACAGTTAGAGGTTCTGTTTCCTCTTGAACTTGTTCCTCTTCCTCTAGATTCTCTAGAAATGTAGCATCTCTGCTTTCAATGACTCCTTTTTCTTTATTGTAGAACTTATAACCTTTTGACTTTTCTGAATACCCTATGAATCTACACTTTATTGTTTTAAAATCCAACTTATCTCTAAGTTGACATGGAATGAGAACATGGGCTATAGATCCCCACTTCCTGAGATGACTCAAATTAGGTTTCCTCCCATTCCATAATTCATAAGGTGTAGATATGACTGATTTGGTGGGAATTCTATTTAAAATGTAATTTGCAGTTAACAATGCTTCTCCCCAAAAGTTTTTAGAGAGACCAGAATGAGACAACATGCATCTAACTACATTTAATAATGTTCTGTTTTTTCTTTCAGCAACACCATTCTGTTGTGGCGTATACGGCATTGTTGTATGCCTTTTAATTCCATGCTGAATACAATAACTTTCAAATTCTTTAGAATTATATTCTCCACCTCTATCAGTTCTCAGAATTTTGATTTTCAATCCAAGTTGGTTTTCAACTTCTGTCTTATATCTCTTAAAGCAGTCAAAAGCTTCTAATTTTCTGGATATAAGATAGACGTGTGCAAACTTAAAATAATCATCTATGAAAGTAATAAAATATTCTTTATTACTATGAGTTTTGACACTCAGGGGACCACAAATATCCGAGTGTATCAACCCTAAAAGTTCATTGGCTCTATGTCCGCCAATAAAAGGTTTTCTAGTCATTTTACCAGTTAAACAATGTTCACATGGTGGCAATTGAACATTAGATAGTGCAGGAAGCAAGTTCATTCTGATAATTTCTTTCATTTTTGAAATACTAGCATGTCCTAGTCTAGAATGCCACAATTCAGATTCAGAAATATAACAGGACAAGTAGTTCAAATTCGAAATTTTATTATCAGAATTATTACAAACTACTGGAAGAATGCATAATTCATGCTCGGGCACATATTTACCCATAGCATACACTTTATTATTTTTGCCTATAGAAACCCTATTATTATAGAACCTCACTTCCAGTCATTTCTTCATCAAGCTGGGAACAGAGATCAGATTGCGTCGAATTCCTGGCGCATAGAACACATCTTTGAGGACAAGAATGCTGTCCCCAAGATCCAATCTATACGAACCAATACCTTCTACATCGAGATAGATATTGTTTCCCATATAAATTCCCTGTTCTCCTTTCTTCAGCTCGATGAATTCTATGACTCCATTCTTTTAATCTCGTCCGTTAGATAACATCAAATGGATTAGAATAAAAAGTAAGTAGTGGTTTCTCCATTTTTTTTTTTTTTTTTTTGAGGATAAAAAGTAAGTAGTGGTTTCTCCATTTTTTTTTTTTTTTTTTTGAGGATTCAAATCCCTCAACGATCTGTTATTAATTTTAGGGTTAATTCCCGATATAGTCATCAATGTAAATTTTTTTAAAAAAAATCAGGTCTTACCTCTATAATAGCCAACCTAGCGAACGCCAACATCACGCACAACCTTGCCGAAGTGAAGGAGTTGCTGAACAGTAAAGACGTGTCAACGGTGAACAAGAAGGCTCTGGGTGTCTGTGAAGACGTGTACGATATGGGCATTGAGGACATCAAGGAAACGACTGAAGCGCTCAAGTCTCGCGATTTTTTCACGGTCAAGAGTCGTTTGAGCGCGCTATCGTTCAACGTCTTCACGTGCATGGATGCTTGGGCCGAGTCGAAGCTGAGGTCTCTGATGCCTAAAGAAGAAGACGATGCTTACAAAATCAGCGACCTTGCTCTCTCCGTTGGTGCTTCGCTTCCTGACCAGTAACTTCTTGATTTGTCTTCAGCCTGTGGATGTTGGTAGCCATGCATGGCGCCTTTCGTTGTTTCTCGGATTAGACTTGGTCAAGGTAGTTCGCGTTTGCATGAAGATGAAGGCGAAAATTATGGGGAATTTCATGTCTAGGTATCAAATTTAGGCTTTCCCTTTGTTTTGTAACCATAGAAGTTCTCGACACATAAATCACGTTCCAGTATCTTGTTTTCTAGGGCATCATTTGTGTGAAGTGTTTTTAATTTCAAACATGTTCTCGTAAGTCACAAAACTAAAGAAACAAATATTATTGTCTTTTGATCCAATACAATAACAATAAGAAAAAAAAACAAACTTAGATTGTCCTTGGCTAAGTACGCAACCATACCCAATTCTTCCTTTCTCAATATTTTTATGAGAACAGGGTAAATTTCACAAGCCCGCCCATAGTTTGGGGCATTTACCCTTAATTTCTTCTCAAACAAAATAGACGCCAATAATACACTAGAAAGAAATAAAGAATTTAAAAAAAAAAGGAAAAAAAAACTGAAGCATTTTTTGTGATCAGTTTACTAATCCTTCCTACAACGATTGAGCAATTTTTTTAAATTATAATCTCTTCAGTTAACGATATTATGTTTGCTTCAATTAAGTCTAAGAATATTTAGGTCAAGAAAAATGATGCCTAATTATTGTAGAATGATAATAAATTATTCAACATTTCCGATTAGAAACACTGTGGAAAACTAAACACTAGGGCTCATTTGGTATTAGGTTAAAGCAATTGGATTTAAACTTTAACATGATAATTATCACCTAGAACAATTAGTGGGAGAAATATTTTTGTGTATGGTATAAAGTAATCGGGGATAAAATTTTGCACAAAAGGATCTCTTCGACTCTCAACTCAAAATGCATAAATTACAAAAAACCCCATAAAAATATTAAGCTTATAAACAACCTACTAAAAAATATGATACATATAAAAAGCCTCATAGACAATTAAAATTTGTTAGAAAATACCCTAGAAGTTTTAAAATTACAGACGACACCTCAAGAAATAAAAGAATATATAAAAAAATACCTTAAAATTTTCAAACCTGTAAAAAATTACATGAACAAATATATAGGATTACAAACATCCCCTAAAGTTTTAGGATTTGCAGATAAAACCCTAAAAGTTTAGGAAAAAATTATGAAAATAACCTTAAAGATTCAAAATTTATAGAAAACACCCTGAAATGATCAAAACTTACAAACAAGTATTTCTTTTAGATTCTGATTTTTATGGTATTTTTTGCAATTATATATGTAACTTTTAGGGTGTTTTTTTCAAATTTTTAAACGTTTAGGGTGTTTTTCCAAAATTTCAAATAAGATAGTTTGTGTGTGTACATGTATTAAAAAGTTATGTATCTGTAATTGTTTAGTATACGAGTAAACGTGATCGATTAACAAAAGCGAAACACTCCTCTTTGGTTTAATATCATCTTTTATTCTTTTATTAAATAAAGTGGGGGAAATGAAAGTAAGGGTAAAAAAAAGGGGACAGAAGTTTACCGATCACTTCGCTCGCAGTTTCTCTAGCGCGAACGGGGAAAAGCCTACCGCTAAATAATAATAATCAATTAAAAAAAAAAAATCTTTTCTGCTCATCGCTCTGCTCTCCTCTCGGGCAAATCGCCTCTCAACCGAATCGCCCCTCCTCATCTCCTTCTCCATCGCGGATTGCCCCTCGCTAATCCCCTCCACCAGGCCCTAGATCTCTCGAACTTTCTAGATCCTCGAAAGCCTAGATTTCTTCGATTTCGCGAACGAGGTCGATTTGATACCATGAAAACCCAGCGATCCCCTCGACCCTCTGTCCTCATCCGATCTCTAGTAAGTTCGTGAATTCGTCATCAAACAGATTATTTAAGTGCGTTTTCTAAACAAATTTATGCATGAATCGATTTTTTTTTTTTTTTTAGAAAATTTACGCTAGCTAGAACGCTAGGGTTTTTGTTTTCTTCTCATATGTGTATTATGAGATCTCTAAATTTCCACAATCGTTTTAGTTTCTGATCTATTTCTCTAGAATTCCTTTTATTATAAATTTAATTGATGTGATTTTTTGCTCAAATGCGCTTGCTTATTTGATTCTTGTTCGTTGTATATCATAAGATAAAGGGAAAATTCTGAAGAAGTTGAATATGGAAGATAACTAATGCTTTGAGAGTACTAGTTAGACTGAATGCATTGACAAATAGCAATGTTGTCAAGTGCCAAACTGCGATCACTCTGCATTGGATGCAGAAACTCACCCGAGTTCAAGCACATGTTCGCTCGATGTGAACCAGAATGTTGGAGGAAAATCAGAATTGTCAAATAAATATCAGACAAGTATGGAACAGTAAGTGGACCTTCCATTGCATTCTCTTGCAATAGCGAGGATATGAATCCTAGAACAATGACTGGAACCCTTGACTTTGCGTTACATCGCGCTATCTACTGGTATATAATTAGAGACTTTCTTACTTCTTATTATTTTCTCTCTTTATAATATGCTCTATGATTTTTTGCATGTAGGAGGACTTTGACTTGTATGGTCACCAGAATGCATGGAGCTCTGTTTTTTCAAAAACCAGTTCATGTTTCCATTAATAAGTGATTGAATTATTGGTATATTATCAAAGCAATATGTGAAGATCTTGCATTTCTTTTTAATTTTGCAGACAAAGATGAATGACATGGTAGCAAATATCACCAAGACTTTTAAGAATCCGGGTCTGAGTCGAGGACGCAGGATGAGGTTGAGCTTCATATATTGAGAATGTGCTTAGTGTGAGAATGTGTAATATGTTTCGAGTTAGTGTTGCAGGTGTTGTCCCTAAGAAGAAGGAAGCTAAGAAAAACTTAGCACACGTTTAATCTAGAAAAGATGATGAGTTAAGCTTGGTTTCTTGAGTGTAAAAACTATGGTTTTCAATACTGCAAATTGGAAAATTCATATGCATAATTGTAAAACTGTGATTTTCAATACTGTGGTTTCTTGACTGTAAAACTGTGGTTTTCAATACTGCATTTTAGTAGTTAAGGTGATTGATTGTTTTAGTAAACTTAAAGAAAATATTGTTATAACTGTAGAGAAGATGTTAGGTTTTCAATTGACATTCATGGTTTTTATTACTATTTACTTTCTTCACATAGATTTAGTATTGATATGGTTTCTCCTTGATTTATCCAGTGATTTAATTTAATTTTTTTTGTTTTTGATGCATATGGTCTTGTATTTAAAAGGGAAATAAATGATTGAAGTATGACTTTTATTGATTCTTTCTTCTTATTTAATGTTCTTAAGAAACAATGGATTAGCATCTGTAAAATGAGAACCTTCGAACTTGGAAATAGAAAGATCAAATTTACCGGAGGGTAAAATTCAATTGATCAATTTTAGAGCAATAATGATGAACATTTTGACTCTAGCCATTTTTCTCAGAGTACAGGCTCTTATTTATAGCAAGAAGAATAGTGTTTCAGTATCTTTAGAAAGATATACTTGTAGAAAATGGCGAAAGAATTGAGAAAAACATGAAAAATTAGCACATACAGGAAATTTGCGAGTCAGTCGACCGACCAAAAGGGACCGGTCGATCGATGAGTTGTTGAATTACAGGGCAGAAAAACCAGCTTCTGGCTGGTCGACCGGTGGCACCCGTTCAGTCGACCGAAAGCGGATACAGGCTGAAAGTTGTTTCCCAGCCTGTTTTGGATTGAGTTTTGATATAAATAGGAACACACGTTTTAGGGTTTCTAGATCAGAGAATTTGGAATTGTTTGAGTACTTTGAGAGGGAGATATTGTGAGGGAGTTGAGATCTTTGGTTAGAATTAATTTTGAGAGTTTGTGAGAGTTGTAACCCGTTGTATTTCTCTTTCATATAGTAAAATCTCCCCATCTTCTCCCCGTGGACGTAGGCAATTGCCAAACCACGTAAATCTCTGTGTTTATGTGATTTGTGCCGTTATTTTGTGAATTATACTTGTGTTGGTTCGTGCGCACGCTTCCACCGCCGTGCAATAATTGATATCAGAGCTAGGTTTCAGATCTAGGGTTTTGTTTTGGGTGAAGGAAGATTCGTTGTTGGAAGCTTGGATATTGAAGATCTAGACTTCAGTGGAGATAGCATTGCGGAGTTGTCATTGGAGATCTTACTTTCCTTGTGTAGCTAGGAGATCGTGTTGGAACCCTATCTAGGGTTTAGTTAGGTAATTTCTCAATTCTATCAAATTTCAAATCTTTTCTCTACAATTTAGAGTTGGTTTGCAATGGGAGAAGAAGTTGGTGAAAGCAACAAGACGATGACGAGTACAGTTCAGATTGCACTTCAGAATACGAAGATTAGTGTTGTGAAGTGTGATGGTAAAATCAACTTTGGGTTGTGGATGAGTGATGTGCAGGACGCGTTGAATGCTCAGAACTTAGAAGAGACCATCATGGTCCATGAGAGGTCACCAAAGTATGATGAGACGGTATGGGACAAGATGAACTGAAATGCTTGTGGGGGGATCAAGTATTATTTGGAACAAGAACTGAAATACGATGTGATTTGCGTGATGTCTGCAATGAATATGTGGGAGATTCTTAACAACAAGTATTTTACGAAGAGTGTTGAGAACCATTTGAACTTGCTGCGAAGATTGTTCAGATTCCAGATGTCCAGGAGTACCCCACTTGCGGCTCATGCGAACAACTACACAAAGTTATTGTCGGACTTGGCGAACGTGGATGAGAAGATATTGAATGAGTATAAGGTAATTAATTTGTTAGGCTCCTTACCCGATGAGGAGTATGATACATTCGTACTCACTTTGTTGAACGGTAGATCTTTCATCACCTATAGTGAAGTGACTAATGCATTAACGAATTATAATTTGAGGAGGAATGATAAAGAGTCTTCCCGAGCTAACACTTCAAGAGAGGCATTGTCGATGAGAGGAATGAGTCCCTATCCGAAAGGTGGTAATACAGGCAGGTCAAAATCAAGAGGCTACTACCAATTAGCGAAGAACCAGTGTGCTTTTTGTAAAGAACAAGGACATTGAAAGAGAGATTGCCCGAAGCTCAGAGAGAAAGAGAATAGCAAGAAGAAGGACCCAAAAGCCAATGAGGTGAATGTCGCTAGAAGTGATGATTCATATGATTCATATTTTTCTCTATTGATTACTACAGAGGTGAACCATTGTCACGACCCGGTTCCAATTTAAATATTTTTGGAGTGTGACTCGGCCGACAATGCAACCATACGGTCACATTCACGCCTCTGGATCATCATGTATATAGATGTTTTGCCAAAAGAATTACTACATAGAGCATGTAACTAAGATAACAAAAAAAACAGATAGATAAAGAAATCTCTGAAAAAGACAGGGTTCTCTTACATGTCCACAACTACCAATGTAAGAAAGAGAAAAATACATCATAGTCAAGAGAACCACAAGTGATTACAGGAAAAGTCTAAAATAAATAACTACGTAAGTAAACTGAACCTAGGAGAGTGATAGGCAATGTTACCTGGACTCGGGTACGAGTATCCGATACGGGTACGGATCCGAATGTCCAATACGAAATTTCTGAAAATTTTGGATACGTGGACACCGTCCTAAATTTCGACACGGGTACGGAGATACGACAATAAAAATATTAAAATTTCATAAAAAAATTCTCCAAAACAATTGTATCAAGTGCATTAAAATTAGAAAGTTATTCAACAAAGGTTCAATGGAAAACCAAAATATCAAAGGTCCAATGGAAATCAAGTGCATAAAAGGTAAAAAAAACACTTCCACAACATCAAATCGTCTCTAGCATTAGCCAACAACTTAAGCTCATAAGTCAAAAGAAATGGCTTTGATCTCAGGTTCATTTAGGGAAAGCTCAGCAACTTCCAATTGTTTACGTCATGAACAAGTTTTGTTGCAAAATTCATTATAATTGTTTATTGATTACAATGAATACAAAAGAGTGAGCTTCGTGCTTTATAAAACTACTCTTTACAACAAAATTAAATTACAATGCTCCTTAGAAACACACGCATGATCATTTTGGATCGCTTCTAGCGTGGGATCTTGCCTGTGCCGAGGGTGCGTTATCCCGTGGACCACTGAATCACAGATTCAGATTGAACCGTGAAGGCTATTTGAGAATTCTTGTTTCGTTTAGAAGTAAGAAAAAGATAAGTAAATATCTTATCGATGTAAGATAAACGCTCTTCTTAAGATCAAGTCAAAGCTTAGATCTTAAGGAATCACAAGAACTCTGAAAAAGGCTTGCATGTGATGAAAACTCTCTCTTTCGTGCTTGAAATTTCCCAAATTGCTCAAAACTCTCTATTTTCTCTGCTCAAAAATGCTCTCCCCTCCTCAGTAATGGTCTTAGGGGATATTTATAGCCCTTAGGAACAATAACTGAAGTCATAAGTCAAAAAGAAGTCACGTCGAGGAACTTCTATTTCCTAGACGGTTGTAACTGTCTCGGAAGCATGGTTGGCTTTCCATTTCCAAGACAGTTATAATTGTCTCGGAAGCATGCTTCCTTTCAGTCGTTCTGTAACTGCTTTTCCCGCCTTTAAATGCCATGATTTCAGCAGTTATGAGCGTGACTTTCGCTCGTAACGTCCTCCCCATGTTCACACACGATCTCTGACAGTTATGGAGCCACGTGGCATACACGAATCTCTAAAAACTCATCATCTGTATCATCTTAGCTTCCGAGACAGTTATAAGTGTCTCAGAAACTATAGCCTCCCTCATAGTTTCCGAGACAGTTATAACTATCTTGAAAGCTATAATCTTCCTCTTAGTTTTTAAGACAGTTGTAACTGTCTCAGAAGCTATAATTTTTCTCTTAGTTTCAGAGATAGTTGTAACTGTCTTGGAAACTGTGAGTTCCTCTTATGCTTCTGAGACATGTTCTGCGCCTCGAAACTTGTGTGATGCGTTTCTTGTGCATTCTTTAGTTGATCTTTAGCTTTGGATGATCCTTTGCAATTCAGATGATGACGTTTATCGCATTCTCTCTATCTTGAGCTACGTATGATAATCTATAGGTAATTTTTAATGTCTACAGATACCCCCTCCAAAGTGTTTCAGCCTCAATCTTTCATAGAGGAGTCTGGAATACTTTGGATATGATACACTCCTACTTTGATTCGTTGACTTTTCCATATTTCAGTCTATTCAGTTTTTGTCGGATAGCTGAAATTTTCCCGGTGCTGCATTTATCGCTTGATCGTTGTCGAAATCTTGAACTGAAGTTGTTATGTTGATTGCTAAATTTATCTCGTGTCGTGAATCGACGATGAACTACTCATCCTGTTCGAAAGTTCGTATCTGAATTATGTATGAACTCTCAGGGATTATCCTGCAACTTGGAATTGATCTAAGCCTTGTTTTGGCAAAGTTATCGACGTTTTTACTGGCGTCGACCTTCATTGCGATAGAAACACAGTTTATACTCATACGTTAATTGGAGTCCACACAGTTTAGGCTCTTGAGGTGTTGGAGCGTGGGGAATCAGTTTATACTCGTGTACTCCTCGGAGTTATCGGGAAATAGTTTAACCTCGTATACCCGTTGGGAGGTTCAAGGAGATACAATTTATACTCATATACTCATCGGAGTGTGCACATGTATTAAAAATGGATCGAGAATGCTTCACGGATGAGACCGACAACATATTGGGTCATCCCTTCTTTCGAGACAGTTGTAACTGTCTCGAAAACGCGTAGGGTTGATCCTTCGTCCAAGACAGTTGTAGCTGTCTTGGAAGGGCGAGATAGTTATGACTATCTCAGAAGTGCGAGACAGTTACAACTGTCTCGCACGAAGGCGAACAGTCAGGGCTAGGGTCTTTAAAACCCGATACTCGGGCCTTTTCAACCTCATTTTTTCCGCTTCTTTGCATTCAAAAACCCCTCCAAATCCCTTCCAAATTGCTTTTCAACCTGTTCTCACTTCCGTTTTGTTCGGGTTTAGTTGGGTTTGCTCGAGGGATTCTAGGGTTTTGGCACTTTGTTGAAGGTTTGATCTCCTCCTTTGCCCCCTTTTTTTTCTTGCTAAGCTGTTGTCTTCTTTAATTCTTGACAAAACCGAGCTATAGAATCATATCTTGGGTGTTTTCCATGATTTTGTTTGATTTTTATCCAAAACCCTAACTTCTTTTTGTAGGAATTCTAGTCACATTTTTGTCATGTCTCGCAAGAGATCCCGCATTCCGCGGGGTAGATCCGTCTCTCACACAGCCGAGAGGGTAGAGCCTACTGTCACTTCATATAGAGGTATATTTTCTCAACTTTTTGTTGATTTCAATTTAATATTTTGTAAGTTTTGCATGTAGATCCTCGTTTGCCATCCTTTGAGAGGCATTCAGGAAGAACCGATATCCTCCTTTGTGAGGATCGACGCTAAAAGATGCTGTTTTGCTTGGACAAAACACATCTAAAAGCAAAAGGGGTGATTTTATATTGTTCTGTATTTTTAAAAAGGTCAGATATGTCACCGTAGTATTCGTACACGATGATGTATACTACCTTTTATGCGTGTAACAATTGAAATCATCTCGCCTACTGCAAGGTGGTGACTCTATCTCGTGGATTCACGAGATGAATTCTACCCCTTACTTTAGCTTTAGAACGTCCTTTTCAAATGAATTCCAACCAAATATATATTTCCTCTTCTTTTCAATCTATTTTCCTTCCATGACCTTCTCTGATAGAGAGGTCACTGGTCAGAGTAGCGCTACGCACTCTCTTTATGAAGGGGTTCCTCTGATTGGAGAGGCCCCTCAATTTAGCTCTGACTGTCCGGAGGACGTCTCCGAGCTTATACGACGAGGAGATCGCCGTATTCTACGTTAGCTGATTACCGACGTGCCTTTGATTCGGGACCAAGATCCTACTCAGTCTCTGAGGAAGCCATAGTATTTGTTCGGAGATTCCGTAAAGCACCCGGAGAATCTTTCTTGTGAACCAGCACAATGGTTGCATGGGAGTGGTTCAGTATTCATGTATTTTCCATTAATTCCTCATCACCACTCTCTCCTGTAGTTTAGGAATTTAGCTGTAGGCTGTGAAATGTTCTGGAGGTTGACCGAGGATCACGAACGTGTCCATTGCGGGTTCATCGGGAAGGATGCTAATACTTTAGGATCAAGTGACTGGACTTCTATAAGAAGGCTCCACCCCAGCATTTTAGGTCAAGATAACTTGCCTCAAAATGAGTTAATGCTCAAGGTTAGTACAATGAAAGGTCGTTTGGCTAGATTGGGGAGAGAACTTCCAATCAAAAAATTTAGGTGTTACGGCTGGGTTCATTATTCTGGGGATAAGTGGTGGACAAGAATGACCAATTATCTATTGAATCGTTGGGGACGTGAATTGGCTGAAATAGGATTATCCATTCCCATACGTGCCAGTATGCACGGACTGTAGATTAATGTCGACCACTTCTTTACTTTGTTCGAGATTTATAATCCGGACACCAACACTTTTTTGACCAAGAATGGAGAATTAGGGCTCGCTCTTCACGAGATGATGAAGGTCTCAGGGCTGCCCATGGATGATGTACCTTATCAGGAATTATTTCCAATAGTTCGTCAGCTGAATAGGATGAGAGAACAAGCTACCATGGATTATGACACTCTATGGGAGTTGACATGTCATTATTATATTGCTATGGCGGAGATGGAAATTAAGGCCAAGAAAAAGTCTCTGCAGATCAGCTTGAAACAATTTGATGATTATCTGTTCAAGAACCTCGAGAGTCATTCAAGTCAAGCAGTATGTGAATTACCTTCTCTAACTCCATCAGAAATTAATAGGTTATTGGAGAAGACGAATGCTCAGACATATACTTCTCGCTCGGAAGATGGATTCCCCCATGGCACCAAATTTAGATCGTTTTTATGGCAAGCTGGCACGAGGATTAATCCAACAACTCTTTTAGCTGGGTATTTAGCTATCTGGCTAAAAAAATGTGTGGTACCTCGTCAACCTTCTGATGCGATGCCAATTGAGGTCTTATATCCAGCAGTCCAGTTAGTAATAGGTCGCAGGTTATATCTACTTCCGGCCATGATCGCGGACATTCACAGTAGGCTTCGTCATTTACCCACAACATTTACACAAGAGGGAAAGAAGCCCTCCACTGAGATTCTGATTCCCAAGCTCGAACTGTCGTATACTTATTTATTGACCTGGTTGGTTCTTCATCGGCCGAACCTGATGTCAGCTCCCGAAGTCGTCAATCCAGATCTCCCCCTACTACAAATTTTAGAGGATCTAAGTGGGTGGTTAAACAATGGCATGATGTATCCCGACAGTTCAAAGTTCATAAATGTTGGGAGTTTTTTCCGTGCTTCCCACGATTTTCCGACACTTATAATGACACTCTACTGGATATGGAAGATCCGAAGTAGGACCGGACTGTATTGGATGTCGGATGTTTCAGATGGTTAATGAACATCCATCCTGGCTATCTAGTTTTCAGAGTGAAGAATGTTTGCAGCATTGAGCCATATTTACCATGCAGATTTGCTTGGCAGTTCGGCTATGACCAGCTCTACATAGGAAACCCGAACAAACACCTCAGAGTTTGCGGGGGTCTTATTGACGGAGCAAGAGCTTGGTTCTGGAGTATAGTTGGCTGTACAAATGTTCAATTTGATCTTCCGCTGGCGGTGCCTCCCTTACAGATGACATTCTTATATTGTAAATAGCTTATAACTGCCAACGCCACCACTAGGAAAAAGAGGATCTCAGAGTTAGAAGCAGAGGCTGCATCTCAATGTGCTACAGAAGTTGTCCACGAAACTGTGCTTTCACAAAAAGTAAAGAAGCCTGCTGAGTCTTTGAGAAAGGGAAAGCAAATCGCTTATTTAGATGACAGTGAAGAGGAACTTCAGGCTGACGAAACGGAGACCTCTGAGGAAGAAGGTGAAGCCGACATCAGGTCTGAGGATGAGATTGAAGGTGCCGAGCCTAATATTAGTGATGAAGAGAGAGAGGTTGGTCTCCCTTCCTCTTTCTTCGAAAGAGGGTATGTAAACCGTTCCATTGTTCCCAGGATTCATCATGCTAATCCATCTCAATCACCAGACATTCCAAAAAGGAGGAGGGAGAGGGTTGTTATGACATCTCCCAATCGGATGATGGTGGAGGTCTTTAGCGAAGATGAAGAGGAAGTAGATACAATGCTCCTCACTCATAGACAGAGATCTCGGCCCTCAACTCAGGTTCAAACTCAAATTCCTCCAAAAACCGAGTTACGCACCAAGCATCGCCATGAGAGACCTGAGACTCTAAGAGAAGCACGTATATCAAAGAGGAGTAAGAGGGTTGTACATCGGCAATGTACTCCTCTATCTACCATAGAAGCGCAATCCACACATTATGCTACTTCTGATGAATAAGGTAATGACTTGTCCATATTTCCATTTTGCTATTTCCTCCTTTTTTTATAGGATTTAAACTTATTCTGCATTTGGTTTTCATAGGGGGTCGAGAAGTAATACGGGTGTATCTTCTCTTCGGGAGCTTAGCGATCATCATGGGAGCTTGGGGATAGATGATTCTCATGATAGCATGAGAATAGGGGTGTAAAACAGTATAGTGGAACGCAGGTGGAAGCGTGGAACGAGACGACTAGCAGCAGATTCGA
The DNA here is from genome assembly GCF_001876935.1 of Asparagus officinalis. NCBI lineage: Eukaryota > Viridiplantae > Streptophyta > Magnoliopsida > Asparagales > Asparagaceae > Asparagus > Asparagus officinalis. Next base: position 18,899,759 of record NC_033799.1, on the reverse strand, counting down.
AGAATCCAGATTTCAGCCTGTGAGTCGACTCATACATGTACATGAGTCGACTCATCAGGTTGAGTTGACTCATGACTATCATGAGTCGACTCACGAAACCCAGCCGTTTTGTTAAAAGTTTCTGCTCGGTCGACTCATCAGTTGATGAGTCGACTCATATGCAATTTTGAGTCAACTCATCGATGGTTTCCTGGTTTGTTTGGGTTTCTGTTCATACGAATTCCTGTTGGTTTTGGGCTTGGTTATTTACCAGATTGCCATCCACATTTGTACACCTATATAAAGGATTGTTTTAGGGTTTCTAACGAATCAGAGGTAATTAAGAGAGATTATAATCATTATATTAGGGTTTAGAGAGGATTGAGAAGTTGTTCTCGATTCTAGTGAGATTGTGAGGGAGAGATTTGTAATAATTAATTCTTCATAATCTAGAGAAGGTATTTTCCTTCGCCATACTGAATTGTTCTTGTGTTTTAGTTGTCTTCTTCTCAACCCACCTTTTGGTAATTCCGCGACCAAAGGGTGCTCGCACGGTGACTCATATCAAGTTGGTATCAGAGCAATCAGATCCTGCGAAGGGGGCATCCTGTGTATGGTCCTTACTCGATCACAGTACAAAAAGCTTAGCGAGATCCTTATTTCATTGGAAGGAGTCCAAGTTTTAAGGAGGAAGAAGATGACTGAAGGAGACAATTCCACGAGGATTGATGCATTGGAGAAGCAGATCGAGACGATAGGTTCGACTCTCACACAACTCGTCAGTCTTATCCATGAAAAAAGAAACGAGACTGAAACACTTTGGAAGGGGTATCTGTAGGCGTCTAAAATGCCTATAGGTTCCCGCATGTGGCTCGAGACAGAGAGAAGACGATGAACGTCACTATCCGAGTTATAGAAACTTATTTGACATCGATAAGCGCATGAAGTGAGTCGACGAACCGTGTAAAGCAACAGAACTTCAGAATAATGAATACACGAACTGATCGGGAGCTACATTTCTTTTATGAAACACAAAGCACCCCTCGTGTCCCGTTTACTCCACATGTCATTTAAACATGGGAGCTTGTAGATCTCCTCGTCGGCTTTCCTACACACTTTGAATCATGCAATTCTGAGTTCGGATGACAAGGATATGACGAAAACGGACGGGATGCGTAAAACGGTGCCCAGGCCTTGATAAAGACATCGTGAGTGTCTCGGCCAAAGCCGAGACACTGCGGGTGTCCGTAGTCCAAAAATGTCGTTTTAAGTTGTTTTTGCGGTTTTTGAAGCTGTTTTCGCCCGAATTTGTTTTAACTGATCTAAATATCATCCAAGAACGTGATAAAGTGGTTATAACTGAGGATAAGAGTGAATCAGCCGTTCTTATCCGAAAATAGAGCTCCCGAAGCCTATAAATACAGCCCTAGGGCCTTCATTTATATAGATCTGGAATTTTCAAGCGTCGGCAAAGCCCTGCTAAATTGGAGACTGAGGGAGCCACCAATTTCAGAGAGGAAGAGGAGATTGGATCGGGTTCTTAGGCATAAAGAAGAAAAGTTCGTCAGATCTACAGCTCCCGATTCCTTTCCTTGAGATCGTACCTAGCTGCGATCTCGAGAAGAGTGGTTATCTCGTTGTTGCCAAGATAATCACTTCAGTTTCTTGATTCCTTCGTGAATCAACGAAGCTCCGGATTGATCTGATCGTTTGGTAGTCCAAGGATATCAACATCCCCGTCACAGGCAAAGATCCCACGTAAGCAGCGGGAGATAAACGTCCGTTGTGTTTGTTTTGATGAGAGTTGTAATTTTTTATTTTCATTGTGTAAGAGTATTATAAAAAGACTATTTTTTTGTTTTTATTATAACGACTAAAGTTGTAATGAATACATCAATGAAAATATTAACTTTTCACCCAAACAGTAGATGCCACGATGAATGAACCGGCTGAAGGGGAGACCGCTCACGCTGCTGAGGTCGAGGATTTTAATGAACATACTCTCCATCTTGATCTTTCAGCAGACGACCATCAGTATATCTCTAATTTATTGTCGGGGAAAACTCCTGGTATAACTACAGTACCAACTGTTGGAGTTGGTTCAACTGAAGCTGGTTCCTCTGAAGGTAAGAATTTTATTCTGTAACCTCTATTATCTCTTTGTTAGTTATCATTAAATAAACATACGAGAGTTTTAATTATAGGACCAGTTGTTGAAACCGGTGCAACTATAATTATCAGAATGTCTGATCAGCCTTAGGGTCTTGGTTTCTTGTTGTTGGCAGGAACCAAGGTCGAGGCTCAATTATCAGTTCCTGAGTCTCAACCTCTTACTCCTTTAGACCCAATGATAATAGAAGTTGTTGCTACCATTAAAGTTAGTCCTATCGCAACATTTTTGAGACTAACTGAAGAAGTTAGTACAACAACAACTGTTGTATCTGGAACGCCTCCGTCCGTTCATGAAGTTGAAAGGGCGGGAACAAGTATAGAAGAACAAACCGACGAAGCCTCACCTAGAATTAGTGAGTTTTATCAATTGCTTGTTCTAAACTTCTGATTAATATTCCAACATTCTCATTGCAGATTCTTTACCCCTTCCCTCCAAGAGTGTCATAGATTCAGATCCGATACTGACGGAGGTCACGGCTG
>NC_033799.1:18883978-18895757 GCF_001876935.1 Asparagus officinalis | reverse complement strand
GGCTGCCCCGTCAGCTGATGTAGCGGGTGGGTTGATGGTTGCTATTCCTGAGAAAGCCCTAGTTACTCAAGAAGCCGAATTAATATCATCGGGGCGAGAAAGCCATGCTGAAGGCTCTCCTGTTAGACTTGGTACATTTTAGTTTACCATTGCTTTTAGATTCTAAGTCTCGAATATTAATTCAATTATTCTTTCGAGCACTTATTTTCTTTTCTCTTATTGTAATGCCTCCTTCATCATTACTTGAGTTCATCAAAGCTTTAACGTCTGATAAGGATCCGGACAAGGCCTTTATCTATTCAGATGTCCAATGTTTTGTCTATTGCCTGAACCTTATAATTGATCGAATTCTTCATCAAGGGTCATCCTTTGACGGTTTTAGGAGGTCACTCGATCGACATGTGTCGGGAATTAGAGAAGATGGATATCCCGAATTGGCTGATTCCATTGAAGCCTATCTGGTTCATCTGAAACAACAAGTTGAATACTTGAAGGATCTTCAGATCAGCGGTATCTCTTCTTATGTTGCGGCTCGGATTAACCTAAAATTGCAGGCATGGCATAATTCGCAAAAATTGGCTGAACTTGAACTTCAACGATTAAGGAACCGTGTGACCCAAATGAGATTGAGCATCGCTAAGAAGGTGAAAGCCAAGGCTGATTTGTTCTAATCTTTAGAATCACGTCGGGCTGAGATAGCCCGCTTAGAAAAGGCACTTGCAGAGGCTAAGGATGTTGAGGGCATTTTAGAACTTGATTTATCTGAGGCGGAACGTGTTGAAGCAGACTTATTCAAACAACTGGAGCTCCAGAACAAAAAGCTTACTGATACAGAGCATGAAGTCCTCAAGGCTTAGAACACCAGCGATGATTCTTTAAAGGCCAGCTTGACAACTGAGTTTAAACAGGCTTATGCGGAAGAGCTTTCTAAAGTGGCAGAACATATCCGCAATTATAAATTGTCTTTAGTTTAGGGACATTTTTCTTGTAATGACACTTGTTTTTATTGGAACCTCTTTTCAATTTTTTTTTTTATGAATGAAGTGGACTCTTTTGTTTATTAAAATCTTATTATGATTATTCATTCTTGTTTAGAATAAATAAACATAACATTCATAGGATTTTTGGCAAACCCTCAGCCATCAACAAATTTGATGTGCCTTTATCGACTACTGTTTGAGTCGGGCTAGTATATGAATTATCTAAATCCGTTTTACATATAACGTTTGGCTAAAAGAATTAAACTCTCTTAGGTTTTATACTACAATGTTGAATATGTAGGCTACATGTATTAGATGTAGACTTATCTCTAATAAGGGATCGAGATAGCATCCCCAATGCATAAAAGATATGGATTCGAAGGTTATTAACTTAATAATAATCGTCGTCTATTGAATACGTAGACTTGGTCATTTTTACGGGAATGTACCACCCGACAACGTGTGTTAGACGTAGACTTATCTCTAATAAGAGATCGAGATAACGTCCCCCCATGCATAAAAGACCTTGATTCGGAGGTTATTGGTAGGTTACGTCTTCTTGGTAAAAAGATGAACCCGAAATTGTAGAGGAAGAATTTTATATTCTATCTTATGGTCTCTTTTTTGTTGGTAGAGAAAAATCCAAAATCGGAGAGGAAGAATTTTATATTCTATCTTCTGGTCTCTTTTTTATTTGTAGTGTCCTCCCCCTAGGTTGCCCCATGACGACCTCTCCTCCTTTGACTCCTCTCCCTATCTTCATGTGTATCCGAGGTTTGGTTCCCCCCGGCCCTGGGTTGCCCCAACCCCGGGGCTTGGTGGGCTTACCCCAGGGGCGGCCCTGCATGCAATGTGCAAATCTCTGACTATTTGTCCCTTGAGATGTTTTATTCCTGCTATCCTTGTGAGATTAGGAAACATCATTCTAAACTTAATTCAATGTGACATGCTCAGATTAATTTTAAAAGATTATAAATATTAAGGAAAAGTATAAACAGAAAGAAAAGGTAAAAGATGAATAAGTACACTATATTTAGATTCTTTGCATGAATCCCATGGAAGTTAATTTCATAAATAAGGAAATATTTTATATTTGTCAACCTTACCTTTATTAGTCTTGTTATGTCAACCTTTTATACCTAAAATTTTATTGGCGTTCATGTCTTTTTTATGGTAGTGATTGGTCAAATATTAATGCTAAACCAATACTCATGGGCCATTGCCTTTGAAAAGAAATGAGATTGATGACAAGTTACATGAAGAGGTGAGTCATATGCAAGTGATGGATATTAATGGGAAGAATATTGAGATAGTTCATGGTTTAAGTTATTATTGAATCGAATTAGTGGGGTCGACGAAAAGTTGTGTGACTTTTCAAAGATTTTCTTTAAGTATTTTGAATTAGTCCCCTAAATCATCATATTTTAAAATTCAACCCCTAAATGTGTTAAGTATTCCGAATCTTTCAATATAGTGCTAACTAGAGGGACTATTATTAAAACACTTAGAAGATTTGAGGGACTAAGTTAATAATATGAAGATGTGGTGGACTAATTGCAAAATAACTAAACAGTTGGGGTACTAATTTTGAAGTATGAAAATCTGGGGAGCTAATTTCAAACTATAGAAGATTTGGGGGACAAATATCGAAACCCACCAAGCATAGATGTGAACGGCACGTGGTGGAAACTGGAAAGCTAGTTCCACAGTAGCACCTACTTTCAGCCCCCCCGTGTCCAGACGTTGACCTCAAATTTCCGCGTAAAATTCAAAGTCCCCGGCAAAAAGTTGCCCCTTTTAATCGCCGAGGACTCCCAAACTTCTCAAATGGAACCCTAGCAGAGGTCAGGCCGAGATGAGAAGGGGCCGGCCAAACCCTAAGCCCTTCCAGCTCGCTCTCCCCCCTCGTGAGACCTCCATCGAGAAATTCCTGTAATTTTCTTTTCTTCTTCCTTTTTTCTCGTATTATTTTTTCTATTTTTTTTCTACATTTTTTAAATTTTGAGTTGTTTTTTTGTTAGGACTCAGAGTGGGACTTTCAAGGCTGGAGATTTGCTGGTGAACAAGGACGGGCTTCGGATTGTTTCCCATGGCGAAGAGGGAGAGGTAAGAGGAGATATCATAAACCCTGAGCCCTCATTGGATTTTTCTTAAAATTCACATGTTTTAGAAGTTGAAAGGAAGAAAATGTAGGAAATTTTTTAGGTTTTGAATACATTAGTGTCTAAACCTAACTTTATTAAAGAGTTTGCTTTACGAAGCTTCAAATTCAAATCTCAAGAAAGAGCCCGAGAAACAGGCAAGAAATTCTTACCTTTTTTCGGGAGCAAATATGAGCGTATAATTGTCAAGCTTCAAAATAAGATGGCAGAAGTGCAAAGAAAATTTTGATTCTTAGGAGACTAACGATGAGATTGAAATAAAGAGGGCCGACGGTGCTAGTCAAGGGAGGCAAAATGTAATTGGTTGGAAGGTAAGGATAGCATGATTGACTGGTTGCAGGTCCTCTGGATCATGGGCCACAACTACTTGGGTTTAGACCGCTGAACATCTTTTGGATGGGGGCTTGGATCCTTCGCATGATTTCATGTGCCCTCGACGGTCTTTGAATTGAGACAGATCCAGCCGGACTTCTTGCATGGACTTGGGCTTGCTTTGGTGATGGGTATGCTTGTCTTGCTCTGGCCCTTCCGTGGGCTTTCATCGAGGTTTTCATTGAAACAGGCCTGAGTCTTCATTTATAGGACTTTCAGGATAGGTGAAGGCAGCGAATCAATTGAATCCTGCACGCACTGCTATGGTCACTTTCCCATCCAAAAGCTTTGACAATAGCTGATTATCCGATAGCAGATTACCAAAATTTTGCTTTCAAAGATGGGAAGGAGAGTACAATCTTGTTGATCCCTGTGGGAAATGAATTAGACAATGTTGCTTCTGTTGATAGGTTAGATTCCATGTTAAATATGCTACGTTTTTACCCACCACTAGTTTCGCTTCTGCAGATGATAGGGCTCGCCCAAAGCGAGTCGCTACAGCCTTGTTTTGGGAGAGAGACAGAGAGATCCTCTTCGAGACACTTCCTTTTGAATCTCAAAAGAATGGACTTGGCAATGAATATGTGGATTCCCCTTTCAGTGTGCTAGTAATAAGCTGGGAAGTGATCTCCCTCTGCACAGCGCCATAAGTTACTAATTCATCACAGAGTGTAAGACTAGCCATAGACAGGTAGTGTCTTACATTAACTCAATACTACTGATGGAACGGGATGCCCAATGCTTCTATATTATAAGGACTAGGTATTCCGGGTGAAAGAATGCCTCTCTTGAAGTACCAAGCTAGGAAAAAGGAGAGCTTCTCCTACTTGGTCACATACGTTTCCCAGGAATTGAGAAAGCGAGAACTTCCCTTAGCAAATTCATACAGAAATCTATGTGTTCATGTATTCATCACAAAGTCTTCACTTTTTACCACTGATGTGCATTATAACCATTTGTTGCAGCAAGGGGCTTCACCGACACAGAAGATGCCTATACAAAGTGGATAATAGTACAGTACTATGTAAGCACAGTTGACACAGTGAATGACACACAAGGATTTAACGTGGTTTGGTTAGTATAACCTACATCTACGGACGAGAGCAGCAGAGGAATTTACCAATTATAAAAGAGAAGATTATAAAGAAGTTCACTCTATAATCTCATTCAACCCCATCACAGAGTCACGGAAATAAAGAAAATAACTCTCTCCATGTCTCTCTCTTCCCTCTTAACTCTTCTCTTTCTTTTTCGCTGTCTCGATAATCTTTTACCATGTATTTTGAGGCAATTTATAACCTCTCAACACTATTGATGGAATGATGAGTCTTTGTCGGTGAATAGTTAAGCTAATGATGAATAGATGGGCTATGAAGAAGATTTTGAGGCTAGACACAGATGTTGACATTAAAGCAATCAGAATCACATTTTCACATAGCCAAACCGTCACTTTCTTCAACTCTTAATGCATATGGCCACGATCTTGGACTTTGGGGGCGTCATCATGATGGACTTTTGATTGCGTCGCAGGATTGGACTTCGGACATTTAAGTCACTTTTACAAATTTTCATCTTGACTTGAATGTGATAATTCTTCTCTTCACTCTTAATGTCTCGCCAGAAGTCCTTGACGGGCTTAACCTCCGATGTGTTGAACTCCAAGTTGTTCGAGGTAGTGCTCGAACTTGCACGAAGGCACGGGCTTCATCATCACATCATCATATCTGTCGGGTTGTCTGCAGTATCAAATTTCTCAATCTTTATAACTTTAATTTCTTTAATAAAATGATACCTGACATTTATATACTTTGTTCTTTTATGATACATCTAATGTTTTGTCTAATCTATATCACTTTGACTGTCACAAAACACCATAGTAACATCTTAGTGTAAGTCGAGATCTTCAGCCAAACCTCTCAATCAAATAGCTTCTTTCATTGTTTTTGTCACTACTATATACTCTACCTCTGTGATAGACAAAACAACTGTTGACCGTGAAGTCATCTTCTAACTAATGACACTACCTAAAAGAGTGAATACATAATATGTTAGAGATCGTCTCTTATCCAAATCACCCGCATTATCTGAATCTGAATAGCTAAGTATACTATAATCTGAATTTGCCTTCTTGAAAAAAATATAAATCAATATTATCAGATTCTCTCAAATATCTAAATATCCATTTCACAACCTGCCAATAGACCTTTTCAGACTTATCCATATACCGACTCACAACACTGGCTGTATGTAAAATATTTAGATGAGTGTAGACCATATCATACATAATACTTCCTATTGCACCGGCATAAGAAACACAAGACATGTACTGCTCCTCTTCAGTCTGAGGTGATAAATCTGCTGAAAGACGAAAATGAGCAGCAAGTGGAGTCTTCACAATCTTGGCATCAAGCATACCAAATCTCTTCAACACCTTCTTGATGTATTTCTCCTGACATAGAAATAAATTTTCTTCTTGTATATTCCTATAGATCTCCATCCCCAGAATCTTCTTCGCTGCTCCTAAGTCTTTTATCTTAAACTCATACTTGAATTGTCGTTGATTTCTAACATATCTTTGGCTGTAATAAATATGTCAACATACAAAATTAGATATGTAAAAGAATCATCATTAAGTTTTTTATGATAAACACAACTATTATATTTACTTGTAGAGTAACTATGCTCAAACATGAAAGTAGCAAATCTTAAATATTACTGCCTTGAAAATTGTTTCAACCCATAAATAGTTTTTTTAACATGCACACATGATCTTCTTTACTTTCAACAACGAACCCCTCTTGTTGATGCATAAAAATCTGCTTCATCAAGCTCGCCATGTAGACAATCCATCTTCACACCAAGTTTCTCAAGCTCTAAATTAAAATGAGAAATCATAACAAGTAACACGTGGATTGAGGTGTGGTTTACAACTGGAGAGAATATTTCATCGAAGTCTACCCCTTCAGTCTGATTGTTGCCTTTAGCTACCAAGCGTGCCTTGTATCTTATAGAATATGTATCCAGAGTTCTTTTTTCTTCTTGAAGACTCATTTACAGCCAACGATTTTTTATCCCCTTGGTGTCTCCACTAACTTTAATGTCTAGTTCTTGTGAAATGCTCAATCTCTTCAGTCATTGCAACGGTCTAATTTGCAGCCTCACTGTCACTAATAGTCTTCTTGTAGGAAGAAGGTTCTAGAATTTTAATTGATTCTGCTATGCTCAAAGTGTAAACAACCAAATCTGCATATCGTTAAGGAGGTTTGATCTACCTTTTTGCTCTCTTAGTGCCAATATTGTATTGTTTCTCTTTCCGTGTATTAGCATCTGAAGTTGAACATTTAGCAGTATCAACTGATTCAACATAAGCGCCCTCAAACACTTCCTTTGAAGTGGAGTTCCCTAAGTCCACCTGCTTGCTAGACTCCTTTGCAGTACCTATAGTATCAATAACAAACTCCTTTCTCAAGTGAAACATAGATTTCTCATTAAAAGTAACATCCTTGTTAATAACAAATTTAGGTGACTTAAGATTAGAGCACTACAATCTATATCCCTTCACTTCAGTAGCATATCTTAGAAAGATAGCTTTTCTACTCTAGGTTCAAGCTTACTATCATTAATATGAAAATAAGCAAACCAACCAAATACTCTTACATAGGAGTAATTAGCAGAGACACCAGATCATACCTCTTTTAGAGTCTTAAAATCAATTGCTGTAGAAGGAGATCTATTTATTAAATAGCATGCTGTATTGACTGCCTTAGACCAAAAGTCTTTTGACAAACCGTCATTAGAGAGCATGCATCGAGCTCTCTCTATATATTGGATATTACTCAATGTTCTAACAATATTATCATGTGTTCTAATCTTAATTGACTTGATACTAACAGTCTTACAATGCATGTTATTTCCCAATAAGACATTCCCGCCATCAATAGACTAATATGTGACAAACCAATCATTACGAGGACGCATATGGTAGGAACAACCCGAGTCAAGAACCCACTCATCTTGTAAACGAGTATTAACACTAACTGAAAGAGCTTCGTGTGAACTAGGAGACTCTTCAGTTACAGTGGCAATTGAAGGTTTTATCTCCTAAGATTTCGATTGAGAATCATCATTTACTTTGAGCGCTGGACAATTAGGTTTTACATGCCCAAATTGGTGACGGTAATAACATTTAACATTTTTTCTTGTCCTTGACTTTGATCTAGACATGTTTCTAAATTTACCTTTATCACCGACACCCTTTTCAGGACGACCATGGATGAACAAGGCTTCAGCTTGATCCTTTCCTCCTAGTTTGCCTCAATTCTTTCGAATGTAAGGTTGATTTGACATTCTCCAAAGAAAGTGTATCTCTACCATATAACATGTTATTAACAAAATTCTCAAAGGAGTGAGGTAACGAACATAATAAAATAAGGGCTTGATTTTCTTCATCAATTTTAACATTAATATTCTTTAAGTCCAAAAGAATACCGTTAAGTTCGTTTAAGTGGTCTTTAATTCTCATACATTCATTCATACGAAGGTTGAAGAGGTATTGTTTCAAGAAAAGCTTGTTAGTTAGAGATTTCATCATGTACAAACTTTCTAATTTGAGCCACAGACCAGCGGCGGTATCTTCATCGGCAACCTCCTACAAGACCTCGTCAACTAAACAGAGTTGTATGGCACTACATGTCTTCATATTTTGCTCTTCTTTCTCATCATTGGGTATGAATTTTGACAACGTATTTTTTCTGGACAAGACTTTGAACAATCCTTGTTGTACTAGGAGAGCCCTTATTTCGACTATTCACAAACTAAAATTGTTTCCCCCCGTCGAACTTCTCCACTATGTATTTTATAGAAGACAACTTGAAGCCCACAAGAATAAAACTGAAGCTTTGATATCAGTTTGTTACAGCAGGGGGCTTCACAAACACAGAAGATATCTATACAAAGTGGATAATAATACAGTACTATGTAAGCACAATAGAGACTGAACAACACACAATTATTTAACATAGTTCGGTCAGTATAACCTACATCTAAGGGCAAGAATAGCAGAGGAATTTACTAATCATAAAAGAGAAGATTACAAAAGAAATTACTCTGTAATCTCACTCAACCCCACAAGAGAATCACACAAAGAAAGGAAATAACTCTCTCTGTCTCTTTCTTCACTCTAACGCCTCTCTTTCTTTTTCTCTGTCCTGATAATATTTCACCATGCTTGTTGAGGCAATTTTTAGCCTCTCAACACTGTTGATGGAATGATAAGTCTCCGTCGGTGAATAGATAGGCTAATGATGAATAGATGGGCTATGAAGAGAATTATGAGGCTAGACACAATTGTTAACAATTAAAGCAATCATTATCACATTTTCACGTGGCCAAAGAGTCACTTTCTTTGACTCCTAATGCATATGGCCACAATCTTGGACTTTGAGGAGGCTGTCATGATGGATTTTTGATAGCGCCACAAGATTAGATTTTGGACATTCAAATCACTTTCACAAAAATTCTGCATAAAACTGAGATTTTTCTTTGACTTAACCTATATGTATTTGTGTAAGATCACCTAGATACTTGATTACCATATTAGGATATATGTCAAATAATCTCCTCATCTATTCTTTCTGCAGCACTTATTACTTCTCAACAAATTTATTAGCACCTATCTCTCTATTGTGGGGTTATCTGCAATTTAGCCATCTCAATCTATACTGGCAGATTGATGCATGAAATCTGCTAAATGAGTCTGGACTTTGTTGTCACATATTCTTCGTATATCATATCCATGTAGATATTTGGTGAAGATGTTCCCCCATTTGTGGCACTAAAGCCTCTGATCACTGATTTGTATTATTGCAATGAAAAAATCCTAAGCAAATTCGAGATTTGCTCATCCACCTTCTTATCAACGAGCCGGAGCCTGAACTAAAATCACTAACAAGTCTGGCTCCAATCGAAAATCACCAAGAGGTTGCAGCCAATTTTATGGCTGCAATTCTCGAGGTCAGTTTGATTGTTCTTGTGAAAGAATAGGCTGCTGAGGGAAGAACCGTTCTTGCAGTGATTGTAAATGGTCTTAATGGCATTGCTGTGACTTAATCTATGTATTTATGTAATGTTGTTCTTTTCTATGATCCAATTAATGCTTGATTTCCTGCAGCGGCCTCTTATCAACCCGTTGGACGATCAGTTGGCTTTAGTTGATATGGACATTGTTAAAGTGATAGGAAAGGGAAGTGGTGGAATTGTACAGCTGGTTCGACACAAGTGGACAGGTCAATTTTTTGCTCTCAAGGTATTGCTTCGCTGACATATATAAGTTTGTTCATAAGAATTTATGCTACTTTTCAGACCTGTATTTTATTGTGTCTTAATATTCTCACATCTCAATCATACCATATTTGTGTTCGTTTTGAACAGTAAGGCTGCGATAGACGCTATATCAAAGGACCATTCCACAACTCTGAAGTTTTGGTGATGGTTAAGGGTTACAATTTTGTACTCTGTCGTGTTTTCAAGTTAAGAACCCATTCGATGGATTGAAACCTGGACGCACACGACAATATCTTTTTTTTTAATGCGCTTTAAATTTGGACACATGGAATATGAACTTGGGTTGCTTTCCACAATACCAAAACTCCAGAACTATGGTGAGAGTTGAGGGTTATAATTTATACTCAACACACTCATTGAAGATTCTTATAAAAGATCTACAAGAATAATTTGATCTTCCGAGGAGCGTTTCTTTCTTATTTTGCATATCTTGACTAAAACAAAACTTTCAATAATGTACAACATTAGTAAAATAAAAATAAACTTCTTGTAATGCACAACACATCAATCATCAAGAGATATTTAGTCATCAAGATTATCAAATTGCTTGATCTAGCCTATTAGGTGGATAGGGCACTGCCGAAACAATTTAGCACTTGATGATGTTAGTTAATTGTTGGTGATAAATTTGTTGGTTGCTTGATGCATTGATAGTTCACTCTGTACTATGAATTAGCCAAAGCCTGTTTTGTCTTAGGCCCCAGTGAGAATTTAAGTAGCTGCCTGGGGATAAAAGAGTTCTGTTCTGAATAGTTGTGCTTACTTATGATACTAAAATGTGCGGAAATTAGAGGCAAACACAAGACAATCGATATTTGACAAAGTTAGATATTACAATTTAAGTACCTGGTAAAAAGAGTACAACAAGCAAGTATAGGCTTGTTTCAGTATCATGTCTTGTAGAATTGTGTCATAAATATCTTATTAATTATATTTTATGTGTCCCTCAAAACAATTATATTTTATCTGCCTAGTCTTCTTCTAATGGAGTTCTAAATAACGCTTGATATGTAGGTTATTCAAATGAATATCCAAGAGGATATATGCAGACAGATTGCACAAGAATTGAGGATAAACCTTTCATCACAGAGCCCCTTTGTTGTTGTATGCTATCAGTCATTTTATGATAACGGTGTTATATCGATAGTTTTAGAATACATGGATGGTGGTTCTCTCGCTGATTTTCTAGCGAAAGTCAAGTCGATTCCAGAGGCATATCTTTCTGCAATTTGTAAACAGGCTAGTGTTGATTTGTAGAACTTCAATCTTGGTGAGCGATCCATTCCTTCACTATTCCATTAACAGAAGGCCACATTCTTTGTTCAGGTGCTCAAGGGTTTAATCTATCTCCACCATGAGAAGCACATTATTCATCGAGACTTGAAACCATCGAACATACTAATAAAACACACAGGGGAAGTCAAGATATCTGATTTCGGTGTGAGTGTGATACTGGCAAGTTCTTCTGGCCAGCGTGATACTTTTACTGGGCCCTGCCACTATATGTCTGTAAGTACTGATATCTAAATTGATACTCTGCTCTCTTGCTTTAATTTCAAACTTTATGGTGTGTTAATGTTTTGATAGAAGTAGTTGGAGCCCATGTTGCTCGAACTACATCCAAATTACAACATGTTTGGTTGAATGTTGTAACACAGAAAAGCTCTTGCATAAGCAAAGTAGGTCAAATATACTGTTGCGTTCAAATTAAAGAGTTCCAACAACATAAATTGGAACTACATGATATTTTTTATTTATTGATTAGCAACAAGCAAATAGGCTAATTTACTTAGAGGTTAGGTACAATGTATCTGCATACCACCCAATCATTGAAAAACTAATTAAGATAGCAACAATAATATACCTTCAATATGAACAAGAAAAATAAGGCAGATAGTTATATGTAGCTCAATATCTATTAAG
>NC_033799.1:18791057-18883968 GCF_001876935.1 Asparagus officinalis | reverse complement strand
ACAGTGCAAATAAAAAAAGATTATATATAACACACACACAGTTCAGTTACAGTGTACATAGGGTGTAAATAAGATAGTTGCACACACCTCCCTTCACCGTTGGATCTTGTTGATTGATAAGGTTAGATATCTCATAATCATGTGGGAAGAAAGTTTACTGTGTTTCCTGCTTAAAGAACTCCATTTCCTTTTTAGCCTACATGAGTTTTATTTCCCTTTTAAGTCTTTGATTTTTTTTATTAATTACTTAGGTTTGTTTCTGTTTTACATGTAACAATTTATTTAGCCATGATGCCTAATCCACATAGTCTGCTATCACACCTTCCTCAACACTATTTTCTTATTATTTTGTTTTTTTGAAAAACAATAAATTATACACACACACATATACATATAGAGAAAAACTTATGTCAACTTAAGTGGACCATTCGCCAAACTTTCTATCCATTGATGATACCTAGGAATCCATGCAAGATATGAAAAGATATATATATATATATATATATAGAGAGAGAGAGAGAGAGAGAGAGTCCATTTGCATTTCTTTCCTCTAACATTTTCTTATAATTTTATTTTTCAATTCAGTTGCTAATAACTAATTAGATTGATGTACACATTCAGTGAAATCTGAAACGTGATCCGGCATAATAAGATACAGTCCATAATACTCATGAAATAAATTAAGATAAAATCCTAAAGTGTAATTTAATAATGATAAACCTCATGGAGCTTCAGAAATAGTAGCCTCTTGCTCAGAACTACAATAAAATGTAGGTTACACAATTTCATACGCTAACATATCTACTTGTGCAATAATCTATGCATAGAACTAAAATCTTCTAACAGCTTGCAAGTTAAGTATAGTCCACCAACTCTTTAATTCCGTAGAAATAACTTTAACTTGTCCCTTGAATAGATGGATAAGCTGAAATTTTCATAACTTCTATTTGATTCTGCAAAATATGTAAATTACGTTGCAAGTTAAACATGTGTTGTATGCAAATAACTAAAAGCTCAAAAAAATAAAAAGAATCTAAGCAAACTAATACTGTGAAAATATTGTCATTATTGTTGTTATGATTAGACATCACACTTATATTGGAAGGATCCTGAAATAATATAGACAAATGAGATGATTAGTCTTCAAATGACAAAGCAAAAAGATAGTTATAAAGTGGATTATACGAGTCCAATAAAAATGACTTACCATAGCATTTTTATTTCGTTTTGGACTTAACCGGCAATTGCGGCTATCATGAGCTGCTAGGTCTTTAGACATTCTACATTTTCTTAAGCTCTTTGCGGTGTTTCTTTCTAACGTTGGCTGGATTCTAGCATTTGACATCCGACCTATAACTGTAGCCCGTTTCGGATTTTGAACAATGTCTTCACTTGTCGTATAATTTGTTCCATTCATTCTCGCTAGTCTATGTTCATTTTGAGAAGTACTTCCATTGTGACCCAAAATTTCAGTTATGGCCATATTATCTTTAATGGAGCTGAGGATTTCTCTCAATGTGTTTAGTGTCATGTAGTAACCTTCTTTGGTCATGAAGCCACCTCTGTTAGTTCTATAGCTTCAAAGCATAAATTATTGAAGCTCATGGTTAAAGAAGCTTCAACATCCTCAAAAGGTGAAACATTTATAGTGTTAAATATATTATGTGAAACGGAACAGGGGGTCTATCAGAATCGGCGATTTAAATCAAATAATGCATCGTTTCACCAAATTCCATGATCTTTGATGAGAATTAAATTCAAAACAATTAATGTGACAGATGAATTTAACAAAATTTGCATCAATAATTATGAATAATTCCAATCTCAATCAATTTAATTGCAATATTCATTATCATGCACAAGTTCTACAGTTAATATTAAATTTTAACAGTCACATGCTCAATGGCTCTCAACTTACAAATATAATTTAAACAGTGAATATATGATAAGAGTTTAGAGATGGAATACTCATGCAATTAACTAATAAAATGAGATTAACAGAAAAATAATTTGGAAAATAAATCATAACTAACCAACGGGCTGTTACTCTGCAAATGCGCTTCGGTGGGTTCGACGATTCACTATCGTGTTCGGGTGCTCGTCGATGCGGAGGAATGGGATGGTTGCAAGAAACTGACCGGAGAGAACATGGTCGACGAGTGGACGCGGGCGACATGACGATGCGGGCAACTGGAAGGCACTAATGACGGGAGGACGCGGCGTCAGACCGGAAGTCGATGTGGTGTTAGGAAGAGGCTGGTGGGGCTGCTCGGGGTGGAGGAGAGCAGGGGGGGGGTTGCGTGAAGGCGGAGAGAAGCAGGGGTAAGGGGCGGTGACTGATCGGAGTGGAGGAGAGCGGGAAAAGGCGGTTGTTGTAAGGAGGAGATCAGCAGGGGGGTGGCTTGTGAAGGTTGCAAGAGTTCGGTGGAGGGGAGGAGAAAGTGCAGGGTGCGGCGCTTGCGGAGGAGGAGAAGAAACAGGAGGGTTGACGGATCTGCTGGAGGATGGATGGATGGAATTGGGAATAAGAAATACGATTTCACACACTTAGATCTAAGGGGATAAGGAACTAGGGTTTCACACACCAAATACAAAGGAATTCTCATTTGAGGAAAAAAAACTCAATTTTTAATCATTTCTCTTCATTGCTTTTCAATGCCTCATACAACCTTATTTATAAAGAAAAACTATGTGCACATAATGTGCAATAAAAATGGAAACAAACCAAAAAAAAGATATAGTCAAATCTCTCAATAAAACCTTACCAAAATAGAAAAATCCCTCAAATCTCTCGCAATTAAAACTAAATTAGGATCTAGTCAAACTTGTCAAATCTTTCTTATTCAAAACTAAAAAAAATCAAATAAACAAATATGAAAAATTTGTTATTATTATCCTCATCAACTCATCAATATATCTTTGAGGGAGCTGAGGATTTCTCTAAATGTTTTATCTTGAAGGTGGTTAAAATATGTTTGTACAAAACACCATCAAACTCAAATAACTGGCAACTGTAATTTGCAGCAATATTCTCAGAATTGAATTTCACAACAAAAACTTCATGTTTCTCATCAATCTCCTTAACATCACATCATGTGACTCAAATACTCCATCTTTGCTTGTCAAGTTTGCCACTCTTGCAAGGCTTGCTATAAATTTCTTCTGATTTCTGAAGCATAAAGAATATTGTCCTAGTATAAAGTGAAGGATTGGTGAACGCAGTTAAAACAGCTCAGGAAATTCAACAGAAAAACTGCTAGGATGTTTGTCGTTCGAGCGCGAGTCAGCGGTTGTCGACCGGAAACGTGCACAAGGTCCAGCTGAGTTCTGAGTTGAGGCAGTCGACCGTCGCGGTCGACCGCACGGACCCTGTAATGGATTTTTATCTCGGGATTTGATTCGGTCGACCGTCGCGGTCGACCGTGAGTACCCTGTAATGATTTTCTGTTCTATCGAGTGCTGGGCGGTCAACCGCGACGAATTTGACGGTCGACCGCCAATTGGGTCTGCAGCTAGGTTTGGGTTTTCAACCCGTTTCATTTGCTGATTGTATAAAACCCTAAACGTGAATAATTAAGGTTAAGTAAGGATGTTTTGAGCAGTCTTTGAGAGGGGTTTGTTGCATCCAATTGTGGGAGATTTGTGAGAGATTTAGAGAGCTTTGTTTGAGGGTTTTTGGTGAGATTTATAACCCGATTTGTATTCTCTTGATTTTTAATAGTAAGAACACCCCCTCCTTGTCCCGTAGACGTAGACAACTTGCTAAACCACGTAAAATTTATTTGGCTTGCTGTGGTATTGGGTTTTGCTTGATTGGTTGTGATTTATCTCGTTCTTGTTCATGTGATTCGAGTTCCGCTGCGCACAACAAGTGGTATCAAAGCTTCGGATTTGGCTTGGGGCTTGTTCGAAGGATTCGCTAAAGGATTCCTATTTGAAGAGTTAGATCGACAACATGAGAGAAGCAGACACATCAGGTTCGTCTCTTACAAAGACGATACAGAGTCTGAGTATCAATAACACTAAGATTGATGTTCTGAAGTTCGACGGCAAGATCAATTTCGATTTGTGGAGGTGTCAGGTGATGGACGCGTTGGATGCACAGAATTTGAAGCAGACTCTTGAGTTATAAGAGAAATCCGCTGATATGGAGGACAAAGTTTGGAAGAAGATGAACAGTAGGGCTTGTGGAGTTATTTAGTCATGCTTGATGCCGAATCTTATTTATGATGTGATAAACGAGACGTTAACGAAAAGATTGTAGAAAACGCTCAATGAGAAGTATCTTACAAAGATCATTGAGAATCGACTTCACTTGAAAAAGATATTTTACCAGATCAAGATGAAGAGGGGAGTTTCCATTAAAGAGCATGTCAATAATTTCACGAACCTACTTTCAGATATGACCAATATGGATATCATGGTTGAGGAATGCTACTTTTGTGTTCGTTGTCGGAGGATGATTATGGTGCGTTCGTTCTCACTATGATAAATTGAAGAACTATTGTTAGCTATAATGAGGTGATCTCGGTGCTGGTGAATTATGAGTTGAGGAAGAGTAATGGTGAACCCTCCAAGAATGCATCAGGAGATGTATTAGCAGTTCGAGGTCGTAGTTCAAACCGTCGCCAAGTCAACCGTTTAAAATCTAAGAATAGAGATTGATATAAGAGTGTTGGTAGAAATTAATATTATTTTTGTAAAGAAAATAGGACAATAGAAGATTGACTGTCCAAAGTTAAAGGACAAAGCCGGGAAGAATAAGGGGAAAGCTGTACAAGCTTCAGAAGTGAATGTTACAAAAGCTGTTGATGAACATTCAGAGTCAGATTCTTTAGGCTATTTGTGTCCTACATTATCGTCAGTTTGCTATGTCGACTCTACGGAGTGGATGTTGGATTCGAGAGCTACATATCATATTTGTCTTAGGAGAGATTGGTTCTCTAGCTTTGAGAAGCTGGAAAGAAGGGATATCGTGCTTATGGGTAATGATCACGTATGTCTTATTGGTGGTATTGGTTCAGTCAGAATCAGAATGCATGACGGTGTGATTAGGGAGTTGAAAGAAGTGAGGTTCGTGCCGCAGTTAACGAATAACATCATTTCTCTAGATACATTGGAGGCAGCAGGTTATCGGGTGACCTTAGAGGATGTTACTGTGAAAGTCACAAAGGGTTCTATGATGGTGATGCGAGGTGTCAAGAAAAACAACCTATACTACTTGAAGGGCAAGACAGTTACAGGGGGTCTGACAGCTTCTATCACTACAAAGGAGGACATTACCACCTTATGACACATGAGACTAGGACACATGTGATAAGTCCTTGCAGTCATTGGCGAAACATGTACTATTGAAAGGAGCTAAGACCTGCAAGATGGAGCTGTGTGAACATTGTGTACTTGGGAAGACTAGAGTGAAGTTCGACATCGTTATTCACAACACCCAAGGTATATTGGATTATATTCACACGGATGTTTGGGGTCCTTTCAAACACATCACTTGGTGAGACTAACTATTTTGTCACTTTCATTGATGACTATTCCAGGAGGAATTGAGTATTATACCCTATGAAGTATAAATATGAGGTCCTGAATATTTTTGTGAAGTGAAAGAAGAAAATGAAGCTGCAGACAGGTAAAAAGATGAAGACTTTACGTTCAGATAACAGTGAAGAGTATAAGAGTGATCCATTTATACAGTTTTGCCGGGATCACGACATTAAGCGACACTTCATAGTTCGAGAGACACCGTAACAGAACGGGATGGTTGAGAAATTGAACCGTACCTTACTGGAGAAGGTGCGATGTATGATGACACAAAATGGATTGCCTAGATCCTTTTAGGTCGAGGCGTTAGTTTATGTGAGTCATCTCGTTAATAGATTATCTGTACTGTGATACAGGGGAAGACTCTTATTGAGCGTTGGTCTGGTTCGATAGCTAGTGACTATAAGTCGCTTCGGATATTTGGATATCCCGTTTATTATCATGTCAATGATGAAAAATTGAATCCGAGGGCGAGGAAAGCAGTCTTTGTGGGATTTAGAGAAGGTGTTAAAGGTTTCAACATATGAGATCCACAGTACAAGAAGATAATTATTAGCAGAGATGTCACATTTGATGATGCGTACATGATGAGGCCTCAAGTTTCTTAGCAGGTGGAGGAAGACCAGATTAGTAGGATATCGCAACAGGTGGAGGATGATATGACTCCACCAGCTCCAGAGAGCATTGTATCCATTGAGACTCCTACAGAGGTGACACTAGGAGAAGATAGGATGACAGCCGGGCATTTAGAGGATACAGTAGATGGTGAGACTCAGAAGCATGGTCATGTTCAGGAGTTCATTACAGCAAGTAGACCTAGAAAGGTGATTCGTCGGCCAGCTAGATATAATGATATCATGGTCACATATGCATTATCAGTGGAGGTCGTTGATGATATGGTTCCTTCTACATTCAGGGAGGCAGAGTCTAGCTCTGATTTGATCAGGTGGAGGAAAACTATGGAAGAGAAGATGTGTTTTCTTCAGAAAAACGATACTTTGGCACTTGCAAAGCTACCTAAGGGTAAAGCGGATTATTGGTTGCAAGTGGGTATATGCGAAGAAAGAAGGCTCTTTTATTGGGGATATTAGGTACACCGCCAGAGTGGTTACCAAGGGATATGTACAGCTTGAGGGTGTTGATTATAACGAGGTGTTTTCACCCGTTGTGAAGCATTCGTCGATTTAGATTTTATTGGCATTGGTGACACTGCTAGATTTGGATTTGATTCAGATAGATGTTAAGACGGCCTTTCTACACTGAGATTTAGATGAGGAGATCTACATGACATAACCCTTGGGATTTAAAGTTACAGGAAAGAAAGATTTGGTGTGCAAGCTGAAAAAGTCTCTTTATGGTTTGAAGCAATCGCCGCGATAATGGTACAAGATATTCGACAGCTTCATGATTGGCCATGTGTACACGAGGAGCCCATATGACCTATATATTTACATGCACAAGCTACAGGATGGTGAGTACACATATTTGCTATTATATGTTGATGATATGCTTATTGTTTCCAGGAATTCTTCGGCTATTCGAAAGTTAAAAAATAAGCTGTCATCCGAGTTTGAGATGAAGGATCTTGGAGAAGCTAAGAAGATATTAGGTATTGAGATCGAGAGAGACAAGATGAAGGGGAGATTGAAGCTTACACAGAGGAACTATGTTACCCGGGTACTTCATTATTAAAGTCGTACCCGTACCGGACACGTACCCGACACTTTCCTGTACCCAAACTTCATTGACACTTCTTGAATAATGCATGCATTTATTATAACACTTCTTGAATAATGCATGCATGCATTTCATTGAGATGTCGTGAAGTGGATTCTACGGTATGTTAAAGGCACCGTGGATGTTGGTTTGATTTTTTAGAAGAGTGAGAAGAATGGGCATGATTGTATTGGTTACATGGATTCAGATTATGCGGGGGATTTTGACAAGCGTCGGTCTACTTCAGGATATGTGTTTATTGGCAGGAGCATCGGTTTGTTGGAGATGTACACTTCAGTCTATAGTGGCTCTCTCTACTACAGAGACGAAGTATATGGCGGTGACTGAAGTTTTTAAGGAGGCTTTGTGGTTGTGTGGATTGTTAGAGGACTGGGGGATTGCACAATAGACCATTTGGGTATATTGTGATGGCATGTCGGTTATCTATTTGACGAAGAACCAGGTTTATTATGCACACACGAAGCATATTGATTTCAGATTCCATTTTGTTCGTGATGTTTTGGATGATGGAGACGTCATATTGGAGAAGATCCACACGAAGGAAAACCCTACGAATATGTTGATCAAAGTTGTTTCAGGTGTGAAATTTGGTCATTGTTTGAAGCTATTGAACATTCTTCAATGTTGATGGCCTTTGGAGGTCATTTGAGTGAACTACGTTCGACTTGATTCCTTGAGCAAGAGGATACGTAGGCAGTCTTTTCGATATAGCCGGTTGGATTTGTTTATTTCGATGAGGGGAGATTGTTTGAGCTCTCGTTTGGTTCCCGACTTGTTGTGGATTGAGTCCGTTGTCGTGAATTTCTTCCACTTTGTCCTGAACGTAACAAGTGTGACATTTAGATGATTTGATGTCAGCTCAGTTTTGGAAGAAATCACCGAGGTGGAGATTTGAAGGATTGGCGAACGCAGTTGAAACAACTTAGGAAATTCCACAGAAAAACTGCTAGGATGTTTGTCGGTCAACCGCGAGTCAGGGGCGGTCGATCGGAAACGTGCACAAGGTCTAGCTGAGTTCTTGAGTTGAGGCGGTTGACCGCATGGACCTTGTAATGGATTTTTGTCTCGGGATTTGATTCGGTCGATCGCCACAGTCGACCGTGAGTACCCTATAATGATTTTATGTTCTGTCGAATGCTGGGCGGTTGACCGCGACGAATTTGGCGGTCGACCGCTAATCGGGTCTGCAGCTGGGTTTGGGTTTTCAACCCGTTTCGTTTGCTAATTGTATGAAACCCTAAACCTGAATAATTAGGGTTAAACAATGACGTTTTGAGCAGTCTTTGAGAAGAGATTGTTGCATCCAATTGTGGGAGATTTGTGAGAGATCTAGAGAGCTTTGTTTGAGGGTTTTTTGTGAGATTTGTAACACTATTTGTATTCTCTTGATTTCTAATAGTAAGAACTCCCCTCTCCTTGCCCCGTGGACATAGGCAACTTGCCGAACCACGTAAAATTTGTTTGGCTTGCTGTTGGTATTGTGTTTTGCTTGACTGGTTGTGATTTATCTCGTTCTTGTTTGTGTGATTCAAGTTCCGCTGCGCACAACATAAAGACCGGCGATTTGTTCCTCCATGGTTATTGGTGTCCTCTGTTTGGGTTTGGTATGCGAAGTCTTGTAATCTTCTTCAGGTTCTTTGTCTAATTTATCTTTCAAAGCTCTTTCATTTTGATTTTTTAAGAGTGGAATTCGCAGTTCCATATTTATCAAATGACGAGTTCATTCCTTCATTGTGTTGGGTCGTGGACATGACTGCTGAAAACGAACCTCTGGTATATGTCAGAACCCTAATTTCTCGAGCTGTAAAAGTTGAAATATATGAAGAAACCCCTAATATTATTAATGAAATAACATGGGCTTATATAGGCCCCCTCCAAATACATCTTACAAATAACCCCTTAACTATTCTAATATGTTAACACTTCTCCTCAAGATGGGCGAAAAATATCCACTAAGCTCATCTTGTCACATCTTCTAACCATATCTACTGAGCTAAGTCCCTTAGTCAGACAATCTGCTGCCTGGTCTTTAGTTGAAACATGACTTAACTCCAGTAATCCACTGTCCAACTTCTCTTTGATGAAGAACCTATCGATCTCGATGTGTTTGGTTCTATCATGCTGCACTGGGTTATTAGCGATACTGATGGCTGACTTGTTATCACACCACAGCTTCATCTTTGCTCCTTGATCCAGTTTCAGCTCCACCAACATACTCTTCAACCACAACAATTCTGCGACTCCCAAGGCCATAGCTCTATACTCTGTTTTAGCTGTTGACCTCGCCACCACTGACTGCTTCTTGCTCTTCCACGAGACCAAGTTGTCTCCTATAAAGATACAGTATCCTGAGGTGGACCTCCTGTCATCAGCATAGCTAGCCCAATCTGAGTCGCAATAACCCTCGATGCTCACATGTCCGTTTTTTCTGAATATCAGCCCCTTTCCAGTGGCACTCTTCAAATATCTCAGAATCTGGTACACAGCGCCATATGACCTTTCCTCGGATCGTGCATGTAGTGACTCACCACGCTCACTGCAAAAGAGATATCAGGACGTGTGTGACTCAAATAGATTAACCTTCCCACCAGCCTCTGGTATCTGTCACGATCAACTGGTTCTTCAGCCTCAACACCTAGCTTAAACTTCTGGTCGATCGGTGTAGTTACAGGTTTGCACCCTAACATCCTTGTCTCTTTGAGAAGATCCAGTGCATACTTTCTCTGGGATAGGACGATTCCCTCCGCTCCTCGAGCTATCTCTATTCCAAGAAAGTATCGAAGCAAGCCAAGATCTTTCACCTCGAATTCCTTACCCAGTCTTACTTTGAGTTGGGCAATCTCCTTCTCATCATCTCCTGTAATAATCATATCATCCACATATACCGCCAGCATGGTAATGTGGCCTCCACTTCGTCGAAAGAACACGGTATGGTCGGTGTTGATCTGCTGGTACCCCATACCAATCATAGCCCTCCTGAATCTGTCAAACCAGGCACGAGGAGACTGCTTCAGCCCATAGAGAGACTTTTTCAATCTGCAGACCTTTCCCACTGTCTGATCTGTACCGAATCCTGGTGGTATCTCCATGTATACCTCCTCCACTAGATCTCCATGAAGAAATGTATTCTTCACATCTAGTTGATGTAGCTTCCATCCACCATTTACTGTCAGATAAATTAAGGTCCGAACAATGCTCATCTTCGCCACCGGTGCAAAAGTCTCATCATAATCGATGCCATATGTCTGACTATACCCTTTTGCCACCAGACGAGCCTTGTAGCGCTCAACTTGTCCATCTGGATTCTGCTTCACAGTGAAGACCCACTTGCACCCAACTGCTCTCTTCCCTTCTGGTAATTTTACTAGCTCCCAAGTGCGGTTTTTCTCAAGAGCTCCTAGCTCCTCATGCATAGCTGCTTTCCACTTTGGATCCTTCTTAGCAACCTGCCAATTGTTAGGTACAGTAGATGTAATGAATGCTCCATGTGTAGGATGGATATTAGAATATGATACAAACTGGGCAAGATCCCAACCATATCTATCGGGAGGATGTCCCGCATTGCTGCGAGTAGTCCTCCGTACTGACATTGGTGTGGGAGGAGTAAGGAGAGGAATGATATCACCTTGGGAGGAATCTGATGGTGGTGTAGGTGTCTCAGGAGTTGGGATAGGCGTTGACAAGGGACCTGGCACTAGTGGCACTGTAGGTACTGTTTCCGTAATTTGCTTCCCCTTCCTACTATAGGTAAGTAGCTCCCTCTGAGCCGTGGGCCTAACACCTCTTGTCTTCTTATCATCTTCTTCTTTATTCTCCTGCTCCTCCTCAATCAATTCTTCTTCCCAAGGAATCGTTAGAGAAATTGATTTTTCCACATTATTCTCTACATTATTTATCTGCCTCTCACCATTCTCCCCTTCTCGCCTCATACTTCCAGTATTGGGCGAGTCACCAACGGATGAGGGTACCTTCTATGTGTAATATGGCTTAAATTCACGAAAGTACACATCCATGCTCACGAACAGCCTCTTCTCCACCGGGCTCCAGCAAACATATCCATTTTGAGTAGCAGAATATCCCATAAAAATACACTTTACCGCTCTAGGGGCAAGCTTCCCGACGGATGGTCTGTTATCCTTCACAAAACACACATAGCCAAATACCTTCAGTGGAAGAATCCCACCATTATCTCCTTTCAATGTCTTACACGGAGACTTCCAATCCAGTACTCTCGAGGGCATTCTGTTGATCAGCGCCGCTGCAGTCAACACTGCTTGCCCCCACAATGTTTCTGGGACATTCATGGAGATCATCATACTTCTAGCAACCTCTAAAAGATGTCTGTTTTTCCTTTCCACTACCCCATTCTGAGCTGGTGTGTATGGACATGTAGTCTGGTGTTGTATTCCCTGAGATGACAAGTATTCTCCAAACACTCTGTTGGTGTACTCTGTCCCATTAGCAGATCTTAATATCTTCACCACTGCTCCATATTGAGTCTGAACATTCATATGAAAGTTTTGAAAGCAGCCAAACACTTCACTCTTATTCTTCATCAGGTATAACCAAGTAACGCGAGAGAAGCAATCAATGAAGGTAACAAAATACTTGTATCCATTCATAGAACTTGTAGAACAAGGCCCCCACACATCTGAATGTATCATATCAAATGCATGAGAACTTCTATGATCAGAACTAACATAAGAGCTTCTAGTAAGCTTTCCCAACTTACATGCATCACACACAATTTTCTCTTTATTTACTTTCTCAAATAAAGATGGATACAACCTACTTAAAACACCGAAAGAAGTATGTCCTAAGCTTTGGTGATGAAGCATCAACACACTCTCAGCACTCATCTCAGATCCTACTCCTGCTCTTTCTACCATTGACACAAACGCTGAATCTAGCCCTTCACGATCCAGATACCACAATCCATTACGCCATGTGTCAGTCCTAAGTCTCTGTCCTGTCCTCTTCTCCTGGAAAATTATATTGGGAATATCAAAAGAAACAATACATTTTAGTTGGAGGATGATAGAACTAATGGACAAAAGATTGACTGGAAAGGAAGGAGCATGCAAAACATTGGACAAAGTTACAGAACCAGTACAATCGACTGTACCCTTACCAACCACCGGCTGAAATGTATCATCAGCTGTTTGAATACTATCAGGCGATGCTAAGTGAGTATATGATGAGAACTCACTAGCATTACCTGTCACATGGCGAGACGCACCAGAGTCGACTATCCACTCTGATGATCTGTCGGGAGACATAGAAGCAAGAGCATGTATGCCATCAGTACCTTTGATCGGATGAGCATAGGTAGCAGTGTTGCCTCTGACGAAGAACGAAGTGGATGCCTCCGCAGTTCCACTCCTCAAGTCTCCATTCCCTGCTACTTGCTGTTTTTTCCTGAGTATCGTGAGGAGAGCACGATCCTCCTCTGTAAAGACCACCTCAGCTTCTTCTTCTTCTGTTACCGTCAGATTCGCCCGATTCCCTGCTCCTCTTCCACCTCGTCGACCCCCACGGCCACGACCACGACCTCCGAACTGTCCACGTCCACCCGAATCTCCTTCCTTGGGTGGCTTGGTGCAAGCATGCCTTAGATGATCCACCGCACCGTAGTTGTAGCACTGTCGGGTCTCTCCCCTAAATCCAGTGTTACTAGAGGCTGTCAGTGCTGACTTCACCACAGGAAGTCCACCTGTCCCCGCCTGCAGCCGAATGCGAGTCTCCTCCTGGATCATAGCAGAGACAGCCTCCTCAAGCGTGGGAATCTTCGGCTGAGCTAGGAGCAATGCAATTCGCTGAGCGAACTCTGATGTCAATCCCTTGAGAAACACCATAGTCCTCTCCTGTAGAAAGGCCTCCCGCTCTTTACATCCCGGGTCCTTGCAGCTAGCCCGGGGAGAGAAATGATATTCATTTAATATCACTCTTAGGTTCCTTATTCTACGAGACGGTCGAACACCACTACTCCGTAGCATAACATTTATCTCTGTACCATCCGCTCCGCTCTCTCCCTGGACTGTGGCGTCGATCTCTCCTTTAATACTGGAATAGCGCCTCAGGTTATTCACCACTCATCTATAATGTTCCTCAAGATTACTCAACTTCTCCAGCACATGCCTTCACCTTCTCAATGGCCCATCCACTCGTGCCAGTGCTGATTCTGTCGGACCTAACGAGTTGAGAAGCCAGATGTACACCAACAATATGAAGTGAACTTCCACCTCATCTCCTTCCCTTCCGAGTCCTCCTCCGGCTTTCTGTCCACCAATCTCCTGTCAGTAAGGTCCCCTCCAGGTTCCTCCCTGCAAGGTGTATCTCAGCCGGCTGGACCAGCTCAGGTTACGTACTGGCGGTGCCATCAAGGACTGTCAAGATCGATGGTCGGAAGGCTCCAGATTTCTTCGATGGGTTTTGTCGCGCTCTCACCAGCCGACAACTTCATTAACTTCATTCAAAGTTGACACCTCCGCAGGGTTCAACTTCTTGATGAATCTCCTCCATCGAACAGGTTTGGCAGACGGCCAACACCTGGTCACACTTCTCCTTCCGACCCCTTGTTGTGTATCGCAGCAGATGAAAATTTCGGGCAGCACTTGCTTCGTTCTGGCACACACACGAAATTACAAAGTAGGAATCGCGGAAATCACAAATTCTCGTTATTTCTCAATTGAAAGAGAAATCAAAGAATCCGAAAAACAGTTATATATCTCATCGATGTGAGATATATTACTTACTTGCCACTAGATCAAATCAGTTACGAGGACCTGAGTCGATAAGGGAAAACCCATGCCAAAACTCTAGGTACCGACATGGCGCAGCAAGGGCGCAGAGCAAAGGTGGTGGTGGGGCGGGGGTTCGGTAAGCAAGCGAAGGGAAGGGATTTCGGGCGAGGGGTAATGGGGTTAATTATTTGAAGGAGTTGTTGGTCCAAAGAAAGAAACAAGAGAGGGAGGGGGTTTTAGCGGCGGCCGAGACCACACAGAGGGATTGCCGGCGGATCTTTCGCCTGGAAAACAGAGGAGAAGGCGGGAGGTTTCGTCGACCGGTTTGAACAGTTGGGGAAGGGGGTCCGGAGGGGCTGATCAGAGAGCAGAGCTTCGTTTCGGGGTGGTCTCGAATCAGTCGATTCGTTGCGTTTTTGAGGAGGTCGGAGGGGGCTGATCAGATGGTGTTTGGATCGAAAAAAAACAGAGAGAAGTGGTTGGGGGTTCGTTACGGGGCCATTTCTGCATCGCAAACACAGGGGAGAACGCGATTGGAGCAACGGCTTAGAGGGAGATGGACGCGGGCAAGGGAAAGGGGAAGGGGACGGCAGACAGGAAAGGGGGGGAACGGCCGGCGGCTAGGGTTAGCTCTGATACCAAGTTGAAATATATGAAGAAACCCCTAATATTATTAATGAAATAACATGGGCTTATATAGGCCCCTACAAATACATCTTACAAATAACCCCTTAACTATTCTAATATGTCAACAGTAAATAATGATGCCAACTACTCGTTCGTTTGTAGGTTATACTTTTGAAGTAGAGAATCCCGCTCCTTCTGAAAATTAGGCGTCAATTTACATTTGTAAATTAATTCATTAAATTCTGCATGAAACTTATCATATGCCATACACAACAATAGTTTTTCTGGAATTTTTTTTCATTATGTGCCACATGCATAGCCTATGTGTTCATTGAGGAAACACCTTTGATATTGCTGCAACAATAGCTCTATCCTAACCAGTTATGATGATTCCTGGTCGAGGCCCATGCATTGCTTGCAACCATGAAGTGAATAACCAAGTAAGCTTTCTTCAGTCTCATTAGCTATCAATGACCTTCCAAGTAATATTGGTTGTCTCTGATGATTCACTCCTGCAAATGGAGCGAATGGCAAGGAGGATCCATTTGTCTTGTATGTAGCATCAAGAACTACAACCTCACTGAAGTAACCATATGACATTCTAGCTTTTGCATCTATCCATAAAATATGACTTAATCTATTTTCATCATCCACTTTGTAAACAAAGAAAAATGTTGCGGAGTTTTTCTACAGCTCCTTAAAGTGGTCGAGAACAAATTGGGGGATCAACCTCTCGTTCATCATGTAATTTTTCACCATTTGTGAATCAACATTGGCTCCACCAGATTGCTCTTTCAGTAAAGCTGATACGTTACTTGGTTTCATACCACTATCTTGATAAAAATATATCATTTTTTAAATTGTCTCGTGTAAACTTTTGTGACCTGATCTTTCCTACCTTTGATGGTGTATGTTATAAGTGAAAAATGATCAGAGAGTCTGCCTCTTTCATTCATTAACATGAATTTATATAGGAGTACATATGGGTAATAGGCTAATGGGTTAATGGGCCCTGACCCGAAAACCCAAATACTAATTCTAACACTTCTCCTAAAGCTGGAGCATATATATCAACCATGCCCAGCTTGTTATATAGAATGGAAAACACCTTAGGTGATGTAGTTTTAGTGAGAATGTCAGCTAACTATTCTGAAGATGGAGTGAACTGAAGAGAGATCACTTTCTTTTCCCAAGCATCTCTAACAAAATTATAATCAACTTCAATGTGCTTAGTTCTCTCATGAAATATTGTATTCTTTGCAATATTGATAGCGGACTGGTTATCACAATGCATGGACATAGGTCCAGGCTGAGTAAAACTAAGCTCTGTCAACAGCTTCTACAACCATATCATCTCACATGCAGTGTGAGCCATAGCTCTGTATTCTGCATCTGCACTAGATCGAGAAACATCTTGTTTCTTGCTCCTCCAAGTAACCAGATTTCCTCTAATAAAGGTGCAAAATCCAGAAATAGACTTCCTATCTCCTATGTCTCCCACATACCCAGCATCAGAAAAGGCAGAGATGTGTAAATGTCCATGTTTCTTATACAATAATCCTTTTCCAAGACAGCTTTTAACATAAGCTAAAATCCTCAGAGCAGCAGTCCAGTGAACTCTCTGTGTGTGCGCGCATGTGTGCGTGTGAGAGAGAGTAGAGTTAGAATACACATGGGGTGTAACTAACTTTGTTACGCGTGCACGCACACACATTCACACCTATAAAAGTGCACTTTTACCTACCAATATTAATGATCCACACTGTTCATTGTTATCAACATGTCATCAAGTGTAAGTGGATAAAAATCATGTGGTAATTTTCTATCCTATAATTCAAGCAATTCAAAATAACCGACATCTTAGACCGTTATAAATTGCTCATTTCTAGAAATATTGACGCTGTGATTTTTATATCTCCATGTAGTTTTGAGTGCATAAATCACAATGTTAGTTACACCATATGTGTATTGTAACACACACATATATACATATACATGTGTGTGTTTTCCTAAGGTGACACTTTAGGTTTAATATAAGGAAGCACCTCTTAATGTATGGATTAGAGTATTTTGACGGATTATCTGCTCTGTTCATATGATCTAAATATCTCAAACCATCTATAAAACAAAATCATAATATTTCAATACTTCCGTCACATATTTTCCATTGTCTCTTTAGTTTTATTCTTGTAAAACCATTAATTTTACAATCACTTGATGCATAAGTAACTATAACACGATTTACCTAATTTTTTGTTATATACAATTCAAAACATATAAATCGAAATGAACGGAGTGGGTCAAATAAATTGATTCCATATAACGTAGTTTCGGGGGGAGAGAGAGAGAGAGATGAGTTACTATCCATTTAAGTGGATAGGAGCATTTGTCCACCCAATTTTATACCCGTTGGATAAGTTTGATAGATTAAGATCAAACTAGATGATGTGTCATGTATTAATTAGAGGATAGCAAGGGGAAAAAAGGCTGATAGAAAAAGGGGAAAAAAGGCTGATAGAAAAAATAAAGAAGGCTGAAGGCTGAAGGAAAATTGTCATGCTGTCCGTCCCTACTCTGGGAAGTCAAGTACACACTTATTTCTTTCATCTTAACCGCGGAAAAGATGAAGCAAGTGGTAAAGATCTCCATGTTTTCCTTCTATTTTTCTTCTTTTTGTGTTTAATTTTTTTCCTATAGTGCCCTCTAATTAATACATGCCACATCATCTAGTGAGATTTTAATATATCAACCTGATTCAATGGCTATAAAATTATATGGACGAGTGTTCCACTTAAGTTAAGTGGATATGAGCCCTTGTCCATCCAACTTTTTAACAGTTGGATGGACTTATGATCAAAATAAGATATGATGAGTTGGCAACTCATAATTGGAGGTAGGAAAATATATAGTAAAACAACTATCTTAAGGGGTTGTTTGTTTGCTAAAAAAAAAGAGAAATGGGGCTTTTGAAATCTAACAACAGGGCCACGTCAATTTTTATTTCTACTCATTTCCATTTCCAACGTTTGGTTCGTTGAGTGATTTAAAGAAATGGAGGTGTGAAATGTGCTGCCACGTCAGAATGTGTAGAAAACTCATTTCAGACCCAAAGTGAGTGAAAATGGGTGAGAAATGTATTTAATGAGTAATAAAATATTGTCTCACTCATCTTTTCGAGACCCGAAGTGACTAAAGTGGCTGAAATGAGACAGATTTCTTGATTTTTGGATGTTGAAACAAATCCAAGAAATGGAAAACAATGCTTTTCAGCCTATGATTTAATGGTGAAACAAACCAAATAAATCAAATATGAGAAACCCTCTTAAATGTTCTGAAATGGTTTTCATTATGGTTTTGTGTTTTCTTTTTTTTTATGGCAATGTACCAAACAGGCTCTAAAAGGAAATAGAAAAGATCCTTTTCTTGTTTTCTCCTTTCCTCATAAACAGCTGGCATCCCTCCTCCTTGTCCTCAAGCGACCCCTCCCCTCCTCTGCAATCATGGCGAGCACCACCCCTTCTCCTTGCCTTTAAAAAAATGGAACAAACACGTTATGAGGATGTTAGAATAATGGATCGGGACCTGTTTGTTCGATTATCAAAATCTCTAACAATAATAATCTATACATCTTGAATTTTTTATAGTTCCAAAGATTAAAGGCTCTTTATTCTGATTTTACACTTTTTCCTGAATGAATGCTAAAATTTAAGTAAATATGTGAACTGTGCAGCTCACGTTTTATTACTTATGGTTTTCCCCTAAAAGCACCATTGATTCACATTATTTTTCTATATTACCCAGAACTTAAAAACAACACTTAGATTCAGATTGGCTTTCTTGTTGATCCAAAGCACATCAATATTAGCAAAGAACAAGGTGGATAGGAAGGCACTAGCTGTGAAGCACCATACTGTGATACTGCGTTCGTGGTTAGCAAGAGGAGCTCGCTATATTGTCCTCCCTTCAATTAGGGCTCATATCCACTTAAGTGGATTGTAGCTGCTGGCTCACTCTCTCTCTATCTCCTCTCTCGTTCTCTCTCTCGTCTCTCTCTCGTCTCGTTTCTGCTCTCTCTCTCTCTTCCTCTCTCTCTTCTCTCTCTCTCTCTTCTCTCTGCTCTATATATATATATATAATATATATATATATATATTATAATATATATATAATATACCACTAACCCCTCCCGCCCAGAAAACATGTCTGTACGTATGTAGGTAGGTACGTACGTACGTACATATGTATCTATGTATATATGTGTGTGTACTACATGTGTGTGTGTGTGTGTCGCAACCAAATAAGGTAGCTAATCAACGGCACATGGCTTAAATCCATGGCCAGCAATATTCGAACTAGGGTTGGCTCTGGTACCATGTGAAAGTCTCTCAAACCATTATATCAAAACTCCAAAATTATGATAAGACTTGTGGATTATAGTTTCATATTCTAAGTACTTTTTATTGATGTTGACTGTTTGTTTTAATAGCCAGAACGTATAAGTGGAAACAGACATGGCTATTCAAGTGATATTTGGAGCTTGGGTTTAGTTAT
Organism: Asparagus officinalis; assembly: GCF_001876935.1. Lineage (NCBI taxonomy): Eukaryota > Viridiplantae > Streptophyta > Magnoliopsida > Asparagales > Asparagaceae > Asparagus > Asparagus officinalis. Next base: position 18,864,763 of record NC_033799.1, on the reverse strand, counting down.
GCTGGAATGTGCAACCGGTCAGTTCCCATATCCTCCTGTCGATAGCTTTTATGAACTTTTGGAAGCAGTTGTTGATCAGCCAGCACCTCGAGCCCCTTCGGACCAGTTCTCGGAGGAGTTCTGCTCATTTATCTCCACATGGTAAATATGGATATAAATCATATTTATTTGATTAATTGGACATAAACGCCTTGTACTATTGAGGGTTTAGGCACTTGTACCCTCCGAAATATTTTTATTAACACTTACATCTCATCTCAGAAGGTGTTACTTTTTTTGGCCATCAATTAAGATGGTAATCTAGTATTCTTTCCAATTAAACTGATGACAAAAAAGACAGTTTATCATCACGTGATTCCCTCTTGGTACTGTAGCCTAACAGGAGAAATAATGTCTTCTGAGTTTCTAGGGACTAAGTGCTAATAAAGTAGTTTGGGGTTATTAGTGACTTTATACCCATAGTATCAGGAGCCTATATGCAATTATCCCCATATTATTTCCTTTAAATGATTCAACGTTTCTTCTTTGCCTTTAATATAACAAAACTACGTCAACGATTCACCTTTTTCTGTAAATTAAAAGTTAAATTACGATTGTATGTATCCAATGTTCATGGCATGAAAAGCTTAATTTTTTTTAAATATGTAAGTTTGATAGATCTGTTGATCAGATTTGTGTTGGAACTAAATTATCATGTTTTTACTAATCATTAACCAAGGTGGCAGCAAATTTATTCAGGGCATTTTGAATTTTTAAAGATTTTTCACAGCACCACAATTTGAATGAGTGATTCATAAAAGTAACAAGGATGCTATGGAAGAAGTACATAAGTAATAACCAATTACATAGGTGAGCAATGAAAGAGAGGAAAATGAAACTATTTCCATTATGCTTGCATAGCTCTCACTCACTCATTCTTTTTCAAAACATCTGTAGCTAATAGTGCATTATTCTTTAGGGTTAATTGTAGATAGACCCTCTGTAGTTCTATTGTTGCAGATAGACCCCTAAATGAACTTCTTTGACCCTTTTACCCTCAGAGGACCTTCTGAGGGTAAAAGAGTCAAAAAAAATCACACAGGAGATCTATCTGCAATTTGGCAATAAGACAGGGGATCTATTCGCAAAAATAGAACTATAGGGGGTCTATCCGCTATTGGGCAATAGTGTATGGGTCTATCCTTAGTTAACCATGTTCTTTATTCTTTTTACAGTAACCTTTTTTTTCACTGTCACATCTCCCCCTATCTAGGGATAATGCTATAGGACTTCTCTGCCATATCAATAGCTGAAATGTTGTAGTAATCACAGACTTAGATTTTTTTTAAGCTATCATAATTACTTTGCTAACATCTTTCATTTACTTGATTCCGCAGCATACAGAAATTTTTTTGGTCAATGAAAAGATTTTATTCATTCACCAAATAGAGAGTTTTATGTACATCAAGAATCTCATTTTAACATATGAGACATCAAAACTGAAACAAAGCTCTAAAGCATTACCTCTACATATAGAACTTTACAAAGAGAGTAATCATTCTCTATTTTCATCTAATAAAGGCATATTTAGATTTGTAGACAATATATCCATCTTAATATCCTTTACCAAATGATCCAAACTTCTTCATTTTTGTTGAAAACAGCATACAGAAATTACTTTGCTAACATCTTTCATTTACTTGATTCCGCAGCATACAGAAGAAGCCAGAGGATAGACATTCGGCACTGTTACTCTTGGTAAGAACAGAAAACATTACACATACTGTTTACTATCTCCATTATGCAACAGGGCACCGTCTCTCTTGTTTCTAGTCAGGTAATTTTCATCATTTTGTTCAGGAACATCCATTCTTGCACATGTACGATGATCTCCATGTCGATCTCTCATCATATTTCACTGTTGCTCGTGCTCCGTTGGCTACTTTCTGAGTAATGTTGGTACATCTAGTTCAAGTTAGAAATGTATACCCTCAAGATTCTATTCAACAAGTTCAAGTTCACTTGTGTACGTGTGACTGAACTATCCATTCATTTTATGGCAACAAACAAGGACTTCATCCTAAAGTTTTGATATTGTCTATATAATCTGTCTTTTTTTCCTTTTTTAATATTATCATTCCTGATATTCAGCTCTATCGACATGATAATATACCAAGTATGTCCTTCATTCATTCTTTTTTATTCTACTAGTCGTTATTTCTTCAACAATATGAAGAGTACATTCACGTCGGAGGACTAACTTCTAATCGCTAGATATTTGTCTTTGCCTCAAAAATAATCCTCAAACTTGAGCATAAGTTTGGAGCTTGGCATGGTGAAAGAGATTCAATATCAGCACAATTCAAATCTCACCAACACGTTCAAAGAGGATTCCAAAATTATATCCTTACATGAGCCTAGGTTTTGTCACGTGATAAGGTCAAAACAACTTGCAAAGGCATGTTGACCACAACTGAGTTTTGTAGCCAGATCTACTGTACAATATTCTAAGCATTCTACGGCTAACCCAGTTGTATGTATGATCTTCTTATCTCTCTTTATTGATAGAAGATTGACTTTCAGAAGGTAACAGTGTTGCGAAAACGAAAAGAGTAGGACGCATAATGCATATTTATTTAATGCTATTACTCCATTTCATGCTTAGGGGATACTTCAACATGACCATTCACTATAATTATCATCTAATTTCCTTTACATCTTAAAATGATAGATCTAAAAAATGATCAATTATAAAACACTACTTAATATTTGGAATGTTATAGCAGTAGCCCGATTTCAAGTCTTCGACATGAAAAGAGTAATCAGATCTTCATTATGAATTCTCAAACCACTTTGTTCATGTTTCGTTAGGACCTTTTAACTTCCACCTGAAACTCTCTAAGGGGGGTTAGTCACCTAGAACTTAAAATTAGAACTGGGGTAATCTGTGGGATAAAATTTTAAGGTGTTAGTCACATAGAACTAAACCTAGAACAAAATTTTAAGGTGTTAGTCACATAAAACTAAAACTAGAATAAAATTTTACAGTGTTAGTCAAGCAGAACTTTAACAAAACTAGAATTGGGATAATTGTACAAAATTATCCCACTTTTTTTATTTTTCTATACAAAAATGAGAGTTCTAGTCTCTCAAATTATTCCAAGTTTTAGCTTGGAACTATGTGGTAAAAAACTAAAACTCGTATTTATTTTGTTATTTTTTATTTTTTTCTTTACTTATTTCCTATTATGATTATCACCATCATTAAACCATCATCATAATAATAATTATCAATATCTTATAGTCTAACCAAAAGTTATTTAATAGTAACAAACATTCTTGTAAGCAATTATTAATTAATAATAGTAAGTTTAAAATACATAAATAGTATTTATATTTATATCTTCAAAATGCATAAATATATACTTCATGATTATAAAAATTTATCCCACGTTATTTTATCAAAATATCCTGCTTTACAAAATTGTTCCTAGTTATCCCACTAAAATATCCCACTAGTGAAATATTATTCCACTTTAACAATTATCCCATTTTGCATGAAAATTATCCCAGATACACAGCACAAAAACAAAAAAGAAGAAAACTTCCATCAAGACCATCACCCAATTTACTTCATATCAAACTAATAAGCGAGAAAATAAATTACTTCAACTACACATTCCACAAACCTAATTTAAAATTAACATAATACAATTCTAATGCCAAAAAAAAAATTTCATAAACTTTCATCTATCCACCATTTCTCAATCTCAACTCCGGCCCTTTCTCTTCTTGGAGTCCTCCCTCGCCACAATCTTAAACTTCCCCGTCAATTGTTGCTGCATCAAAGGAAATAAAAATAAAAATAGAAACAGACCAAAATGTCAACTAAATGAATCAAAAGATTTATGTTAATTGCAGATACTCCCTTTAGACTATTCTATTGTAGTTCTCATATGCTCTGAATTTTAGACATCATTTTTCCGTCTAAACGGAAAGGTATAGTAACTCAAATTTTTGTCCTCGATTTAGTGAGGAATTTAATTTCTTTTCAAGTTAATTTATGGAGCAAAGTAATAACATATTGTCAAATGATCCCCTGCGACATACAAGAAAAATAATTCTGTACGGCGTTTAGAGCATCTCCAACCATAAAACCCAAAATAGTGTAGTTTTTACACCTAGTTGATGTAGTTTTTACACCAAATCATTATTCCATCTCCAACCCATTACACCAAATGTTACACCAAAAAGAATATTCCTTTTATTATTCTTATCTTTTAACATTTTTATCTATTTAAAATATTCCTTCTATTGTTGAATTTTATTTTAATAATTATTTTATACTCTAATTTCATTATAATAGTTAATATAAAATAACATATATTATTAATACAAATATAAATAACAAAAGAAAAAAAAAGTTTTTCTGTATTTCTTCTTATAAAAAACCTTCCATTTCAAGTTTTTACAAAAAAAAATATAATAATAATAATGCGCCATCGCTACACCATTTCTGGCGCAACACTGTAGCGGCCCGCTATTTTAGCAGAGCCGATGCCGCTCGGTTGGAGTGAGGACCGGACGCTAACTTGGTGTTTTAGCGTCCGGTTGGAGAAGCCCTTAGAGAGTACAATGGTATAGAACACAAAATATCAAGAAAATCAATTAAAATTTGAGTTAACTGCAAATACAAGCTCTAAATTATTTTCCTTACTGGAATTTATATTCTCGGCCTGTTTGTTTCGCAAAAAAATACAGAAAGTGGGGAAAAGTGGGGGAAAAGAAAATATTTTTTGACGTTTTCCTCCACTTTCAGAGGTTTGGTTCGTCAAAGCTATAAAAGAAAATAGAGGAAAGTATGAGTTGTCACTATATTATTGGTTGATGTGAGTAATTTTTGATGTTTTCCTCCACTTTCCTTGTTTAGATTTTTTTCTTGTGTTTGGTTCATTCTTAAAAGTTGGGGAAAATTGACGTTTTCCTCCACTTTCAGAGGTTTGGTTCGTCAAAGCTATAAAAGAAAATAGAGGAAAGTATGAGTTGTCACTATATTATTGGTTGATGTGAGTAATTTTTGATGTTTTCCTCCACTTTCATTGTTTAGATTTTTTTTTGTTTGGTTCATTCTTAAAAGTTGGGGAAAAAAAATAAGATGAGATGAGATGAGATGTGTTGTCACCATATTATTGGATGATGAGATGAGATGAGTTTTCCTCCACTATCCTTGTTTTTTTGGAGGAAAGTGATGGAAGAAAATTTTAATGAGATGTGATGAGTTGTCACCATATTATTAGATGATGTAAGTAATTTTTAAAGATGATAGAAAACAAAGAAAAGTGGGGGGAAAGTGAGTTAGATGAGTTGATTGATGTGACTCATTTCTTGTGTTTTGTTTATTTTTAAAAGTATGAAATAAGATGTGGTAGGATGAGTTGTAACGATATTATTGGAGGAAAGTGGAGAAAGTAAAGAAATGTGGGTTTTGGAAAGTGGGGGAAAGTGAAAAAGTAAAGGAAAATGGGTTTTGGATTCTAGGGGAAACGAAACAAACAAGCCCTAAATCTTTAAAGAACATTTTTCTTCAAAAAAAAAACAAGGCATCAAGTAAGAACCGTGTGACAACAAATTACCCTTGTCGCCTTCTACATAAAAAAAAAGTGCATCCAATCTTTTTAACTAAACCAAGTAAAATTCTTGCATGGAATCAAGTGTGCACTAAAGTCACTCTTCCCATAAATTCAGAATAGAGAAATTTTTCAAAACAACCCCAAAAAGTTTTTTATTTTTCAAAATCAACCTATTTTTTTTCAAAATCAACCCATTTTTTGCCACGTGAGCTTAATGACATTCCTAAACAGTCGGGGTTGCCAACCCCGACTGTTTAGGACATCAAAATTTTAAGTTTAAATGTTCTAATTAGGGTTTAACACTCTCTTAAACAGTCGGGGTTGCCAACACAGACTGTTTAGGAACTTCATTAAACCCACGTAATAAAAAATAGGTCGATTTTGATAAATAAATAAAAATTCAGTCGATTTTAAAAAATAAAAATCTTTTTGGGGCTGTTTTAAAATTTTGTTCATTCAGAATATAATTTATCATCAACCTTCTTTGAAAGCATTAATATAATATAAAAGTTTTCAACAAATAACATGTCAAGTTGGATTAAATTATGTAGCTTCGCCATACTTCAAAGCAGAGTAACACGGATCTATGGCCGTTTGGGGTTTACAAGCGATGCGCGTATTCAAAAATAATAAATCACGAGTATGAGAATGGATTTGTAATAATAATAATAATAATAATAATAATAATAATAATAATAATCTATTAATTTTTTCAAGATTATATTTATAACAAATAATAGTTTTAAATTGTTTACTGCAGTCGATTTTTCATAATGTAGTGGTTGGAGTTATGGTTAGGTGACTTGGTTATTAGCTCTTAGGTCATGGGTTTGAATCCTTTACCCTTCATTTTTTTTTACAAAAGCTATTTGTGTGTTTTGAACTCAAACTCGATCCAGTTAGGATCCAATATCAAATTTCAGACTCGTTTAGGGTTATAATTCAAATTACAGACACATTTGACCTAGTTAGGATCCAATATCAAATTTAAGACCCGTTCGGTTTGGGTTTATAATTCAAATTACAGACCCGTTTGAGCCAGTTAGGATCCATTATCAAATTCCATAGCCGTTTGGATCTATAAATGGGGTGATCCATTAATTGATGGGTTTAGAGAGAGAGAGAGGGAGAGGGTAATAAGGAGGCGGGGAAGAATTAATGAGAGGGGTGGGGGAGAGAGAGAGGGCGGGAGAGGGAAATGGGGTGATCCATTAATTGATGGGTTTAGAGAGAGAGAGAGGGAGAGGGTAATAAGGAGGCGGGGAAGAATTAATGAGAGGGGTGGGGGAGAGAGAGAGGGCGGGAGAGGGAAAAGAGCGGGGGGGAACTTTCGGGGTTCGATTTGTGTTTTGACGGATTTCAAATGTTCTCTCTTTAAATTTTGGAGGGGTTTTTTGGTTTAGATCTGAATTTTTGTTGTTTTTAAAGTAATTTGAATGTTTTAGTTTTTATTTTGGAGGGGAGGCGTGGATTTGAGTTTCCCTCTTTGGGTTTTTCAAAGACACGTGGGAACTATTTGGGATCTTGAAAAACGCTAGGGGCTGGAATATGGCGATTCGGCGGGTGTGGAACACATGATGAGATGGACCGTGTAACGAGCTAAAAATATTTTGCGATGTGCATAGATAATAGGATCCAAATTCGATTCAAAATTGTGTTTCCATCTATAATCAAATTTTAAACTAATAATCTGATAATCAAAATGACATGTTTTTTTAGTGTCCAGGCCCCAAAAGCAAAAACTTCATGTGACAAATCCCCTCATTTTTTTCCCCATGTGGATCAGCCCCTTGAAGTGTGACACTTTGTACTGTAACCCCTTTTAATTAATTATCACATGCCAGCTAAAGTAAAATTCCCAAACTATCCTTATTCTCTCTCCTCTCTGACCCAGCACTCACATCATCTCTCTCTCATCTCTCCTCTCTCTCTCTCATCTCCTCTCTCTCTCTCTCTCTCTCTCTCTCTCTCTCTCTCTCTCTCTCTCTCTCTCACCTCTCTCTAAAACTAAGAGCTTTATTAAGCTCGTCGTCCTGGCCGAGACGCACAGAGCATTAATCTATTAGCTAGAAGAAAAAAAAGGTAAGGAGAAGTAGAGTAGAAGGGGAATGCAGAGAAATATCGTAATTAAGAAATAACGAAAATGTGTATTAATGTATCTCTATGAATGAAATTGCCACGGTGCCGCCGAGCGATATTCGAAACAATATAACGAGAGGTAGAAAATGAGCCCAAATGAAAGAAAGATACCGTGTGATAGACAATATAAAGGGCTACACACCGGCGCAGACGATAGTGAAAACGGAGACCGGAGGTGACCGTAAAACACGCGCGAAGTCGGCACGGCGCTGCTGTTTTCTGCTCGCTGCTGCCGCCGAGCGATGTTTCGGATGTTACCGAGAGATATAGAGAATGAGTTAGAGTGTGATACAAATTGGAGGTGATAGGCAACATGTAGGGCTACTCACCAAAGAAGAAATCGGCGAAAACGGAGATTGGAGACGATCAGAAAGTGCGTGTGAAGTCGGCACAAAACTATAGTTCTAGCCCACATCCCACCAGTTCTAACTTGTATCCCACCAGTTCTAGCCCACATCTTGCTAGTTCTAATCAAAATCCTTGTTTTTTTCATGCTAAGTTGTTAATTATAGGTTCCACGTTAGTTCTAGCCCACATCCCACCAGTTCTAACTTGTATCCCACCAGTTCTAGCCCACATCTTGCTAGTTCTAATCAAAGCCCTTGTTTTTTTCATGCTAAGTTGTTAATTCTGGGTTCCACGTTAGTTCTAGCCCACATCCCACCAGTTCTAACTTGTATCCCACCAGTTCTAGCCCACATCTTGCTAGTTCTAATCAAAGCCCTTGTTTTTTTCATGCTAAGTTGTTAATTCTGGGTTCCACGTTAGTTCTAGCCCACATCCCACCAGTTCTAACTTGTATCCCACCAGTTCTAGCCCACATCTTGCTAGTTCTAATCAAAGCCCTTGTGTTTTTCATGCTAAGTTGTTAATTCTGGGTTCCACGTTAGTTCTAGCCCACATCCCACCAGTTCTAACTTGTATCCCACCAGTTCTAGCCCACATCTTGCTAGTTCTAATCACAACCCTTGTTTTTTTCATGCTAAGTTGTTAATTATAGGTTCCACGTTAGTTCTAGCCCACATCCCACCAGTTCTAACTTGATTAGAACTAGCAAGATGTGGGCTGGAACTGATGGGATACAAGTTAGAACTGGTAGGATATGAGCTAGACTTAACGTGGAACCCATAATTAACAACTTAGCATGAAAAAAAATAAGGGCTTTGATTAGAACTAGCAAGATGTGGGCTAGAACTGGTGGGATACAAGTTAGAACTGGTGGGATGTGGGCTAGAACTAACGTGGAACCTATAATTAACAACTTAGCATGAAAAAAATAAGGGCTTTGATTAGAACTAGCAAGATGTGGGCTAGAACTGGTGGGATTCATGTTAGAACTTGTGGGATGTGGGCTTGAACTAACGTGGAACCTATAATTAACAACTTAGCATGAAAAAAACAAGGACTTTGATTAGAACTAACGTGGAACCCAGAATTAACAGATTAGCATGAAATAAATAAGAGCTTTGATTAGAACTAGCAAGATGTGGGCTAGAACTGGTGGGATACAAGTTAGAACTGGTGGGATGTGGGCTAGAACTAACGTAGAACCTAGAATTAACAACTTAGCATAAAAAATAAGGGCTGTGATTAGAACTAGCAAGATGTGGGCTAGAACTGGTGGGATACAAGTTAGAACTGGTGGGATGTGGTCTAGAACTAACGTGGAACCCAGAATTAACAACTTAGCATGAAAAAAACAAGTGCTTTGATTAGAACTAGCAAGATATAAGCTAGAACTAGTGGGATACAAGTTAGAACTGGTGGGATGTGGGCTAGAACTAACGTGGAACCCAGAATTAACAACTTAGCATGAAAAAAAACAAGGGCTTTGATTAGAACTAGCAAGATGTAGGCTAGAACTGGTGGGATACAAGTTAGAACTGGTGGGATGTGGGCTAGAACTAACGTGGAACCTATAATTAATAACTTAGCATGAAAAAAACAAGGGTTGTGATTAGAACTAGCAATATGTGAGCTAGAACTGGTGGGATACAAGTTAGAACTGGTGGGATGTGGGCTAGAACTAACGTGGAACCCAGAATTAACTACTTAGCATGAAAAAAACAAGGGCTTTGATTAGAACAAGCAAGATGTGGACTAGAACTGGTGGGATACAAGTTAGAACTGGTGGGATGTGGGCTAGAACTAACGTGGAACCCAGAATTAACAACTTAGTATGAAAAAAATAAGGGCTTTGATTAGAACTAGCAAAATGTGGGCTAGAACTAATGGGATACAAGTTAGAACTGGTAGGATATGGGCTAGAACTAACGTGGAACCCAGAATTAACAACTTAGCATGAAAAAAACAAGGGCTTTGATTAGAACTAGCAAGATGTGGGCTAGAACTGATGGGATATAAGTTAGAACTGGTGGGATGTGGGCTAGAACTAACGTGGAACCTATAATTAACAACTTAGCATGAAAAAAACAAGGGCTGTAATTAGAACTAGTAAGATGTGGGCTAGAACTGGTGGGATACAAGTTAGAACTGGTGGGATGTGGGCTAGAACTAACGTGGAACCCAGAATTAACAACTTAGCATGAAAAAAACAAGGGCTTTGATTAGAACTAGCAAGATGTGGGCTAGAACTGGTGTGATACAAGTTAGAACTGGTGGGATATGAGCTAGAACTAACGTGGAACCTATAATTAACAACTTAGCATGAAAAAACAAGGACTGTGATTAGAACTAGCAAGATGTGGGCTAGAACTGGTGGGATACAAGTTAGAACTGGTGGGATGTGGGCTAGAACTAACGTGGAACCCAGAATTAACAACTTAGCATGAAAAAAACAGGGGCTTTGATTAGAACTAGTAAGATGTGGGCTAGAACTGGTGGGATACAAGTTAGAACTGGTGGGATGTGGGCTAGAACTAACGTGGAACCAAAAATTAACAACTTAGCATGAAAAAAGTAAGGGCTTTGATTAGAACTAGCAAGATGTGGGCTAGAACTGGTGGGATACAAGTTAGAACTGGTGGGATGTGGGCTAGAACTAACGTGTAACCTATAATTAACAACTTAGCATGAAAAAAACAAGGGATGTGATTAGAACTAGCAAGATATGGACTAGAACTGGTGGGATACAAGTTAGAACTAGTGGGATGTGGGCTAGAACTAACGTGGAACCCAGAATTAACAACTTAGCATGAAAAAAACAAGGGCTTTGATTAGAACTAGCAAGATGTGGGCTAGAACTGGTGGGATACAAGTTAGAACTGGTGAGATATGGGCTAGAACTAACGTGGAACCTATAATTAACAACTTAGCATGAAAAAAACAAGGGTTGTGATTAGAACTAGCAATATGTGAGCTAGAACTGGTGGGTTAAAAGTTAGAAATGGTGGGATGTGGGCTAGAACTAACGTGGAACCCAGAATTAACAACTTAGCATGGAAAAAAACAAGTGCTTTGATTAGAACTAGCAAGATGTGTGCTAGAACTAGTGGGATACAAGTTAGAACTTGTGGGATGTGGGCTAGAACTAACGTGGAACCCATAATTAACAACTTAGCATGAAATAAACAAGGGCTTTGATTAGAACTAGCAAGATGTGGGCTAGAACTGGTGGGATACAAGTTAGAACTGGTGGGATATGTGCTAGAACTAACGTGGAACCTATAATTAACAACTTAGCATGAAAAAAAATAAGGGTTGTGATTAGAACTAGCAAGATGTGGGCTAGAACTGGTGGGATACAAGTTAGAACTGATGGGATGTAGGCTAGAACTAACATGGAATCCAGAATTAACAACTTAGCATGAAAAAAACAAGGGCTTTGATTAGAACTAGCAAGATGTGGGCTAGAACTGGTGGGATACAAGTTAGAACTGGTGGGATGTGGGCTAAAACTAACGTGGAACCCGGAATTAACAACTTAGCATGAAAAAAATAAGGGCTTTGATTAGAACTAGCAAGATGTGGGCTAGAACTGGTGGGATACAAATTAGAACTGGTGGGATGTGGACTAGAACTAACGTGGAACCCAGAATTAACAACTTAGCATGAAAAAAAATAAGGGCTTTGATTAGAACTAGCAAGATGTGGGCTAGAACTGGTGGGATACAAGTTAGAACTGGTAGGATGTGGGCTAGAACTAACGTGAAACCTATAATTAACAACTTAGCATGAAAAAAACAAGAGCTGTGATTAGAACTAGCAAGATGTGGGCTAGAACTGATGCGATACAAGTTAGAACTGGTGGGATGTGTGTTAGAACTAACGTGAAACCCAGAATTAACAACTTAGCATCAAAAAAACAAGGGCTTTGATTAGAACTAGCAAGATGTGGGCTAGAACTGATGGGATACAAGTTAGAACTGGTGGGATGTGGGCTAGAACTAACGTGGAACCTATAATTAACAACTTAGCATGAAAAAAACAAGGGATTTGATTAGAACTAGCAAGATGTGGGATAGAATTGGTAGGATACAAGTTAGAACTGGTGGGATACAAGTTAGAACTGGTGGGATGTGGGCTAGAACTAACGTGGAACCCAGAATTAACAACTTAGCATGAAAAAACAAGGGCTTTGATTAGAACTAGTAAGATGTGGGCTAGAACTGGTGGGATACAAGTTAGAACTGGTGAGATGTGGGCTAGAACTAACGTGGAACCTAGAATTAACAACTTAGTATGAAAAAAACAATGGCTTTGATTAGAACTAGCAAGATGTGGGCTAGAACTGGTGGGATACAAGTTAGAACTGGTGGGATGTGGGCTAGAACTATAGTTTTGTGCTGACTTCGCACGCACTTTCTGATCGTCTCCAATCTCTGTTTTCGCCGATTTCTTCTTTGGTGAGTAGCCCTACATGTTGCCTATCACCTCCAATTTGTATCACGCTCTAACTCATTCTCTATATCTCTCGGTAACATCCGAAACATCGCTCGGCGGCAGCAGCGAGCAGAAAACAGCAGCGCCGTGCCGACTTCGCGCGTGTTTTACGGCCACCTCCGGTCTCCGTTTTCACTACCGTCTGCGCCGGTGTGTAGCCCTTTATATTGTCTATCACACGATATCTTTCTTTCATTTGAGCTCATTTTCTACCTCTCGTTATATTGTTTTGAATATCGCTCGGAGGCACCGTGGCAATTTCATTCATAGAGATACATTAATACACATTTTCGTTATTTCTTAATTACGATATTTCTCTTCATTCCCCTTCTACTCTACTTCTCCTTACCTTTTTTTTCTTCTTCTAGCTAATATATTAATGCTCTATGCGTCTCGGCCAGGACGACGAGCTTAATAAAGCTCTTAGTTTTAGAGAGAGGTGAGAGAGAGAGAGAGAAAGAGAGAGGAGATGAGAGAGAGAGAGAGGAGAGATGAGAGAGAGATGAGAGAGAGATGATGTGAGTGCTGGGTCAGAGAGGAGAGAGGATAAGGATAGTTTGGGAATTTTACTTTAGCTGGCATGTGATAATTAATTAAAATGGGCTGCAGTACAAAGTGTCACACTTCAAGGGGCTGATCCACATGGGGAAAAATATGAGGGGCTTTGTCACATGAAGTTTTTGCTTTTGGGGCCTGGACATATTTTCCCTTTTTTAATATATTTGTTAGGAAAAATGTGTTCAGGCCCCCAAAACAGAAACTTCATGTGCTGCAGCCCCTCCTAGTTTCCCCCATGTGGTTCAGCCCCTTGAAGTGTGATATTTTGTGCTGCAACCCCTTTTTAGCATTTATTACATGTCAGCTAAGCTAAAATCCCCAAAATAACATTATCCCCTCTCCTCAATCCTTCAAACCCAGTTCTCTCTCTCTCTCTCTCTCTCTCTCTCTCTCTCTCTCTATCTTCTTCACTTTAAAAACAAGGGGTTTGTCTCATAGCTCGTCGGCGCTGGTCTCGCTCCTCGCGTGCACCTTTGCAGGCCAAATCCAAGCCTCCCCGACGTTTCGCCGCCGCTCCTCTTTCATCCGCCCGAGCTCGTGCGGTATGCTGCGCGCTTCCCCGTCTCGTTGACTACGGATTCGCGCTGCGCCTACCACTATGTTGAACCTATAGTATGGTAGGCCGAAGGAGGATACAAGAGAAATAAGAGTGATTCAAAAAGTGAAAACTGAAGGGGGCTGCAGACAGCCACTTTTTTTTTGAATCTTTGAGTGAGAAGATCAGTGCTGTTAAGGAGATTGTTAGCAAGATGGAAGAGATGCCTATTGGGTTGAATTTTAGAGCTGATTTCGTGCTGAGCTCGGAGGAGGATGCGAAGCTTTTTTTGATAAATTTGATGTTGGTATTCTTATCTTTGCTTGGATTTTGTCATGGAGTATTCTCCCTGAAGAAATATTGAATGCCTTAACTTGCAGGAATTTGATGCTAAAATTTGATGTTGGTATTCTTATCTTCGCTTGGTTTTCGTATTCGTGTTAGTTCTAACTCAGTTCATGTTAGCTCTAAATAGTTAGTGTTCTAATTTAGAACTAACAAGAACTGAGTTAGAACTAACATGAACTGAGTTAGAACTAACATAAACTCAGTTAGACCTAACATGAGTTAGAACTAATTGGAAAGCTGGAGTCGTGCTCAAGCCGTGAAATACCGCGTGCGATGTCCTCAAGGAAGCAAAACACTTAAATAATTTGATTTGCATATAAGTTCCCGTGAGTAATGTCATAGATTAAACAATCTTGATAGCTGTCCTTTTTTATTTTGATTTGCATATAAGTTGGCTCCATAACCCGTATAATAGGTATCCAAACCGATGGTTCTGGGACTAAATTCATACCACAAATGCTCTCATTCTCTACCCACTGATTTTTTTGTCTTTCCTGTTCCATGATCACATACTAATTTGGATTTAGCATTTTTATTTTATATGCTTTTCAGAATTAGTGCAGCATTATTCCAAAAACAGACGTCCAAATCCTGCTGTATCACGGCTGTTCCTCTCTTTGCTCCTTGTAAATCCTTGTCGTGTTGTTAACAACGTCGACACGATCACTGAAATCACCATATTCTTTCAATAATTAATTCACTAATCAATGCATAATGAGCATTTGGGAGTTTGCAACATCTGCAGAAAGCTTTCTTGTGTCATTCCGTAACTATCACAATCCTGTGATTTGTTGTAATTATTTGTGTAACTATCACAATCCTGTGATTTGTTGTAATTATTTGTTGTTAGGTACTTGTTTGGTTGGAGCCCACGGTACCCAAATGAGAGAGGCGCACGGAGAGTGGTTAAAATTAGAACTAATGGGGTTAAAATTAGAACTAGCGTGTTATAACATAAAACTAACTTAGTATAAAATAAAACTAACTTGGTATAAAATATAACTAACTTAGTATAAAAATAGAACTAACTCTGTAGCGTGTTAGTTCTAATCTACACAGTGTTAGTTCTATTCTGTAGCGTATTAGTTCTAATCTACACAGTGTTAGTTCTATTCTGTAGCGTGTTAGTTCTATTCTGTAGCGTGTTAGTTCTAATCTACACAGTGTTAGTTCTATTTCTGTAGCGTGTTAATTCTAATCTACACAGTGTTAGTTCTATTCTGTAGCATGTTAGTTCTAATCTACACAGTGTTAGTTCTATTCTGTAGCGTGTTAGTTCTAATCTACACAGTGTTAGTTCTATTCTGTAGCGTATTAGTTCTAATCTATACAGTGTTAGTTCTATTCTGTAGCGTGTTAGTTCTAATCTGCACAGTGTTAGTTCTATTCTATACCATGTTAGTTCTAATTTATACCACGTTAGTTCTATTTTATACCGCGTTAGTTCTAATTTATACCAAGTTAGTTCTAATTTATACCACGTTAGTTCTATTTTATACCGCGTTAGTTCTAATTTATACCACGTTAGTTCTATTTTATACCACGTTAATTCTAATTTATACCAAGTTAGTTCTAATTTATACCACGTTAGTTCTATTTTATACCAAGTTAGTTCTATTTTATACCAAGATAGTTCTATTTTATACCACGTTAGTTCTAATTTTAACCATATTAGTTCTAATTTATAACAAGTTAGTTCTAATTTATAACAAATTAGTTCTAATTTTAACCACGTTAGTTCTAATTTATACCACGTTAGTTCTAATTTATACCAAGTTAGTTCTAATTTATACAATGTTAGTTCTATTTTATACCAAGTTAGTTCTAATTTATACAATGTTAGTTCTATTTTATACCAAGTTAGTTCTAATTTATACAATGTTAGTTCTATTTTATACCAAGTTAGTTCTAATTTATACAATGATAGTTACGAAATGGCACAAGAAAGCTTTCTGCAGATGTTGCAAACTCCCAAATGCGCATTATGCATTGATTAGTGAATTAATTATCGAAAGAATATGGTGATTTCAGTGATCGTGTCGACGTTGTTAACAACACGACAAGGATTTGCAAGGAGCGAAGAGAGGAACAACCGTGATACAGCAGGATTTGGGCGTCGGTTTTTGGTATAATGATGCACTAATTCTGAAAAGCATATAAAATAAAAATGCCATTCCGTAACTATCACAATCCTATGATTTGTTGTAATTATTTGTTGTTAGGTACTTGTTTGGTTGGAGCCCACGGTACCCAAATGAGAGAGGCGCACGGAGAGTGGTTAAAATTAGAACTAATGGGGTTAAAATTAGAACTAACTTGTTATAACATAAAACTAACTTAGTATAAAATAGAACTAACTTTGTATAAAATGGAACTAACGTGGTATAAAATAGAACTAACTTAGTATAAAAATAGAACTAACTCTGTAGCGTGTTAGTTCTAATCTACACAGTGTTAGTTCTATTCTGTAGCGTGTTAGTTCTAATCTACATAGTGTTAGTTCTATTCTGTAGCGTGTTAGTTCTAATCTACACAGTGTTAGTTCTATTCTGTAGCGTGTTAGTTCTAATCTACACAGTATTAGTTCTATTCTGTACCGTGTTAGTTCTAATCTACACAGTATTAGTTCTATTTTGTACTGTGTTAGTTCTAATCTATACAATGTTAGTTCTATTCTGTAGCGTGTTAGTTCTAATTTACACAGTGTTAGTTCTATTCTGTAGCGTGTTAGTTCTAATCTATATAGTGTTAGTTCTATTCTGTAGCGTGTTAGTTCTAATCTGCACAGTGTTAGTTCTATTCTATACCATGTTAGTTCTAATTTATACCACGTTAGTTCTATTTTATATCACGTTAGTTCTAATTTATACCAAGTTAGTTCTAATTTATACCACGTTAGTTCTATTTTATAC
The DNA here is from genome assembly GCF_001876935.1 of Asparagus officinalis. NCBI lineage: Eukaryota > Viridiplantae > Streptophyta > Magnoliopsida > Asparagales > Asparagaceae > Asparagus > Asparagus officinalis. Next base: position 18,847,820 of record NC_033799.1, on the reverse strand, counting down.
CGCGTTAGTTCTAATTTACACCACGTTAGTTCTATTTTATACCACGTTAGTTCTAATTTATACCAAGTTAGTTCTAATTTATACCACATTAGTTCTATTTTATACCGCGTTAGTTCTAATTTATACCAAGTTAGTTCTATTTTATATCACGTTAGTTCTAATTTTAACCATATTAGTTCTAATTTATAACAAGTTAGTTCTAATTTATAACAAATTAGTTCTAATTTTAACCACGTTAGTTCTAATTTATACCACGTTAGTTCTAATTTATACCAAGTTAGTTCTAATTTATACAATATTAGTTTTATTTTATACCAAGTTAGTTCTAATTTATACAATGATAGTTACGAAATGACACAAGAAAGCTTTCTGCAGATGTTGTAAACTCCCAAATGCGCATTATGCATTGATTAGTGAATTAATTATCGAAAGAATATTGTGATTTCAGTGATCGTGTCGACGTTGTTAACAACACGACAAGGATTTGCAAGGAGCGAAGAGAGGAACAGCTGTGATACAGGAGGATTTGGGCGTCGGTTTTTGGAATAATGCTGCACTAATTCTGAAAAGCATATAAAATAAAAATATTAAATCCAAATTAGTATGTGATCATGGAACATGAAAGACAAAAAAAATCAGTGGGTAGAGAATGAGAGCATTCGTGGTATGAATTTAGTCTCAGAACCATCGGTTTGAATACCTATTATACGGGTTATGGAGCCAACTTATATGCAAATCAAATTATTTAAGTGTTTTGCTTCCTTGAGGACATCGCACGCGGCATTTCACGGCTTGAGCACGACTCCAGCTTTCCAATTAGTTCTAACTCATGTTAGGTCTAACTGGGTTTATGTTAGTTCTAACTCAGTTCCTGTTAGTTCTAACTCAGTTCTTGTTAGTTCTAAATTAGAACACTAACTATTTAGAGCTAACATGAACTGAGTTAGAACTAACACGAACACGAAATCCAAGCGAAGATAAGAATACCAACATCAAATTTTAGCATCAAATTCCTGCAAGTTAAGGCATTCAACATTTCTTCAGGGAGAATACTCCATGATAAAATCCAAGCAAAGATAAGAATACCAACATCAAATTTATCAAAAAAAGCTTCGTCATCTCCTTCATCAAATCCAGCACCAAGATCAGCTCTTAAAATTTCAAACCCAACAGGCATCTCTTCGCCATCTTGACTAACAATCTCCTTAACAAGCAGTGGCTTCTCATTAAATTCCAAAAAAAAAGAGTGTGGCCTTGTACCTGCAGCCCCTTCATTTTCACTTTTCTTGGGCATCATGCACTCTTTTCTCTTGGTCATCCTCCTCCGGCCTACCATACTATAGGGTTCAAAAGTGGTAGGCGCAGCGGCGAACTCCGGCATAGTCGAGGGCGAGACGGGGAGCGGCAGTGAGCTACCGCGACGAGGTCGGGCAGAGGAAAGGAGGGGAGGCGAACTCGGGGGAGGCTTGAGTACCTGGGCGGAGGTGGCGACAGCGAGGAGGGCCAGGGCCAGGGCGACGAGCTTGAGAAAGCTCTTGTTTTTAAAGAGAGGTGAGAGAGAGAGAGAGAGAGAGAGAGAGAGAGAGAGAGAGAGAGAGAGAGAGAGAGAGAGAGAGAGAGAGAGAGAACTGGGTTTGAAGGATTGAGGAGAGGGGATAAGATTATTTTGGGGATTTAGCTTAGCTGGCATGTAAGAATTGTTAAAAAGGAGGCTGCAGCACAAAATATCACACTTCAATGGGCTGAACCACATGGGGTAAACTAGGAGGGGCTGCAGCACATGAAGTTTCTGTTTTTGGGGCCTGGACATATTTTTTCCATATTTGTTTGTTTAGTATTAATCATATGGTTTTTTTTCTATCTAAATATGATTTTTGAGTTTATACGATGATATCTAAGCGTGACTAAGTACTTAAAACAAGAACTAATAATGTGAAAACAAAAGTTCGATTTAAAATATGCAAAACTACGATAAAATAATTTTGGGAAAAGTGTTTATAAGAGGAAAATCTTAAAAAGTTAAGCACCTCCCTCCCAAAAGCAAAAACAAAAACTCATTTAAGCATTTGGACCCAAGTATCCATGCTAAAACACCCTTAGCCCAAGAAAAGATAAAGTATTTATAATGTATTTTAGATAAAGGGTTTTTCTATAGAGTGCCCATGGGCACTCTATAGAAGAGGAGAGAGATAGAGTGAGATGATTGAGGAGGGGGTCCACCTGATTTGCATTGGGATCCCCTTCCCAATCATCTTTTTCTCTCTCTCTCCTCTCTTATAGAGTGCTCATGGGCACTCTATAAAAAATCCTTAGATAAATGCCCAATTTACTTCTTTGTGGATTGTTAATTTTTGCCCTATTTATTGTTTGACAGTCTAATAAGAAGTGACAAGTAATGGGGCTAGAAGTAAAAATCAAGAGAAGATCTTGCATTAATGGCAATGAGAGGACTTTTTGGAGGGAAATAAAATTGGAAGGAAACATAATTAGTTCCCTTCAAACAATGGGGGTAACATTTTGTACTTGTCATTTATAGGTTCTTTTTCATATCTTGTTCCCTCTTTAGATTCTAATCATAAGATCTTTAACAACCAAAATGTTCTTTATTTTTTCCTCTTAACTTCTTCAATGACCAAAATGGATGAATATTTAATACGTGTGATTTCATTGAACACCAATTCAACCCTCATTAAACTCAATCTTGCAACAAGCTTAGCTAAATTGAAGATGCACACTGCAGAGAATTTAAAATTATTGTATGAAAGTTTGTTAATAAGTTACTCTCTCGGGAAGTTTCCCAATGTCTCATTTGAGCTTTCAAAAGATAAAGATATTCTCAACATGATAGATCGTCATTGTACAATGGGGGTAAAATACGATAATAGTGATTGTTACTTAAAAGAGAGGAAGGATCCACGCATGCCATAGGGGTTGGAACAAAATTTAAGTAAGTATTCAAAAGATTCCTTTTAGGCTCTGTATACGCATTATAATGGAAACTGTAATATTTATCTATTATATGTGACCTGTAAAATTAACATGTGACGTTTCAATTTTATTTGTCACCCATACAAGTTATTAGTTGCTTTTATTTTTAACACGTGACTTACATGTATTATTTGTTATATTAAACTTGCAGTCTTCCTACTGTGAACTCACAGCCATCAGAGCATATCCAGGAATCAGAGAGGATCCTAATAATAAGTGACTCAACAGGAGTCCCTGCATGGTAGCACGAGGCAATTACTAAAGAAGGGTAGCAATTTGAAAGCATAAAAGAAGTTAGAATGACTCTTATATACTACTCTATGGATAAGAAATTCTCTTTTATATATGTTAATAATGAGATGAATGCGTTCGTGCTAATTGCATGTTCAAGAAAGAAACAAATTGTCTGTGGATGCTTCATGCTTCAGCATTGAGCAATGTGTCTACCTTTGCTATAAAAAATTTATCCCTCAACATACTTGTAGACAACATAACAACTCAACTAGTCACTCTAGAGCATCGAGAAGATGGATTTCTAGTATGCTACAATTAATTATAAAGAGTCGTCCATATATCACCCCAGCTGACATTAGAAAGGAATTGTACTTTCAATATGGTTTAAAAGTTAATTATTCTAAAGCTTAGCGTGCTAAGGAGACAACAAAAGATCAAATATTTGGTTGCACAAGACTTTCATATGGTTTTCTATCCAAGTTAGTCCATCAACAAATTAATTGTCTGTTTATATGACCTTTAGGACTTATATGTGACCTGTAGTCATGTTATCCTTCATTTTATTCATCATTTAACAAGTTAGTTATCCTTTTAATCATCATTTAAAGGTACTAAATAAATGTGATGGAAACAAATCCAGGTGGTGTTTCCATCATTAAATAAGAAGAAAGGTGACTTAGGCATTTATTTTTTCCTATAGTGCATGCATGCAAGGGTTTTCCAAGGGATGTAGGTCATTGCTCTATGATAATCATATATTACATTTTTATACCTTCATTATCTATTTTATTTAAATAAAAATGTTACTAATAAATGCGTTTTATCTAAATTTACAGGTTAATGAAGGATTAATGAATAAAAGCCCAAAAACATCAAACTCCTGATTTTCTACCATTTATTGAAGCCTAAATATGAAGACAAAAGAGGGCCAAGAAAGCTTAAGGATCCATGAAGAAATCGAGTCAAGAAATAATAATAAAAAACTAATTTTGTTGCAAACCAATGGATCGACCAACCGATTGGTCAACCGATTAGTTCGCAGCATAAACTGTTTTATGGCTGAGATTTAATCCTTGATCTCCAAGTAATATCTAACGGTTCTCATTTATTATTGTAGGCTATAAATAGGGGTAGAGGGTGAGGGGTTTGAGTGCAAATTTTTTTATAATAACTCTATTTGGAGAGGAGGGTGTAATCCTCGTAAATTTGAATATATTGTGAAAAATAATATTAAATGATTTTTGTATCATGTTTGATACTAATCTGGGATGAATGAGTATGGTTATAATCGATTTGAGATCGATTAAGTACGTATATGAGTATATATGAGTGTAAACATGCACGCATAAGTGAAAATAGTCGGCATGAATTTACATGTTAATCGGTCGACCGATGGCAAGCCATCAGTCGACCAACGGGTGCACAGAATCCAGATTTTTGTTTATGGATCAGTTTTGTTTTGGTTTGGCCCATTTGCGTATATATATGTATATATCTATTTTCTCCCCTTTTTCTTGTTTCCACACGCTCTGAACAACAACCTCTCTTCCCCTCTAAACCCTAGAGTTTATTTTGTGAGTTTTGAGAGATTTGAGAAGCAAGAATCAAGAATCAAGAGGAGAGCGAGATTCGCGGTTTTTCGACGAAGGAGGATCGTGTTTCTTGTGTATTTGGGGAGTTCAACACATTTTGAGGTGAGTTTCATCTCCTCCAAACACATCTCATGTTTTCTTTGGTTTTATTTCAGTATTTGATTGATTCTAAAACATATTTTAAGTATAAAAATCATATCTTTAAACATATATGATGTAAAGGTTTAATTTTTTCAATTTAAAAAGTTGTGGGAGATATTCTTGAATTTGATTTCTGATTTTAATTGAAGTAAGCATGAGACTTTACTAATTGGATTATAATTTCATGTTGAATTTACAAATATTATCAAGTTAGGATTTTAGTTTTATTCCCAAATTTGTATTCGTGTTTTCATGCAATAGAATTTATCCTAAATACGCTGATTTAAGTTTTACACATGAGTGTTATTGAGAAATTTTAATTTTTGATATATTTTCATGTTTACAATAATCTTGAAATTTTGCTCTAATCGGTAGACCGATCAAGCATGATCAGTCGACTAAGGGTTGTTCGGTAGGAAGACCTTTATCCTCTGATCGGTCAACCAGACATAGGCCATCCATCGATCGATAAGAGTTTTTGTGCATGTTTCGTGCAAACCATCAGTCGACCGATGGCATATGATCGGTCGACTGGTCTGGGCAACTTTGCGCATATTAGCTTTATTTCACGGGTTATGTTCGTATACACTAAGTATGAATCGCACATTGATATACGTGCGTTATATATGAGGGTACGCGTATTGGAATTTAAGCCCGCACGTGCATTTGGAGGTACGTAATTCTATATTTTGATTTGTCATGTTAGAGAACGACGCATTTTGCATTTCAACATATTGTGGATGCTTGAGTGGGTTAGCTGGTATCCTTCAATGAGACTGTGGGAGACAACACTCAGAGTAGGTTAGTTGGTATGCTATAATGAGACCGTGGCAGACTACACTCTATGATGCATCATTCTGGATTGGGCTGATATGCCTACATTTCGCAGGGCGATTGAGTAAGGTGGTGATGTCACAGGATATTGTGAACACCTTACAAAAGCATCGTTGTTTCTAATAGAAGATTACACAGACTGCATTCATGCTCTCATGATATTTACCCCGAGAGTAGGGTATAGGACCGAGTTTGTCATACATGGCATATTCTATGTGAGTTCTCTTTGATCTGAATATTATTCTTGTGACTGCGCCACCTACCCGAGGGTAGGGTGAGATTTTTGACATGACTTGTATTGGTTGAGGTTTGGATTTGTATTTTTTTTATTCGTTATTTTATTCATAGGATTCAGGATTAGTATTTAGCGATTCACAATTTGAGATACGAGGTATATACAAGAGGGTTTCCTTGTTTGGGTTATTTCGCTCGACGTACCCATTCTCGTGTTGTGGATTTCTAAATATAATTTTCTACTTAGTTCAGGATAGATAATTTGTATATATCTATATGTACTAACTTGTATTTTCATATACTTCTAACCCCCTCCCCCTGGGGGTGGAAGAGATGATCTCGCTAGCACTTTGACGCTCGTTGATTCTATCTTTTTAGGCAACGAGTCAGGCGTCCGGAGAGTCATAGATTAATGGAGATGCAGATTAGCTCACCGTCATATTTTATAAGTAGTATATCAGTGATCCATATTAGATATTATTTGTTTTTAGATATTAGAGTTGTATTTTATTTTATAGAGGCTGAGTGCCTTAGTACTATTTTATTCAACTCTATGTATTAAGATATTTCACATTTGTTCTAGTTTATCAGTTGTACTTTATTTTATCTAGTTGGAACATGTTTATGATTATTTGGATCTCTCATTTCCTTTATCATGTTCATTGCATTTTTATCTTATTCTATCTACTCTGTACCTGCACTTCTTGTAGTTAATTCTACTAGAGAGATATTACCATGATGGTGAAATGTGTTGTTATACAGTGTGAGTGCATGACAGGTTTGACATCCTTGGGTTCACATTAGACTGTAGCCTTGTGTGAAACCAGGGGCGTCACAAAGGATCACTCTTAATTGAGAAGACCTTTCAAAATTATAATTTTGTTGTAATTAATAAAAAAAATTATCTCTTCATATTTTTCGTTTCTTCTCTTTGTTTGATGATGAAGATGAATGTTTGCTTTCAATAGGCTAGAACCCTCTTGTAATGTAAATTTTCTCTTTTATCTTTTATTTTCTTATAATATTTTTTTCTTGTTTTAGATAATTAATGGGCTAGAACCCTCTTAATTTATATTTATTTTAATGTCTTGTAGAGTAGATTTACTTTCATGTCTTTATCTTCTTGTATTTTTTAATATAAATTTATTTTCTTTCATAGTTTAGATTTTATTTTCTTATATTATTCTCAAAAAGGCTAGAACCTTCTTGAAAATTAGTTTTTATTTTCATTCTTTTCCTTTTATTCTTCAAGAGGCTAGAAACCTCTTAGGAATTAGTTCTTATTTTCTTCCTTTTATTTTCTCTAGTATATATTTCATTTCTTTGTTTTGATTTTCTAAGATATGGAGCTAATTTTTGTAGGAATTCTAGAATTGTATAAACTAGTTTGTTTTTGTTTATAATTTGTGAATTATTCTCTTATGCTTAAAATGATCATGCTTAGAAGAATCAACTAGAGAACTAATTGGTAGAAGAAGAGTTTGATAATCTATGCTTATGTTGAGTGTTTTGATAGATTATGCTTATAAATTTTAGAATTTAGCATCTAGTTGTTATTCTTTTCATGAATGTTAATTTTACTTGGATGATAATTTGATAGGTTATGAGTGGTATGATAATCTATGCTTAATAAATTTAGAGTAAAATGTGATAAAAAGAGAATAGTTCATAATCTATAAATAAAATTGGCTAGTGGATTTAATTCTAGATTCCTCATATCTATAATTGAATCATCCATGTTTTACTTTCTTGAATTTTCTTTTTAAACTTAAATTTTTCTCTTATTTTTTCTTGGTTTTATTTTCCTTTATTTACTTGATATTTCTTTCTCCATTCTCAATCTAGTTTTGTTTTTATTTACATACTATCACATCTACTTTCTTTATCTCTCTACAACCACTTTTATCACGTCTAATTGTCATACACACAACTTAAGAATTAATTTTGATTGATTCTTACAACACCTTACAACACATTCCTTGTGGGAGTCGACAATCTTTTATACTATAACTTGATGGTTGTGCACTTGCAACTTTAGTTATTATTTACCCCTTATCAAGTATTTGGCGCCGTTGCTGGGAAATGTACTTGTAATTAGAACATCTCTATTTTAGTTCTTTAATTTGTGTGTTTTCTTATGAAGGAACCACTTTAAAGATTAAAAATCAAGGATTGAAGATTGAAGATTGAAGATTGAAGACTTCCTTTTGGTAACTCTTCTCTCTGGTTTTTTTCAATTTCACCCCTTTGGCTAGTTTCTCACAATTAGAGACAATTAGGATCTAAAAAAAATTTTACTTTTGTTAACCCTAATAAAATTCACCCTCCACTTGGACATTTACTAATAAGATAATAAACTCAACCAAGAGCTTTCTTTCTCACTTTTTTTATTATTAACCCTAATTAAAAAAACAAAAATATTTTATTTTTAGCATCCTTTTGTAGTTGCTTTTAATTGCTTGGGTTGCATTACATATAGTTAGTAGGAATTCACCCAAGTGATTTGAGCATCTTGATTTGACACACACTTAAAAATATTCTTAAGAGAAAAAATCCCCTTAATCAAGATAACATGAGGGATTCCATTACCCTTTTCTTAGCCCACAAATCATTAATTCCTCACTACACAAACCCAAGCCTTTTAAAACTCATTAGACGTTGGCTCCTAAGGACTCGAGCTCATTAAGGAACAAGAAATCATTAAATGAACTGGTTTAAGTTTATTTGAATTCGTTGGTGTCTAAAGTAAGATTTAGTGGTTGTGTAAAGCATTCCGCAAGGAACGATGTACTTAATTGATCTTTGATCTCCCTCTAGTACTATCATTACCTGGCTAACTGACCGAGTAAACTTTAATCTTTTCACCAAAAGAGTTTTTGGTTAGGAACTGGTATAGTTGAGTCTTGACTTAACCCTAAATTTTAAAGTGACGAACCTAAAGTGATTGCTTTTAATTTATTTTAATTAGTTTTTCCTTCTCCTTCTCAATATCTTTTAGACCTTTTAGTTTTTTATCTTTTTCCCTAAAAAAACTTAACTTTTGTTTTTCTTAGAACTTTTTTAGTTAAAAAATTATAAAAAGAATTTGTTTTGGTATATATAAATTTGTGTTGGGGATAATACTAATCGTTTAATTTGTGTTGAACCATCTTTTGAGACAAACGAAATGGCTAATCCACCTGTCCTTCAAAATATGTGTTACCCAACTAGGAATACAATCCCATCTTACAATAAGCTACCCGATGTCAATAGAACTAACTTTGAGCTTAGACCGCATTATATAAACATGCTTCCAAATTTCTTAGGAAATAAAACAAAAGATGTTTATATTTTTATCTCTGAGTTTAAGGAAGTTTGTCTTATGATTAAAATTAGGGAACTATCTAAGGATGTGATTAAGCTTAGATTTATTCCTTTTGCTCTTAAAGACAAAGCCAAAAAATGGGTGTATAGCTTACCTACAAATTCTATTTTAACTTGGGATGAATTTATCACAGATTTATAAAGATTTTTTCCTATCCACAAAATGGTTAAGCTGAGAAACATCATTCAGAACTTTAAGATAGTCCCGGGAGAGCTATCTTGGAAGTATTTTGACAGGTTTAAGGATCTTCTTATTCAATTTCCTCACCACGGTCTAGAAAAGTGGTGATTATGTCAAATTATCTATGAAGGATTGCATTATTCTTCAAAAACTTCCTTTGAATTGATGTGTCAAGAGGATTTCATGAAGAAGAATGTCAATGAACCTTGGGAATTTTTAGAGAGTTTATCCGAGAAAACTATGTAGTGAGAATACTGTCATGAAAGAGTTTCATCAGTCCTCCCACCTAAATCTATTAGTATTTCCTTAGAGTCAAACATAGACTCTGAAGTAAAGATGGCTACAATCTTGTGCATGTTAGAAGCCTTAGAAATTAAGGAACGAGCCACAGCTCAAATCAATCAAGTTTCTGCCTCAGGTTGTCACAACTATCTTTCTCTAACTCATGTTTTAGAAGAATGTCCCCTCTTGGAAAATAATTAACTACTAGGTCAGGTGAATGTTGCATTTTAGCGTCCCATAAATGACCATTTTCTCCAACCTACCATCCAGGCTGCAGAAATCACCTAACATTTAGATGGAATCAGGGAAGCTACTCCGAACATCAAAACTTCACTCCCATTTGAACGCAATAATTTTCTAAAGGAAACACAATTCCTTTCAGTTGCCAAAATAATTTCCAACCAAATTTGTCGTATCCAAATCCGTCTCATTATCATCAATCTGTAAATCATATTCCTTTAAGTTCTTATCATGATAAACATCTCAATATCTTAGAAAATGGTTTGAAGACCATGATTAAAGCCTCTACACAAATCACTAACTTGTTGACTCAAACATCCAACACTTTGAATTCTTTTATGCAATCAATTAGACAAATGCTCAACTCCAACACCCAAGTCATAGCTAGGTTAGAAACCTAACTTAGTCAACTAGCTAGTGCTATGAGTGAGAGAAAGATAGGAAAATTTCTGAGTCAACTCGTGCCCAACCTTAAGGACATTGAACCAAGTTCAACCTACCAAGCTCAAATGAATGCAATCCATTCAACGGTTAGGAAAGTAGGTCGATAATCAAGTTAGCATGCCTCCAAGTGAAACTCTTGAACCTAAATAAATTCACTCTCCTTCCGATAACTCTATTCAGCAATCACCCCCTTCCGGGGACCAGGAGCCTAAACCTAAACCTGAGCCTAATTTGATAGGTTTAAACTAGTTGTTCCCTTCCTAGATAGACTCAGACCTAGGAAAAACTCCACTTAGGAGGAGAAAATCCTAGAAACTTTCAAGCATATTAAGGTCAACATTCCTCTCTTAGATACAATTAAATAAATTCCTTCTTATATAAAATTTTTAAAAGATTTGTGTACTAAGAAGAGAACAATAAATATTCTGAAGAAAGTCTTTCTTGCTGCCAATATCAGTGATATGCTCTCAAAGCTCGTACTTTTAAAACATAAAGATTTAGGCTATCCTACCATCTCGTGTATCATTGGAAATACTTTCATTGATAAGATACTTTTAGACTTGGGGGCCAATGTCAATTTGCTTTCTTTTTCGATCTACCAACAACTAGATAGATGAGAACTCAAACCAACCAGATGTACTTTATAGTTACCTGACAGATCTATCAAAGTCTCCATGGGTGAGATAGAAGATATTCTGACTAAGGTTGCGGATTTTATTTTTTCAGTGGATTTCATAGTCATATAAACGCAGTCCGTTTCTAATCCCAAAGGTCAGATCCTAGTAATTTAAGGAAGACCGTTCTTAGACACTTTTAATGCTCTAATCAACTGTCAATTTGGTTAAATGAAGCTGTCCTTTGGGAATATGACTGTTGATCTCAACAATTTTAATCCAGGGAACCAACCAACTAATCAACCTTTAAAAATAAATTACACCCAGAAAAAATCAATTGAAGAGATAGAAGAAGAGAATGAGTCAGTTCTAAGTTTTGAGAAAATCTTTGGTATGGAGCTGAAGATATTAAAAGAAATAGGATCAGATCAAGTCGTTCAGAACAAATAAACTGTGTTTGATGCATGTTTCTCTAATCTTAGTTTTGAAGAACTATTTGCTAATGAACTTAGGCTCCTAGAAAATAAATAACAACCAAATATTCATACATCAACCATGAATCTTAGGTTTGAGAAAATTTTTAAAGAAGAATTGATCGTGTTAGGACAAGCTTTCTGTAAAACCCTAAAAATTTGAAATAATATAATTAATATGTGATTAATTATGATAAGTGAATATTTATTCTAATAAATATCATTAAATGGTGTATAAGTACACTAACAAGTGTTTTGAGTATAAACAAATTCATACGTGAGAAAGAAACGAGTCAAAACATGCACACGGGCAAAATCCCTGCATATCTGTTTTTCTGCCGTGTGGTCGACCGCAGATCAAAAACTCAGTTTCCTAGTTTGAGTTGGTTTCAGGCATTTTCAGGCCAATGTCAGTTTCTCGGCCATATATATATCATGATCACGAGTTTTTGCATATTATTTCAGTATTCTAAAAACCCTAGCAACCACCAAACCTTCTCCTAAACCCTAAATCTCTTTTGAGGGTGTTTAAGAGCTTTCAGAGGAAGATTTTGGTTTGTTTTGGGCTTGTAGCTCAGGGATCTACCTTGGCATTGCATCTTGCATATTTTTCAACAAGTCTCAGGTGAGTTTTATCTCTGCTAACCCTACTCCCAAGTTTTTAAACGTTTTAATGAGTTTTAATGTGATTTCATTGAGCCTAATCAACTAATTTAAGTATAAAAGCAATCCTTTTATATTATATAAATAAAGATCATATTTTTCTGTGTTTAAAAAATTGAGAATGAATTTCCAGAGATGTTTTAAGATCTGAAAGTAAATAACAGTATAGTTTAACTAAGTTTTGATGTTTTCATCGACGTATCGATGTCTTCATGCATGTTTTAGGGTTTGTCCATGATATCTTATGCAGTTAATCATGATTCATGTGTTTAATAATCTCTAGAGATATTAATCTGATGTTTATAATATTCTACACAAGTTTTATGATGAATTAAACAAGTTAGATCACGAAAAACATACACGAACATAGAAATCACAAACCTGCAGAGCAGGCTATTGTTTACGGTCTGGTCGACCGCTGCATATGTACGGTCAACCGCCTGTCAGGCAGAAACCTGAGTAGCTTGGCTGAAGCAGTCCGGGCGACCACCGCTTAATCACGGTCGACCGCCAGTCAAGCAGAAGTCTGTGCATGTTTCGACACACGTTTGATGTTTTAGAGGGATTTTCTCGATATATCTGAGATGTAATATGATGTTTATGACCTGTTTAACACCTGAGGTATTTATGAGCACCAGATATCGACATGCACACCAGATACGTTCACGGATACATAGTTTATTTGAATTAACATGCATAGTCGAGATGCACAATACATGTTTGAGTTGATAGGTGTTGGTATAACACATGATAATGCATACCTATCTGTTTGGGATGTTTCGGTGTGGACGTTATCTTGTAATGAGACATCGGTTATACCACACTAGGAGTATTTGAACGTTATCCCGTAATGAGACCTCGACGGTACCAATACTCGAAGATGATCAATGTGTTTTCGGATTGGACTGATATGCCTTTCTTTCGCGGTGCGATCATCTGGATGCATCATCTAGAATAGGGAGATAAAACCTATTGCCACAGAACGATTGAGTAAGGACATTGAATCCACATGTGAAAGTGAGAACCTTACAAAAGTATTGTTATATGATAAAGACATATTCACACAGTCGTAGTTTGCTCCCATGTTAGATTACCCAAGTATGGGGCTTATTTTGGATACATGATATACATGATATGACTTATGGTGGTATTCGAGTTGGATAATATTGTTATTTCCTTATGACTGCGCCAACCATCCGAGGTTAGTTTGAGATGTGACATTGGTTCATGTTGGTAGAGGTTTGGAGTATTTTTCTTCTTGTACTGTTTTCATTCATAGGATTGGAAATTAGTATTTAGACATCCACAATTTGAGACATGGTATATACATGAGGGTTTCCTTGTTTAGATTATTTCGCTCGACATACTAATTCTTGTGTTGTGGGTTTCTAAATATCAATATCCATTTAGAGTTATATGAATGATTTTTATAGCTACATGTACTAACATTATTTTCTTATATACTCCTACCCCTTCCCCCTGAGAGCGGTGGAGATGATCTCGCTAGCGCTTTGACGCTCGTTGTTTTTCCCTTTCAGGCAGCGAGTCCGGCGCACGGAGAGTCGTAGGTTGATAGGATTACATCTTAGATTTCATCTAGTTATTTACATTTGTAGCTATTTTATAGCTCCACATATAGTTGTTTATTTTCAAACTCTAGATTTGCATTTTTTTGTAGAGGCTGAGTGCCTTAGAGAGATTTCTTTTGACTCTTTATTTGGAGACATGATACATTTGTTACAGTTCAGAAATATTCGTATATTATTTTCGTTTGGGCTCATATGGTGTTTATTCTCATACTTCTTCTGTGATTGTTCTGTTCATATACTACTTCATTATTATTTGCATGTTTGCACATACACCTATTTGTTGATTCTACTAGAGAGATAATAATTATGATGATGAAACATATTGTTGCACGGTGTTAAGGTTTGACAATCCGGGTTTTACCTTGGACTGCAGCCTTGTGTGAATCCTGAGGCGTCATACTTTTATTAATAAAGAACCTAAGTTCAAATCTGAGGCTTTCAAAATACATAACACCATTGATACATGCCTTCAATTATTGCAGAAATGATTAAAACCTTTGAAGTACACAAAGTTTAAGCACAAGTTTGAGTTTATCATTCTAGATTTCTTCAAAACACGAGGAAAAATATTTAGCAATAAGGTAGGGTTTGATATAGAATATGAGTTTTTTATGTTTAATTTATCATTCTACATCTTAACTTTTTGTCTCATAATAATACAAATAATAAAAAGAATTTATTCTTCCCTCATTTGAGAATTTCTTGTTCTTTTGAAAAAAAGAAAAAACAAAAAGAAAAAACAAAAAAATAGAAAACAAAGATATATAAAAAAAAGTGAAAAAATGATGCAAAAAAAGAGAAGAAAATTTTGACTTCACCCTCCTCATACCAAAGGTAATTACAGATTTTACCATTTCATCATTGTTCTAGGTTGATCGAACAAATGTAAGTACTTCATTTCTTATCTGCTTTACTTTGTGCATTATAGAGTTTGCATTGAGGATAATGCAAAATTAAGGTGTGGGGGTAAGAACTAGTTAGCTTTTTTCCTTTTATTTTAGCTTTTTTCTTTTATTTTGTCTTATTCCTTCATTTTTTGTTAGAATTTTCCTTTTATTTTGCTTTATTTCTTCATTTTTTGTTAGAATTTTCCTTTTATTTTTCTTAGTTTTAGTAGTTTTTTCCTTTTATTTTGCTTTATTTCTTCATTTTTCCTTTTGTTTTTCTTAGTTTTTAGTTAGTATTAAAAAAAGAGAAAGTAAAAAATTAAATTGCCAATTTGATCAAGTTAATGCATAATTGATCTATTTAATAAACATTAAATTTTCTAAGTCTTAGTTAGTTTTAGACTCAAGTTTACCTTTTATGATAACACTAAAAAAATTTATTAAGAAATAATTTTCAAAGGGGTATACTTCATTAAAGTCCAACTTAGACTTGTAATTAAAATAATAAATTTTTTGCATGCTTAGCTTAGAGTAGAAAATAAATTTTTCAGATGTCTTGATCAAAATATTTTTCAATATATATAAACATATTCACATATATATATTTTATAAAAACAAACTTTGTAAAAAGAAGAGTGCAAAAAATGGGTACTAGTAAAAATTCTTTTAAAATTCAAGATGGTTCTATCTTACGAAGCCTAAGTTGACAGTGTAATTAAGCCTAATAAGTATTTCCATGTTTAATGACCTAAGCCCAATTGGGTTAGGATTCATAAGCCCAAAACTCATTAAATGGTCACTTAGAAAGCCCGATAAGGTAGAACAAAATCACTAAGGAATAAAAAGTGAAAAAATTAACAAAGTTTATATATATATATATATATATATATATATATATATAGTTATATATATATATATATATAGTTATATATATATAGTTATATTTGTATATATGTTCTTGAAAAATAATTTTGATTAAGAGACTTGAAAATTGTTTAAAACAAAGAGTTAACATATTCTTTTCAAAACTTTTGACTAAATTTCTAAGTTAGTTTAGTATAACTACAATGAAAAGATTTTCTAAAAATTTTACTTTGGAGTAATACATAAAAATGTTTTCTTGAATAAAAACTAGCTATCATTAGATTGTTTAAAGGCATCAAATAAATTAATTATTCAGTAACTTCTTTAAATTGGCAAGTTAATAGAATTTTATGGGTACATTCACTGCGAACCCTCATGAGACTACAACTCGTCTTCTAGGGTAACCTAGGGGTTTAAATGCTTATTGTATGCGCTAAATATAACCACGATTCCTACAAATGTGAGTTAAGATTTTTCTTTCTTTCCCTTTTAATTTCTCTCTTTGCTAGAGGACTGGCAAAAGTTTAGGTGTGGGGGTATTTGATAATCACATTTTATTATACTAGTATCGTGTACGTGCGTTGCACGTAGGCACATTTGTTGATCAATTTTTTGAAATTCTTTTGGTTCTATTAGGTTAGAAAGTGAATAGTTATTAAGATATTATAGTAATTAATAAAGAATTAATATTTATTCAATAAAATGAGACTTAATGCATAAAGATTAAATGAGTATATTTGTAGGAGGTCATGAATAAGTTATTTTTATCGAAAACAATAACTCTCTGCATAGAAAATTAGCTTACACATGTTTCTATTATAAAATATAAACTACTTGTAAAGCAAGAAGCTCAAGTACATTTACATGAGAGAGAGATGTTATTTTGAAATTTTATCTTTCTAGACTTTTCATATTACTGTAATGTTATGTTATATATTTATTTATTTGAATTGGTAAATAAATAACTTTTTACTATTTTATATTATGATAATTGCACATATTTAATAATTTATATAAATATTATATATTAATATGATATCAATATATATTATAATTATCATACATTAACTATTATACTCAAATAGTAGATTAATAGCAAAAAATTCATAATACTCTTAAAATTGTAGTAGTACTCCGTTCTATAAGCATCCTCAGGACCAACTAACTATATCATTTTCTAAATTGATCTTCCTGCACTTTCTATTTGTCCTTTATAACCCAATAATATTAGTGTATTACCTTAGTGACCTTAGAACGAAAATTAACCCTTTACACATATAGAGTGAAAGCAATTACACTTATAATACATTATCATGGACAAATCTTTCTTTATCCCGAGAATAAGCATAATGCATTAAGAGATTCAACCAAACTATACAAACAATTTAGCATATTTACAAACATGCCTAGGAGTTGGAAAGCAATTTACATGCTAAGGTAAAAACATATACGAAGATGAAAGGGGGAAAACCAATTAGTTTATGACTGGAATAGCTGCAGATTTTGATAAAATACAGGACCACCTTCTTTGTCGCCTTCACCGGTTTTTCTCTGCTCTCTAAATTGTTACATCGATGCTTCCATTACCATCTCCTCATTCAATTCGATTGTACTCCACCAGTGATGTTACCATTGAAACACTCACACTTCTTGCGGTTTGTAAGTGCTGTAGTTGTATCTCCTTACTTTTCAATATGAATAAATTTTGATTAGAAGTTAGAATTTTGGTTAGAGAAATTTGATAAGGTTCTATAGTAATTTATAGTGATTTATGGAAGATGAATAGTTATTACGTTTTTCTTATTAGTGTATAATGTCAAGACTTAGTGGGGGATGTTATAATAATAATTTATGGAAGTTGAATAGTTGTAACGTTTTTTATTATTAGTGTGTAATGTCAAGACTTAGTGGGGGAATGTTATTAGTGGGTGGTTAAATAAAAATTTGATGCTAATAAATGCGGAGGTTATGAAAAATAAAGTATGTATATATCTTAATGTATGCATGTATGGATGTGCTAGAGATGTATGCATATATGTGTTTCGGAGGGTATTTTTGGAAGAAATGTTTTAACATGGCAACACACTTTTATAATAGTATTATATTTTTATACCCTCATTATCTATTTTATTTAAATAAAAATATTACTAATAAACATATTTTATTTTAATTTACAGGTTAATGATGGATTAATGAATAAAAGCCCAAAAGAATCAAACTCCCTAATTTTCTACCATTTATTGAAGCCCAAATATGAAGAAAAAAGAGGGCCCAATAAAGCTTAAGGATCCATGAAGAAACCGAGTCAAACAATCATAAAAAACTAAATTTGTTGCAAACCAATCGATCGGCCACCGATTAGCAAATCGGTTGGCCAATCGATTAGCCAACCAATTAGTTCACAACAGAAACTATTTTATAGATAGATTTAATCCTTGATCTCCAAGTAATATCCAAGGGTTCTCATTCATTGTTGTAGGCTATAAATAAGGGTAGATGGTCAGGGATTTGAGTGTGAAACATTCTGTAATAACTCCATTTAGAGAGGAGGGTTACTCTTAATTAACAAGACCTTCTAAAATTGTTACTATAATTAATAAAAAATTCACCTCTTCATATTTTTTTCCTTCTCTTTGTTTGATGAGGAAAATGAAGATGAATGTTTGCTTTCAAGAGGCTAGAACCCTCTTTTAATGTAAATTTTCTCTTTTACTTTTTATTTTCTTATAATATTTTCTTTTCTTATTTTAGATATTTGAGGGGCTAGAACCATCTTGTTTTAGATTTATTTTAATGCTTTGTAGAGCAAATTTACTTTTATGTCTTTATTTTCTTGTATTTTGTAGTATAGATTTATTTTCTTGCATAGTTTAGATTTTATTTTCTTACATTATTCTCGAAGAGGCTAGAACCTTCTTAGGAATTAGTGTTTATTTTCATTCTTTTCCTTTTATTCTCCAAGAGGCTAGAACCTTCTTGGGAATTAGTTTTTATTTTCTTCCTTTTATTATCTCTAGTATAGATTTTATATCTTTGTTTTTATTTTCTAAGATGTGGAGCTAATTCATGTAGGAATTCTAGAATTGTGAAACTAGTTTGATTTTGTTTATAATTTATGAATTATTCTCTTGTGCTTAAAATAATCATACTTAGGATAATTAACTAGAGAACTAATTGGTAAAAAAAGAATTTAATAATCTATGCTTTATCTTGAGTAGTTTGATATGTTATGCTTATGAATTCTAGAATTACATTCTAGTTGTTGATCTTTTCATGAATGTTAATTTTACTTGGATAATAATTTAATAGGTTATGCTTTCCTTGAGTAGTTTGATATCTATGCTAAATAAATGTAAAGTAAA
Organism: Asparagus officinalis; assembly: GCF_001876935.1. Lineage (NCBI taxonomy): Eukaryota > Viridiplantae > Streptophyta > Magnoliopsida > Asparagales > Asparagaceae > Asparagus > Asparagus officinalis. Next base: position 18,828,835 of record NC_033799.1, on the reverse strand, counting down.
ATGTGATAAACAGAGAATAGTTCATAATCTATAAATAAAATTGGCTAGTGGATTCAATTCTAGATTCCTCATATCTCTAATTGAATCCTCTATCTTTTACTTTCTTAATTTCTCTCTTTATTCTTGATTTTCTCTTTTTTTCTTGGTTTTATTTTATTTTATTTTTTTCATCTTTCTTTCTCCACTCTCAATCTAGTTTTTTTATTTACATATTATCACATCCACTTTCTTTATCTCTCCACAATCATGTTCATCACGCCTAATTGTCACACACACAACTTAGGAATCAATTTTGATTAATCCTTACAACACCTTCCTCGTGAGATTCGACAATCTTTTATACTATAACTTGATGGTTATGCACTCACAAACTTTGTTTATTATTTACCCACCTATCACTCTTTCTAAATGGGACATTTCTGAAAGATCGTTACAAAGGGATCTTATTAGGTGTGACTTCTTATGATGGTAATCAAGGCATATTTCCTCTCGCATTTTGTGTTAGTGACCAAGAAAATAAAGCGAATAGGAGTTGGTTTATTCAAGGGTTATGGTATATTTTGTACCATCGAACAGAACCATATAATTCACCTCATCCTTTGGTCATTTTGTTAGATGCCAATAAAGGAATAAAACAATATTTGAAAAATATATTTCTAGATGCCTACTATTCAAGATGTGTACTTCATCTAGTTAAGAATTACAAACTAAAACTTAGAGAAATGAGTTTTATCTCAAGTGCTACTTAATGGATTTCAAAATTATTGGAGTTTGCTGCATACAAGTATACAGAAGAATAATTTAAAGCTATGTTACATGAGATTAGGATGATTGATCATAGAGCTTACCAAATAGCTCTCAATTACGGTTCAAATATTTGGACGAATTATGTATTTTCTGGTTTAAGGTATGTCAAAATTTGTGACATTATCGATTAACTTTGATAATTAAACTTTACTTGTGATACTTAACTCTGCTTTGTGATAGTTAGCATAATTATGTGACACACAGCTTTTATATGTGATTACAAGCTATAGTCTATGAACTTTAGCAGTTACTAGTGATTTCTATATGCTATTTGTGATATCCAACAATCACTATCATGTTCAGATGTTGTGTTTGACTTGTACCAATTATATGTGATTGTTAGCTGTTATATATGTTCTTTATCTTTTATATGTGACTCTTTTCTATTAACCATGATACATTATGGTTACCTGTGATGCCTAGATGTGTTGTGTGATAATTAGCTGTTATTTGTTATTTGTGATCCTTAAGTTTTGTTTGATGCTTATGATAATTATTTATTATAGATATGGTCATATTACTTCCAATGTTGCTGAATCAGTCAATAGTTGGATTCATGTGGCGAGAACACTTCCTATTTACGATATGATTGATCACATTCATATGCAGATTATGGAAAGGACGAATACTCGCTGTGAGATGGCAAAAAATGGAATAGCTATCTATGTCCTGAAGCGAAAAAAATTCTTTAATAAAATTGTAAGAAGGGAAGTACTCTTAAAGTCTCGCATTTGACAGCTAAAATCTTTGAGGTATCATCTTAAAAATTAATAGTAGTTGATTTAGAACACAAAACATGCACATATCATGCATGAGATGTGTTACGAATACCATGTAAACATGTGTGTGCTGTTATTAACTTTATGCATAGAGATGTGTACCACTACTGTGATTGGTTCATGACGACTGAAACTTTTAAGAAAAGTTACGAACTAGTTCTTTTTCCTATTCCAAATTATGATAAGCCAGAGGTCATTAATGAAGTAATTGACATACTTCCCCAAAAGACCACAAAGAGACGTGGAAGAAATAATAATAGATGTATCAACAACCAATCTAAGAATAGACGTCTAGTTAAATGCTTAAGGTATCACGCTGAAGGATATAACTGAGCCACATGCACTGAACCAATCCAAGACTAATATTTCCTAGCAGAATTCAAACTTTTTTGGGACTGTAGTCTATTATATGTTACTTTTATCATTTTGTTATTACATTTATGTATTAAATGTTACATATTAGATGTTCGTGTGACTTATTGGTATTAACTGTGGCACATGTAAGCTTTATAGTTTTAGATTATATATTTAACTGTAGAAAAGTTTATGAAGTTATCACAAATATACATTTCATCATTATCACATAAGATAACTTCTAACATTGTAAGGTTAAATTGAAGTTAACACAAATGCACATTTCATCATTATCACCACAAGTCTTAAAATTTACAAAAGAATTAGTCATATCCAACATAAAGTCACATGACACGTGTTGTTTAGTACTTCCATTCAATCATTGGAATATCATTGCCCCCAAAATACAAAAGATATTTTAGATTATATGCATTTAACTTCAGTTGTTGCTTCTACAATTCTCGACCTTCACAAATAAGTTGAGCAACAAGTCTTGCACTTAAAATTTTAAACTCCTTCTGACAAGCTTCAATATCCATAACCTCCTTTCCTTCTAAAGTCACTTTAATGTATAAATATGCATGCATGCCATAATCGTAACTAAAAAGAAAAGAGGGAAAAATCTAACGATCATATACAATTAACAAAAAGTCACAAACATGATTATGTATCACAATTAATGCATAACTATCACAGCAAATAAACAAGATGCCATAGAAAATGATTATATATCACATTTAATGTGTGACAGTCATAGCAAATACAAAAAAGTCACAGATAATGACTAGACATCATAGTAAAGTTATAAGGCTCACAGAAAATAATAAATTGTCAGAAAATATGAGTATGTATCACAACCAATGTATAAATGTCACATGAAATGAACAAATGTCACAGATACTACGCATCACAGTTAAGGAACAAGTATCATGAAAAATAATAAACTGGTAAGTATCATTTGCTTGGAAAAACTTATGAGACTTTTTGCTTTTGATACCGAACAATTTCATACTCGAATGCTCTGAATGTCGATATCTGTCGAATCCACTTACTATCCTATCTAAAAATAACTAGATTTTCACAACGTCTCTAGCTCGTGTCTTGTGATCAGCGGAACTGTAATGTCTACATTTTTTTGCCCCAAATTGACCTCACGGACATGCCTATGATCAGCGTGACATATTGGAATTAAAAGAATGTCTTTCCCATCATCTATATGCTTCTTTATAGATATTTTCCCATCCATTTTTTCAATAGTTAGCGACTAAATCCACAAAAAAAAGAGAGGAAGAAAGTCAAATAAGATATAAATGCAACATTACTTGTTCAAGGTTTATGTTTGATATTACTCACACTGAAATATGAAGTGATTATTGCAAATCTTCTTTCCAATTCACATTTTTTGGTAGCTTTAGCCAATTCTGAAGTCTTGCAATCAATAATGCTTTAATAGTCTAGAGATTCTAAATGCAAATAAATAAATGTAAAATATAGAATTTTAATAACACCGCAAGTTAAATAAAATATTACCCCATCGTTTAATCTTCCACCATGTAGCAGATGGAGAATATCATATCTATTTTTACTATGGTTGTATACAGCATAAACAATCCTTTTTCTAGATAATATGCACAACACAATCAATGTATAAGTATTACAGAAGCTAATAAAAAAATCACAGAAAATAACTATTTATCACAGCCAACTAATAAGTGTCATAGGGAATTAACAATTGTCATAAAAAGACTATGTATCACAGTCTACATGTAAATGTCACAAAAAATAAGTAAAGAATCATAGAAAACAATTTACTATCACAACAAACGTATAAGTGTCACATAGAATAAATAAGACTCACATAAAAAGATTATTATCACTGTCAACATGTAAATGTCACAGATAATTATAAATAAGGTCATGAACAATGAACAAGAAAATCATACTTCTGAAATAAACATCACATGATATTAAAAGCTATCACAGATACTGAATAACTATCATAAAAATTACAAATATCTCATATAAAATTCATAAATAACTATTTGATACTTACTTGTCCACTTTTATTGTGAGAAAATGTTAAAGCCACTTGTTCTCATCTTCATATAAATAAGTTATATTCTTAAGGGTAAAATTATGATAAAAACCATCTTCGATGACTCCCGGAAGCCTGATATCAAAGTCTTTCAAAAAAGGCATACCCATAATCAACATCTCCAATAATTTCTTTTCTTCTCTATTTTATTCTCTTCTCCATAAGTCTTCTATAGATGTTCTTGTCTCGAGATATGCAATTGCAAGTTCTTCCTTCATTTTCCTTCTCCCTCTTGTCTTTGTCATCCTTTACCATGACTTGAGCTTTCTTCACTTTCATTCATTTTTTAGGGATTACTGTTTGGAATGAAGAATCCAAGGACTTGGGCATCTTCGTTGTTCTCTTGCTCTTTTTTTGTAACCCCTGAACAATTTCTGTCAATGTTTCTTCATTTTTCTTCCTCCTTTTCTTTTCCTTTTTCTTTTTAGTAACTTCCATGTTTACTTTTGTCACATCTACAGGCTTGCATAAAGACCACAAATAAATTGAATATATCATGGAACAAATATGATATTAATAGTTAAAAGTCATAAATAATGGCTATATATCACAGTAAATGAGTGTATGTCACAGAAACTAAATAAGTGTCACAGGAGATAAACAAATGTCACGGGAAATAATTATCCATCACAAATAATGAGTATACATCAAGGAAAAATGTGTAAGTCACAGAAAAAAATTACGTATCACAGTTAATAAGTATCATAGGAAATATGTAAATATCATAGAAAATATACATGAATCATAACGAATAAATATATGTTACAGGAAAAGTGAAAATCATAGTAAAGAATTATGTATCACATGTAATAAGTGTCACAGAGTATAAGTAATTATCACAGGTAATACGTAAAATTCATAGGAAAGAACTAATGATCACATGATTTATGTAAGTGTCACGGGGAATAAGTTAAAGTCATAGGAAATTATTATCTCCTCAACTTCTCATGACTTGTCTGCTCTCTCATCATTATCTTCTTTCTCTCTGGCTCATCTTTTCTCTCTCCCTCTACTTTGTTATTGTTGTTTCTCTTTTTTCTTTCATTAACTTCCACATTTGCTTCCATTACATCTACAGGTTGCGTAAATATCTCAAATAAAATGAATATTTTAGAGAACAAACAATGTGCACATGAAACAGGAGAAAAAATTATTGCCTCCTCATCTCCTCGAGACTTGTCTACTCTCTCATCCTTATTTGATCTCTCTTGTTTCTCTTGCACAAACTTTTCATCAATATCCTTCCTAATGACCTTCGGATCAATGCCAAGTCTTACAAGTTCTTTCTCATAAGCTTCAGTCAACATTGACAGTATCTCATAAGCTTTATTCTATATTAACAATTAAGTTTTAGTGAGTAATGTCACATATAAGAAGTAAAATGCACATATTAACCACAAATATCACATAGAAACTACATGTGTCACATAAAAATTTACACAATCCACATATTAACAATAAATAGTAAATCATAAAAATGCTAATAACATTTCAAATATAAATGTCATTAATAATAATATTAAGAAAAAAATAAACTTGTCTCACCCATGCAACAGTGGATTTTCTCCCTTCCTCTTTTTTAACTCTTTTCTTTCTTATAGAGTTTTCAGAGTTTGATTTCTCCTCTCTTTTAGCCTCCTACTTGTATGCTCTTGCTTGATCTCCTCATGAATGTACGATGTCATATCTTGTTCAGGTAAGATGTGGATTGTGGTTTCTGATTTTTTTCCATATTGTTGCACTTCATAATGAACCCACTTTTTTACCTTTTAGAGTCCAATTAGCCATTGGTGGCTTTGAATCTTTGAGTCTAGCATATTGTTTGATGTTCGTGATCTCATAATACCATAACTTCAAAAAAGCAACAATCAAGCCAGCTCACTAATATTTCATATCACTAAACATTGATAACTATCACAGATAAAAACTAAATGTAATAGTTCACTCATAAATGTCACATATCAATGACATATGTCATAGGTAAATACAAATGTCACAAATGAGAGATAATAGTCACATGTTAACTATACAAATATCACAAATGATAACATAATTAACTTTTCCATTCATCGATAGTAAGGGAGCACATCCATTCAAGTACATCTCCCTTGTAGCTATCTTCGTAGCTTTTAGTGAAATCCACACTTCATTGTATATTATAGTTGTCCATTGGAAATTATCTATTACATCTATACTTGTTATATACTTGAACATATGTCTTAGTATATTCATTCTTATGGTTGGAATCCATATCATTGTAAGTTGGTAAAGTATTTGAAGCATCATGAAATCATGCACATCATGTTTCTTCTTTGACCCAACCAGTTTCTCCAATAAATGTTCAAGATATTCTCGTCCACTTTTGTAATCATTCTGTTGCTTCTTGTTGAAGTAGGTACTCTAAATCCTATTAGTTGTATCACGATTGGGTTTAGGTTTCTCCACTTTATCCTTGAATCTAGTTTGCTTTTGTGCCCATTTCACATCAAATGTATATACTTGTTTTTTTCCTGTTTGACTATCATTGAAAAAGAATTTTCTAGTAGCTAAAACATGGTGCTGAATGAGTAGGAGAGTTGTTGTTTGGTCCGATAGAATCGCTCCAAATCTGATATAGTGTTTGAAATTAAAAGATCCATAAGCATTCCTATGTATGGGCCTCATACACGGAACAATTTTTTCCATAAATTCACAGTACCCTCGTATACTCGTGCATATTCTTATATCTCTAGATACATCACAATCACCCTTACTGCAAAACACAAAAATAACATGCATAACTAAGAGTCAAGAACACAAAGAAACTTAGAAACATACCTAAAAATAATTACTGAATCTTAAATAATAATTAAGTATGCAATTGCAACTTGCAGTCGATAAGAAAATTGCAAATAAATGCTAAATCTTAAGTCGATAATAAACTTGCAATTTATTTACAAAAAATAACATTCTATATGCCCTGCAATAATGCAATCCAATCAAGATTTAAGCTTCACTTAATTTACTACAAAGTTCTTGCATATGAGAACAAATCAAACTCTCCTCTAAAACGATTAAAAAAAAGGGGAAATTGATTGTGCATCATTATGAGACCCATGTTAAAGCAAAGAACACCATGCAAATAAATGATTCTGCTTGAATATCCCTATAAATTCTCTCAATACACAATGACAAACACAAATGTTGACAAAGTAAATTAACCAAAAAAAAATTCGAAGTCTTATGTCCTGTGTCACCTAGTTAAATTGTTCTGTACTAAACAAACCACTGCAACTTTGTCCACAAATAACAGATGCAAGCTCCGAACTCAAAAGAACAAGGGAGGAAACAGGCACTTAAAAAATAATAAATTATACTTGCAAGTCATCCTTCCCTATTGCTGATTCAGATGATGAACTTGATTTCGCCATGAATTAGAGTAGATTTTATCCAAAAACCAATTCTATAATGGGTTTAGAATTGAGGGTTTGGTTCAATTGATCTTCGAGAAGAAGAGGGATGTGGTCTTAAGATATTAGGGTTAGGAGTTGGGTAATTTTGAGTTTAGAAAGAACAAGAAAGGGAAAAAACTCAGAGTTTAGAAAGAACATAAATTTATTATTTGAAGTTGCTACAAAAAAAAAATCCCAAAATATTTTAGTTGTTGACTCGCAGTCACATCGAGAGTTCAGCTGATATCACGCTTCAGACTCGGTAGACGAACTTCAGTAAATACATTAGAATTAGAAGCAGTGAGACTGGCGTCAGATAAACCCTTATGTATTTATTTTATTTAAATAAAAACAAAAACAGAGGCCATGATAAACTCATAAAGCTTTGATCTTTCTACTACATTAAGTCTGTGGAGGAAATTTAGCACCCAGATAACTAGAGCAAATATTACACTTCTGATGATACTACTGCAGGCATCTATGAGTTACTCAAAAGGTACATTTTGAAGATAAAATCCAGAATCCAGAAATTATATTAAGCAAAAATTTTAATTGCAGCAAATTTCAGAAGATTGAGGGAACTTTCCAACATAAAAAATGATATATTACAAACAAATAGCTTTTCACATACAAAGAATAATATATAAGCCTCCAAAAGTGGCTTCAGTACTATCATCAATTACATTACAAACATGCAACAATACTCAAAACAGTTGTAGAATCCTCTCCTAAGGCAATCTAAACCAGCGTGCATGTCACACTAGCTACAGGTCCACAAAAAGAGACCTGTATGCTTTGAATACCTTGCTCTTAAAAAAATAAAATCAATCAATAAATCAAAATAAAATGAAAATAAAACAAGACCTATATTCTGATATACCAAGCTGCCTGCTGGATAAGTAGGCATATAATGATATATAATTTACAAATATGCACAGTTCGTGCAAGTCATATTGCACTTAAAAATCATTAATCTGACCGCTGTAGCAAGAATGAAAACCCTGAATTTTCACGGATTAATGGTGGTGGATCAACATCAGATGCATCTACTTGTGCCATTGATTTGGATATATCATCCACAGAGAATGGTATGCTGCAAAATAATAATAATAATGATAATAATAACGCAAGGAATAAGTCTGTTGATAATTATCTTCACGACGACTCGTAAGAAGAGTTTACCTTGAATCATCATCCAGCAAGAAAGAACTGCTGACTGCATTGTTTGAGTCCTCAGTCATCAATGTTCTCATGCTTGAAATAACCTAGACAATTATAGCTGGATCAAATATCAATTTTATGGAGTTTATCTTATTTTGCACACCAAATAGAAGAAGATTTACCTCCGAAGACACGCTATGTGTCCCGTATTTATCATCCCAATACATAGTACTGATTCTGTACAATTGTTGTATGCTAAGCACCTGAGTACAATGAAAATTTACCGAGAAAATCATTTAGTGTCTCCTTTTTCCTTTCTTATGGCACGAATTTTGAAGCTAGAGTTACTCACTGGACACAAATCATTGGTTATCTCCTTCAATGACTTCTTTGGCTTCTGATGTATCACCTGGAAGACCAGAATGACATGAACAACAACATAGATATAGAATAAAAGGAAGCTTTGAGCTATGTGCTCCTAAAATAGACATACCAAAAATCCAACTGCCTGCCTGATATGCTTCAGTTCATCCCAGGCTGAACCTACATACTGTGAGAAGTTGTATTTTAGATAAAATTCCTTTTCATAAACCAACTGAATCAATAGGACCAATACTGACCTCTTCAGTTGCACCAAAACACCATCTTTCCAACTCAGCCAATCCAGCTTTCACATATTCCCCATTGCTAAATGAACAGCACTCCCTTCGCAAGAGAAGGCTACAGAATTCGAGAAGGAAACCATTAGTCATGGTATTAAGAAAATATAACTTGATACTGGTAGATGGAGAAATTGTGCATTAGAAATGAGCTACCTGTTGAAAAGCTGAACATTTATGAAGGAAAATATTTGGGTAAACACCTTCCGGATTAAAAATGGAGGAACCTGCAAAGATCATGTGTCAGGAGTGAAGTTCTTATTTAATTGCAATATAACAAGAACTCATAGAAAGCTTACATAGTTGGCTCGCAATATTCCTAAATAGTTATTCAGGCTTTTAACGATGCTTTGCCAGTGTGCAATCAAAGCCTGTTGTGCCATGGCATTAGCTTGAGAACGTGATCCTTTGACCAAACTTGCACGGGATGTCCTTGGTGCCTGCACCCAAAACACAATTATATATAAGTAACTTAAATCAAAACCTAATTTAATAGATTCTGCAGAATTAATTATCTGAGATTGCTTAACAATTGAAGGCTAATTTTTTTTAATGTTTTACTTAAGATTTATTGAACATGCGGAATGTAGTACCTGGATACACAATCCCAGCAATGGGGATATCTCTTTCTTCAAGTTATCTCTTATCATCCCATAAATCTTCTCAAGGAAAGCTGTTAACTGTTGCTTAAAGAGCAAAGCTGGATATTTGGCTTCTACTTGGCGCAAATCATTCAATCCACTAAGCATCCTACCATTAAGGAAAGGGAGCCCAGCACTTTGAGGAGACCCTCGGAGTCCCTGAAGATTAAAAAAAGAGAAGATATCGTAAAGGAATACTGGTATGCACAATCTATAAGTAAATATTAATGGTTGCATCCTTTACTTGAGACATCCTCCCAAACAAAGAAGCTGACGAGGGTCTTCGTCTTTGTGGAGTCAAGCTAGCTGCGCCACTTGCTTTCAATGTCCGTTGTAGGAACAAAAGTAAAGTGGACGAATTGGATAACCAGTAAGATAGTGCATCATTGTTCTCCTGAGTCTTGAAAAGGAAAGAATACCAAGTTTCAATAACAGACAAAAAAAGCTAATAAAATAAATTTCTTTGTATTATATACCTAGTAGCACTATCTAAAATGCAAACATGGAGACAAAAGTTACCTCTATAGCAGAGCCTATTGCTTGAATGATTCGGTCAAAAACAGTAGTTCTTTCAACTTCAAATGATCTCCAGTGAAGAAGACATTTGTATATGACACAAGCCGCAATAGGTCTCCCATTCGAGAAGCCAAGGTCTTGCGAAATGCACTTGATCAGCAAGTCCTGGTTTTCCTGTATCACCAAATTAACAGTAAATAGAAATTGAGTGGAAAATTAAGATCGTAAGTGCAACCTTCAAAAAGCTACAGAAGGTAAACCAGGACAGACATGCCCTTCCCAGATTTCCCTATTGTATAACTTATTGTCTTTCCTGTGCTTCTAGTCTAGACTATACTAGTCTAGGTTCTGAAGTATACAATTTTTCAGGGTTGCTCCTCCATTGCTTAGCTTACTGCATGATAATAGGAAGGCTTCCCTTCCCTTACACGCCCATCAAGGTCTTATTGTAGATCTCTTTAGTGTCCATAATTTCTTCAGTGAAGGGTTTGGCAGCTACTCGAAAAGGTGATGCGGATTGATATCAATAAACATGGTCAGATTTTGCTCGGAACATTCCTGATCTGGAATTGTGCCCCGTAGCCGACTCCATTTAGATGGAAAAGGCTTTGATGATAATGACAAGAAGGACAACAACATGACATTTACAGACAAAGTGTTTTACATTCTTATTTAGGTCAAAAAGGCCACAGCTACCTGTTGCTTCTCATTGAGAGACTTCTGCGGCTTCTCCTCATTTTCAAGCTCCTTGTAATTGACTGCAGCAGGAGTCATATCCTACAACATATGTGGAAACATAAGCTTATGAATGATTATTCAAGGAAGATGCCAAATATGCAATTATAGAATATGCATCTACACTTACCAATGCAAGTTTTGTTTCACCATGCAAAAGATTCCCATTATCTGGAGTTCTCTGTTAACATGAAATAACAAGTTTAGCATGGATATATAAGAGCATAAGTTACAAGCATCTGATGTTAAAGCTAAGAGATGTAGCAAAAACCTGAACAATAGTTGTTCTTGGGCGCCCAGATAAAGCTCTGCTAGTGGGTGAAATGGCGAGTGCCTGTTGACGAAGTACTTGATTCTCTGACTCAAGGTTGGAGAGCTTCTCTTCAAGCCTGTTTATCAGGGCAACTTTTACTTCAAGTTTATTGAGAAAGAAATGAGAAGAAGTTGTGCATGTCAGGTTTTTAATTTTAAGCAAAACTGTATGTTGGAGTTGGTTATGTTTCCCTTTTACAGTGTACTGCTTTAGCATAATGTTCACGCCACAAACATAAACAGAAAATAACCTCTGAACAGAATCTTGAAGCTGATCAACTTTGGTTTCAGCATCTTCAAGTTTCTTCATGAGTTCGCCATTTCTATCTTGAGCTTCAGCATATGCTTTTTTCACATCATCAGCTGACTGCCTCTCTGAGACCAGTAAAGCCTGTTGCAGAAAAATCACGCTAGGTGAATATACATGAGAGAGGACTTAGCCACTAACACTGTGCAAGTGCTAAGAAAAAATTATTCAGTAATCCAGCTCATAAGATGCAGTTTAGCAGGGAGATAAGGAAACTAGGTTGCATGGATATTAATGATGGATGAGAATCAAAACTAGCAGCCCAAATTTGCAGACATATTACAAAAACTTGTACTCTCAAATTTTAGTCCTTTTCTTATCCCTTTTGCCTCAATCAATATTGCTTTTCAAGTGTCAAAGAAATCATTAAATTGCTAATAAGGTTTTTACAGTGCAAAAGTTTAGATGCCTTAATCCAGCAACAGATAAACTCTTTGTTGATACTGAACCAAAACACTTCCAAAACTATGGTCCAATGCTTAAAAGTGAGCTAAATAAATTTAAAATAAGGCTTAGGTTTTCACTTTTCATAGTGGAACTGAGTTAATAATGAAAGGGACCTGAATGGCTTACATTATGTGCTTCATACAAGGCTACTCGTAAAACAGAGCAACCGAGGCACACGTGTGCACACACACACAAATAGACACACTTACATATGCAGGTTACTCAAATTTCTAGGGAACAGACACCACTTAGAAGAAGAGATTTGCCATACAACCTATATTATATTTTTAGAACAATGATGCATATTAAATCCTTTTGAAGCATTCATTTAATGCTCTAAGTATAATTTGTGTCATGGACATTCTGTTTCATTTCTTTTTCCTTTTCGAGAGAGAAGTTTCAGTTGGTTCCGATAAATGCAACAACACTGCAAGTTTTACATGATAGGATTAGTTAAAGTTCTACTTAGACTAGGGAGACTGAAACAAAGAGGGTGCTGTTGACAATAGGAATTTTAACGCACTGTAACCTAATGGACTAAATGGCAGAAAATTCATACAGTTGACCACAATGACGTGCTGTAACTCTTTTTCATCCTACCGCAGTGTTATCATCTGCTCATGAGTAGATTAGTATATGGGTTCCAGAACATGGTAAAGCCACTGCATGAAGTTTTTCCTGCACGTGAAGTACTAAACTTCAGCAGTCAGTGAATCAATGAGAGCATCAAGACATTCACAGCTACTATTTGAATTTGGTCCGGTAGTCAAGTTTGGACTTCAGTGGTCAATTAGATATGTCATATGCCAACTTAACTGTGGTAAATGGACCTTAGAGTTGGGCAGAGAAAAGGAATCACATAGCTTTCTGAAAAGACTGTGTTCAGGGTTAAATGATATTGTGTTATCAGAAACTACTATAGCTCTCTATAAAAACTCAGCAGATGCTTAGCTTAAGTTTGATCCCACCTTTACGTGTTCAACTTCAGCTGTCAGGGAATCTATCTTTTCTGTATCTTGAACTAATACAGGGGTTTCCTTGATAACTGGTGGGGCTTCTTCAATGGCCTTCCGTGCAATCTCTCTTTCCTTGATAAGCAGGGATTTTGTTTCGTCCGCTTGTAATTGCATCTCATGCAAGGTCTCTTGCAGCTTAGTAATTTCTGCAGCCTTTGCCTCCTCTAGATCACTCTGCATTTCCAAAATCAACCACGATTAAATTTAAAGGTTCAATTTGTAGTGACACGTCAACTTAGGTTAATCGAAGACCACATATCAAACTGAATGACATAAATCTTTTTCTGCCACTTGTGCAACCAAACAAAAAAAAACAATTTAAGAATATTAAATTGCATACTCTTAATCGTTTTTCCAATTGCAAACGCCATGTCAGCTCCTCTACACGCTTTTCCAGTTTGTCTTTTGCTTCTTTAAGAGCCCCGGTCTCTCTTGCAGCCTACAAACAATTTGGAAAAATATATTAGCAACCCAATAATGATATTAGGTGGCATGAATTATATCTCATATTTAGATAAAACAGAAATATTAAAGAACAGATTAAGAATGAATAGAATAACCAACCATTTTGAGCTTTCTGAGCTCTCTTCTCGCAATCCTTTGTCTCCAAGCACACTGATAAGTTAAAGATGCATCCTTCAGATTCTTGTAGTATGAATAATCTCTGTGACACCGCCATTGAGCCTGTAAAGGATTGGAAAATGAACCAACTCATATTAATCTCAGATCATAAAACTAAATCAACTAAACAAAAGATAGTTAAAATCTACATTGGCTAGCAATTTTTTTGCTCCAAAGTGTCATAAAGAAAAACTACCTGGACAGCAATAGCTGCTTTAGTTTGCTTTCTGAACCTAAATTCGTTGCGCGAACTCATTGTCCTTAAACCTGTCTGCAAGATGATTGCAGATTCTCGAACTGTTTTATAGGATTTCCTCGAAATGTGTCGACGCAAGTTCTTCTGAATCTTTATTGCTGCTGCCTCACGCCTCATGTTTTCATATAATTTGCAGGCAAGCTTTCCTACAAGCAATAAAATAAAGAAGCGATGTGATCTTTAGATTGGCATGAGAAGTACATTGTGTTAAATGGCTTCTGATTGACACATAGGGAGCCCAACATAAGGTTACAGTAACTTTAGTTATCACATGACCGTCAAATAACAAATAAAGCAAATAAGAGTAAGAAAGATAAGGCATTACAACGTTAAAGCGTCTTATAAATAAAGCAGTTTCCATATAAAGGTTTATACCTCTCCAATGTGATTGCAAATGAATGGCAGCCTTGCGTAACATAAGGAATTCTTTACGCGCAATGTGTGTCCGAATTTGCCTCTGTATGCTTCTCGCTGCTCTTCCCAGTACCTCAGCTCTTTTGGCATCCAGTTCTGCCATCTGTCCAGCTCTAAGAAATACCTTGGTTTTACCTATCTGCCAAAGCCAAACATCCATGTTGGTGTTATGAGAACCCTCTATAAGTTTCAACATTCACCAAAATGCTATTGCAGTAGGCATAAGAAGCATGATTATTAAACTTTCTATCAGAACATCAATTGCTTTTGTTAGTGACATGTTATCCTGAAGCAATGTAGTTTTCAGTAGGAGTCTCACACCTTATCCACTTGGTAAGGGACAAATTCCACACTTTGTTTTTTCATGTTCATGTAGTCATTTATATATTATTGGTTCCTTGTAAAGGATAAATGAAGTTATACATTATAGAAGGTTGGAATTTACCTGATAACCTTGTAGCTTCATTTTATCTAGAATCTTTTGGCAAGTGACCTTGTCATCCAAGCTATGCATATACGCCCAGATAAAAGCTGTAAGGTGTTGCTTAATTGCAACGAAATGAGTAAAGTACAAGTGAAGAATAACAGAACTTACTTTCCTTCCAAAAACTCTGGGGCAAGGACACCAAAGCGATTAACAAATTCATAGAATGTCCTTCTAGTTGGATATCCAGCACAGCTGATCCTAATTGCTTCAAGGACACCCTAAGGATGACAAGAAACGTCAAACAGTAGAATTCGAGCAAGTAGACTATGATGGCATTTTAAAATTAGATACTTACACCACATCGTAGCTGTTGAATAATATTAGCATTCTCGAATATAGCAGGTTTAAGGACATTGTTTGGCTTCACACATCTGATATAATGAGGCTCCGTAGAGTTTAAGGTTTCCATCAGCGATTGAAGTTGTAGCTGTCATCCAAAGGTTGGTAATCAATATTTCAAGCAAGATTAGCTACCCATGCTCAGCTGATTAATCTAAATACCATCATGAAAACTACAGCCATTTTATACAGAATGTCGTATGTCATCCAGAAAAAATTTTAGGTTGGAAATTGTTTATTAAGCACAGAATGCAAAGCATTACTTAGTGGGATGCTAAAGTGCAAACATAACACCAAACAGTGACACATATATACGGTAGAGTGCTTGACAAGATCCAGAAAAGTTTTGTAGAATGTTGTAAAGGGCAATAACTTCCGACTGCTTGATAGCTTTTACCTAATTAGAAGTTTCTGCAAATGATTGTTCATAGAACGTTATTTACCATCCAGAAAGTAATTAATTAGCTCAAAAGGGAACAGAAGTAGTACGGGGAAAATGCTGGAAATTTACATTTTCGTATTGCTAGCTTTCTGTAAATCAAATCAGTGGAAAAATGTCTCACCAAGATAATCTCAGAATAATTGCATACCTTGGCGAATGTATTCTTAGATTTAAAGGTAATCTGTTATCACGTATCAGAAATATAGATGCTTTTGAGACAGCCACCGGAACATCAGTAAAGAGGATGTCATAAGATTGAATCAAGTTTTTGCATTAACAAACTCATCATTGTGAATGAACTACGCATTTACACTCATATCTTGTATGATTACTCAATATAAACTACAATGAATCTTAACCTAATGCACACAGTTACCCCTGTGATTGGCCTCTTTACATAATCATGTTTGGCAGGCTGCTGCAGACCAGTATGTCAGGTCTTCATCGAATGCATTGTTTTCTTGTATTCCCTGATCCCAGAAAGAATCATTGTTCTACTGTTTTGCATTCTTGAAGATAAGGGCCCTATACTATATTTGATTGATAAAGGTATCTTATTGTTTAAAGTTCAACTACAGGCTACCAAGTTTTCCTTAGAGATGCCTTTTCATGCAAACAAAGGATTGGTATTTCACACTATTAACATAAGAATTAGTATTGAGTAACTATGGATATACTTATCAAGGTTGTGTGACTCTTTATCATCCAACACTTAATCAAGGTTATTTTTTTCTGCACCTTCATTATACAGAGTGATTGGTGTCGAAAAGGTAGGTAGCGTGGGCATTTCAAACATGAAAATGCGTCACGTGAGATGTGTTGAAAAAGTGTGTCAGACACATATTGAACATGATACATCTGTTATTTTGTACTTTCTATGTACGTTGGTAAGCTTGTAGTATCCATGTTCATGCACCATATATGAAAAATGACAGCAACAATTAGTATAGTTGGGAAAGCACAACAATATTTTTTTCGTGTTTGCCATTTTTAGTTTGATCCGAGATAAATCCACATTCACAATGTTACTACTACGTTTCTACAACCCACAAGGAGATATATTGTCGATGAGTCAATGACTACGAGCTACCATTTGTTTTAGGGATGGGGACTTTAGATATATAGACTATATGTAGAAGTGTAGGAACTGATTTCAATAGTATATAACGTGTGCATGACTATATTCACGTGATTTTTACATAATGATGCATTATGTAAGGGATTAGCAATATCTATCTATTGGAGTTTGGCTCCTTTTGGTTATGTTATATTATTGGATCAATGTGAAACAAAGAACTACTTTGTCAAGAAGCCTTACATGCATGACAATATGGAAATATACCTTGATGTCAGTTCAAGAACATAAGGTTCAAAAATCTTTCAAACAAATTTACTCCAAAATCAAATAAATAATACCAAAAGCAACTCTTAACTAAAAATAAAAAGATAAGTTTTAACCTTAAAACGTGATCCAATCGAAGAAAATTTAGAAGACTTGGACGTCTCCACAGGAAGTGGTGGAAATAGACCCGCCACAAAAGAACATTTGGAAGCATTCAATAAATCCTGATGTTCAGCAACCACATAATCTTTGTTTTTGTCTAAGAAGTGATCAGCTTGATACGTTACCTATAGCAGAGATAAGAGTTGTACTAGAATTACGAAAATTACTCATGCAAGATGACTTGTTGAACAAACAAATTCTTACCTCGCCTGCATAATGAGAAATAGTGAAATTGGTACGAGAAAGCTTTGGCTTGATAAACCTCTTGCTTTTTGTAAATGTTTGATATAACTTCTGAGCAAATGTCTCGTGTGTTGACTTAGGAAACATGCTGCAAGAATCATCCTTACAAATATGTATAAGCACCAACAACAAAGTGAAATCATACTTATCTATATTTAATGATTAAAACATTTAATATAAATAAATCTATCGTTGCAAACAGCTAAGGTCCATAAGGAAGACAGTTCTAGCTGCCACGCACACACGCACCCACCACCCCCATGCACGTAAGTACACGCACACACACTCATGCATGCGTGCACGCGCACAGAGAAGTGGGGAGGGGGAAGGGGAGGAGGAGGGAGAGGGGGGAAGGGGAGGGAGGGAGGGCTCACATACCAAGCTTCATCAAGCAGTGCAATAATACCACCGGGTTTCTGCAAAGAGAATTCATGCTTATATCAGTGATATATATTAACATTGCACAATAGGCAAATATAAGTTCATATACGTGGAATAACTACGTAGAAATAAAACTCTCCCGTGCAAGGATAACAGGACAAGTGAAGAATTTACGAGATGCCTGGGTCTTTATAACATTTAGTATATATTTTACAACAAAATGTCAGATAAGACAGCTTTACTGTATACGTCTGAAGGCTCCAACATAACATTAATTCCAGTTGAAAGCTGGTGAGTTGAATCTTATTTAACTCCATATATAACAAGAAATGTGGCATGACTTACTGAAGCTACTAGATGAGCTGCAGGGGGCATGCAATCGAAAAATGTGCAATATAATGTAGAAAGTAGTCGACCCTTATGTATTTAGCTAGGAAGTTATTTGGTTCCTTAGAATAGATTTCCATTTCTATATTTTAGTTTTCTGTTTTCCTTAATTATATTTGGTAGTTTCCTGTTTTCCTATTTTGGTAGAATTCCTGATTTATAGGGATTGTAGTTTCCTTTTTATGTCGACGTGTATACCAGCAACCCTAGCCTATATATTAGGATGTAAACGATCAAACTAAATAAAAATTCTTTTCATTGATTTCTTCATGGTATTTGAGCCGAACCCTGAACCCTAATCTGTTCCAAACACTTTTTTCCCTTGCCGTACTCTCATCATGACAAAATACGGCATGGCCTCACAATCTTCTTCCTCGGAAGTCACTTCTAGATCCGAGCCTAATTCTTCAGCCCCTATCATCCCCGATACTTCTTCTCATCTTGTCACAAATCATAAACTTCATTGCCATAATTTTCTTCAATAGTCACAGTCCATTTTTATGTACATCTGCGGCAGAGGGAAGGATGGACTACCTCACAGGAGAAATCTCTGCTCCAGAAACGATAGATCCTAAATATCGGGCCTGGAAAACTGATGATCATTTGGTTATGTCATGGCTAATAAATCCCATGACTACGGAGATTGGAAAAAACTTTCTGCTCTATAGGACAGCCAAGGAGATATGGGAGGTTGCACGTGAAACATATTCCAGCACTGAGAATTCCTCAGAGTTATTTGAGATTGAGACCAGATTATATGATCTACGACAAGGAGAATTGAGTGTTACTCAATATTTCAACACTCTCACACGTTGTTGGTTGCAATTGGATATGTACGAGATCTATTCTTGGAAATGTCCTGATGACTCTGCCTTGTATAGGAAGATTGTTGAACAGAAAAGAACCATCAAATTTCTCCTTGGCCTCAATAAAGAACTCGACGAAGTCAGGGGAAGAATCATGGGGATCAAACCTCTTCCAACTATTCGGGAGGCCTTTGCAGAAGTCCGTAGAGAGGAGAGCAGAAAGAAACTGATGATGACAGACAACCACATCACACCTGCTATCGAAGGGTCAGCCTTGTACACTCACAATTCCTCTCAGAATAATAAACCCAGGAAAGGACGACCATGGTGCGATCAATGTAAGAAACCTGGTCATGTGAAAGAGACATGTTGGAAAATATACGAAAAACCTACAGATTGAAAGTCATCTAGTGGACGATATGACAGAGAATCGTGCAAATACTGCTACCGCAATAGACAACAATGCAGAATTCAGTCCATTCACTAAGGAGCAAATTGAGGCACTGCAGAAAATGCTTGGTCACGTCTCCAGTTCCGGACAAGCACCATGATCCTCTGTCGTTTTTTTTTTTGAAGAAAATCAATCTTACTTTCTGAAATCCGAAATTCAGGAGGAGAACTCGAGGGAATATCAGATTTGGGATCTTCTCCAAGACAATGAGGCCATTTTTCCTTCAACAGCACCAAACACTTACACTCAACTGACTCCTCTTGAAGAACCAAACTCTGCTACTGAAATTGTCCCTACTGAAACTGTCCCTACTTCCACTCAATTGACTCCTCTTGAAGAGCCAAACTCTGCTACTAAAATTATCCCTACTGAAACTGTTCCAACTCCACCTCAACTTGACACTAATGATCATGAACTTCGTGTCTATATCAGAAGGAGAAGACCAACCGAGCATATAGAGGACACCATGCAGATCCGTGACTGTCAAGAACCAGAACCAAGTCTTCCTGCATCCGATAATCACAATGGCATGAATCTCTTATCTTATGACTCTCATGTGCCACTGGTTGATGACTCTAATCAGCCAATTGCCCACAGTAAAGGTGTCCGAGGATGCACTGATTATCCAATCGAAAGATATGTAGCTTATGGGAAATTGCTATCATCTTATAGGCTTTTGTTTCCAACCTTGATAGTGTGCAAGTTCCTAACTCTATCCGAGAGGGTCTAAAGATTCCAGCATGGAAATAGGCGGCTGAGGAAGAAATTCGTGCTCTAGAAAGTAATGACACATGGACCCTTATAGAATTACCTCATGGGAAAAATCCTGTAGGTTGCAGGTGGATATTCACGGTCAAGTACAAATCAGATGGAAGTGTCAAAAGATTCAAAGTCAGACTGGTAGCAAAGGGCTTCACGCGGTCATATGGGATAGACTACCAGGAAACTTTTGCACCCATTGCCAAGCTCAATATTGTTTGAGTTCTACTCTCTCTTGCAGTGAATCAAAATTGGCCTCTATATCAACTTAATGTTAAAAATGTCTTCTTGAATGGGGACCTTGAAGAAGAAGTCTACATGACTATACCTCCGGGCCTAGAAAATAGTTCAAATAGCAAGTTGGTTTATAAGTTGAAGAAATCCCTATACGGCTTGAAACAATCTCCTCGTGCTTGGTTTGACAGGTTTGCTAAGACTGTAATTGCAAATGGATACCATCAGTGTCAAGTTGCTCATACACTGTTTGTTAAATCCAATTCTAGAGGCAAGGTAGCTATTCTCATAGTATATGTAGACGATATCATCTTAACAAGTGATGATTCAAAGGAAATTATTAGACTAAAAAAATGCTTGCAGTGGAATTTGAGCTCAAGGATCTTCGGACTCTCCGATACTTTCTAGGAATGGAGGTGGCTCGGTCTAAGGAGGGAATTGTAATATCCCAGAGAAAGTACATCCTAGACTTGTTTAGCGAAACTGGCTTTCTTGGGTGTAAACCTGCTGACACACCCATGGATCCCAACAAAAAGCCAAACAGAAATGAAGAAAGTAGACCAGTTGACAAAGGAAGATATCAGAGACTTGTGGGCAAACTAATCTACCTATCACAACACAACCTGATATTGCCTACTCAGTCAATGTAGTGAGCCAGCACATGAATAATCCAAGAGAGGATCATTTGAAAGCAGTGAACAAAATTTTGAGATATCTGAAGATGACTCCTGGACATGTTTGCTCTTCAAAAGATCTGGAAACCGTGAAGTTGAAAAATACACAGATGCTAGTTGGGTAGCAAAATTAACTGATAGGAGGTCAACTACTGGTTATTGCTCATACGTCTGGGGAAATCTCGTCACTTAGAGAAGCAAAAAGCAAGTTGTTGTCTCTCAAAGTAGTGCAGAATCAAAATATCGTGCTCTTGCACTAGGAATATGTGAAGGAATGTGGCATCAAAGGCTATTAAGGGAACTTAAGATTGAGACAAAGGACACAGTCAAGATGTTTAGTGACAGTCAGACAGCTATTAGCATAGCCAAAAATCTTGTGCATCATGACAGAACAAAACACATCGAGATTGATCGACACTTCATCTCAGAGAAGGTCAACAACGGTATCGTGCAGCTAAGCTATGTTTCAACAAGACTTCAGATTGCGGGCATTCTTACCAAAGCACTACCAAGGATCAACTTTGATGAATTGAACTCCAAGCTTAGTCTGTATAACATATACAACCCAGCTTGAGGGGGGGTGTAGAAAGTAGTCGACCTTTATGTATTTAGCTAGGAAGTTATTTGGTTCCTTAGGATAAATTTCTGTTTCTATATTTTAGTTTTCTGTTTTCCTTAATTAGATTTGGTATTTTCCTGTTTTCCTATTTTGGTGGAATTCCTGATTTATAGGGATTCTAGTTTCCTTTTTATGTGGGTGTATACCAGCAACCCTAGCCTATATATTAGGATGTAAATCATCAAACTAAATAAGAATTCTTTTCATTGATTTCTTCATATAATCTTAAAAGTGAGCTCCGAATCAAATAGAAAATTTGTAAAAGATAGGGCATGTGTACGGGTGCGGATACAGGTATGAATATGGGTAAAGGATACGGTAAATTTATAAAAGATAGGGTACGGAAACACGGCTGTGTGTGCGTGTGAGCGTGCGTATATTAGCAATTTTATATATGATCATATTGTTTTTCTATTCACATCATATGAGGTTTGGATATGGGCTGAAACGAACCCAACCCATGTTCAACGAGTTTGAGGAAGTGGGTGCGAAAGTGTAGGATATACACCCAAAATGTCTTATGAGTGTTTTAAATTAAAAAAGTACTATGCAAGTGGGTAAATGTATGTATATATTTGAGAAGTGTCAAAGAAATCCAAGGAGTGTCGGCGTTGAGCACGTGTTAGGTACATGTATGGCTTCATGATAGAAGTACCCTTTGCAACATAGCTCAAAAGTGATAATTTTAGTCCACAAGATAAGTTCCAAGAAGAGTCAGGGTAAATAGATAACAAATCAATATCACAACATGGTATATCTCCCAAAATTGAGAATATCACAACTCGGTTGCACCCCTAACATTTTATAAATTGCATTTAGACTTTATAAAGGTCTCAATCTTCTCAATCTTGCCCCTTATGAATTTTAAAGGTTGCACCCCAACCTATATTAAAACACTAATTACTAGCAAATTGAATTAGCCCATTGGAAAGCAAAACCCCATTTAGATTCCCAACAATCAAGTCAAATGAGTCCAAACACAATAAAAGTTCAAAATTACTACAATAGAAACTAAGAAAACACCGAGTGCATACTAATCAGTTAATATTAGTTTTATAATATTATATTTTTACTTTTAGGTAAATAGATACTTATAGTCAGCCAGCCAAGAAAAAAATTTCTGGATCCACCACTTATCACAATGAATTATTATACCCTACATGTCATCTATAATATATTTTTTATTTGAAAGTACGTATTGGATGAGAAAAATTATTATATATTTTATTAAAAAGTTGATCTAATTGATGATCCAGATATAGAAACTTCTACTATTCATAAATTTTGAATAATAAATAGATCCTTTCAGAATAGTTACACCAGTAAAAGCCCCAGAAAATGAAATAATTCAATTCACGGTACTTCTCGAATGGAAACACGTACCATTTATACAATAATAAGTAGACCTTTCTAAAGGATGTCTTATTTGGCAAATAGACTTGTCAATAAATTGCATGCTTTTTCTAATAGGTTAAGAGTGCTCAACTAAAAAAATCGAGCTGTTTGTAATGCAACCCCCTATGTTTGAATGCAACATCAAAAATCAGCAATTTTTGTATAAATGCTTTAAACAATTGATTATTCTAATTCGAATTTTCCTAAGGAATGTTCAAGACGTAACTAATATCATATTAATAAGATGTAGCATACACTCACCTTTTCAATCAAGTCCAGAACATCTTGGTTATCAACAAATTCTATGTAACTCCAGTTGATTTCCTCCTTAGTGTACTCCTCTTGCTCCATTTTGAAGACATGCTGGCAGGACAAACTATCGAGTCAATGTCAAATATAACCGGGACCACAAGCAATAAGGCGAAAACTTCTGGCAGAAAAAGTGAACCTGGTTGAAATGTTGTTGCAACTTCTCATTTGTAAAATTGATACAGAACTGTTCAAAACTGCCCCAGTAAAATAGTGTTATATTAGGAAAAGATAAAATTGAAGTCACTGAGGCCTACCAATTTGAAATAACAGAATTTTCTCAACATTTAAACAGATTACCTGTTGCACTTAAAACTTTCAAACCCATAAATATCAAGAACTCCAATTAAAGATTTAGAGTTTGGATCCTGCCCTATAGATATATTGATCTTGTCAACCAACCTACAAAGTTAGAATAAGTCAATGATTATTAGCTCTACACTGTTCATCATAGCAACCATCAAATGGAAATGAATACAAATGCAAGTGAAGGATAATGCATGATCCTTACCAGTCAAAGAGGCGTGAATAGATTGTTTTTGCTAAACCATCTCTGCTGACAATGGCAGAACCAGGATCAAGAGTTCTTGTAATGACTTCTTCTGGTGTCACCATCACTCGCTTAATGAGTGCATCCTCTAAGCCCTGGGCATCACACCTGCCACAAAGAATATGATTAAACACGTTTGGCAACTTCCTAGTTGAGAAGAAATATCGATAAAGAAGATGGGATGCATGCTAAGAATTTACAAAAACCAGAACATACATGAGAAGTTTGGCCGCCATCTCAAGATGGAACCTTGACTTCTCATCCTTGATAACAGATGAATCTATCTCCTCCCCCTTCGCAAAATCAATATTCCCAATGTGAAGAATTGCAGCTACAACCCTGAATATTCCTTCCTGTAAATAACATATTCTGCAATATTATTACAGAGAAAACCAGGTTTTTCACAAGTATAATTTGCTATGAAAACAAATCTTCAACCTGTTCTTGCTCACTAATCCCAACTATATCCATGGCTCTTCGGGTAGCTAGATACTCATGAGCATCATTAACCCCGTCCAGCTCATAACAATCAGACTGGTTGAGATAATGAAATGATTTGGGATTCCCCAATTGATATTTCTCAATTTCCTGTCAGTCAAGACAATTCAGGTAAAGTCGTTAGTCATGCAATGGACACACAAGCAAGATTAGATCAGAAGAGCAACCAAATCATTGCATAAATACCTCAGATGGAGCTGCACATAGAAGGTAGAAGCAATGGTAATTTCTTTCTGGACTATTAATTTGACAGACACGAGACCTTTCAAGCAAGTAAGTCCTTATAGCAGCGCCAGATATCCTTCCACTCTTATCAAATTGAATCTCAACAAACTTGCCAAAGCGACTTCATTGTTATTTCATGAACAGAAAACATGCATGCACTATTAAATAATTAAACATGGAAAACATTGTAGTAGAAAAATAACAATAACACAACAAATATGTGTTTCATGCGATGTATCTGACTTCTACCCCTTCGCATAAAATGAAAATATTAACAAGCATCACATACTGGAAACATATACCTGGAATTGTTATTTCGAACAGTTTTGGCATTTCCAAATGCTTCAAGGACTGGATTTGACTGTAATAAAATGGTCAAAGGTACAGGTTTAGTTAGAAGGCTTCAGTCATCACAATATAGTAAAGAGGAACTTAAAAAAAAGCCCAAAAACTTATGGCTCTTGCATATCTGGCAACTCCAAAAGGCAGTAAGTGTCCACTTACTTCGAGAACTTGTTGTTCGACGGTCCTTCCTTCTATTCCAGAGCGTCCACCTAAGTGGGCAAGATACCTCATAAGCATCTTTGTTGTTTCTGTCTTACCAGCACCACTTTCTCCGCTAACCAAAATGGAATTGCTCTTCCCTTCATTTATCATCGCCCTAATTTCTTAGAAGAAATCATGTATCATAAACTTGCAATAAGTGCAAGCTGCCAAAAATTTTAAATTGAAAATTACCTGTAGGCCACATCAGCCACAGCAAAGACATGAGGGCTTAGCTCACCAAATGCTGCTCCCTTGTACTGTTCCATCATGTGGGTATCATAAAGATGAGGCAATCTTTGAAAGGGATTTATTGCAATCAATATGTTACCAGTGTA
This sequence comes from Asparagus officinalis, assembly GCF_001876935.1. NCBI lineage: Eukaryota > Viridiplantae > Streptophyta > Magnoliopsida > Asparagales > Asparagaceae > Asparagus > Asparagus officinalis. Next base: position 18,803,100 of record NC_033799.1, on the reverse strand, counting down.
TGTCTGAAATGCACCCAAGAAAATGTTGCTTAAAATTTCTGCTGCAATAGCTGAACCTGAATTCACGAGAATAAAGTACCAGACTCCAAGAATCTTACATAGATCTCATTAAGTTCATATCTAGTGGCCAGGTTTTGTAAAACACCCGGTTCATGCAGATATGACAGTTTCGTCATATCATCCACTCCTCCAGGTGGAGATTCTGTGTCCTTGGGGAATACTCTTGATATATTGGCAACGACCTTCACACAAGAGTAGGTAAAGAAAGTTATTAAAATATTGACAACAAGTATCCCCAATATTCAAATATGCTACTGTCTTCTTTTTTTCATATGAAAAATTCCAGCTCAGAAAGCTAGGAGCACTACATGGATCGAGGACCAAACATGATAAGCTTAGCTCTTACATGCTTTAGATCACAATAAATCCAAAATTGTCATAGATTACCTGACGGTCCATAGATTAGACTGGTAGGTTTCTTCTATTGTTTTCTCACACACATGCACGCATGCATGCACGGACACAGATATCCATATGGGAAACCAAGAGATATGAGGTGCCAGCACATTTTGCTAAATGAGCTACTAAGTGATATGCTAGTGCTGAGGTCCACTCTACTTGTCACATCGAAGCAGGTGGACCTCAAAGCTCATATATTTCAGTAGCTCATTTTGCTAATGAGGTGGTAACTCATAACCAATATCCCAAAATATTTATTATGTTATAATATACATACAGTTTACACATTTACGTATATGTAAGGTGACAAAGAGTTCATTAATGATTTAACAAGTCAACAAGCAAAGTTAGGACAGTTTGACTAGAAAAACTAATAAAAGTGAAAAGCCATGTCTAAGTAGCTATGCTTACAAAAATTGAGGGAAGTGGAACAACAAGTACTATGGATGGAAAAATGACTTATTTCTTTATTCAAGGACTGTACAATTTGGGGTTGGGGATTGTTATGATTGCATCATAATACTGATTAGAAAGAAAGAAAATGTCTCTACTTCAGAAACATACACCAGGTTAACAAAAATAGAGGGAGAATGGTTCCATCCTCTAGGATATTTTCAAATATGTGACATCTCCCAAGTTTACTAGTCAACGGTTAAAAAAAATTTCCTTCTTTAAAACTTTCCTCCACCCCTTTTACATACTTTTATCTTTATAAACACAATACCATTCTTATTTATTTGTTGTCTCTTTTTCTCTCTTCCGTGCACCACTCTTCCCACCACACCCCGCCCAATATTCTCTCTATTTTTTTATTTATTTCATCAATTTTATACGAACGTATCCACCTTTCATATGTTTCTATATACTTCTCGTATGTTTCTACCAATCTTCATATAGTTTGTCCATTTTTCATTTATTTCTATTTATCTTTCATATGTTTGTATCAACCTTGCGTACATCTTTGTCTACCTTGCATATGTTTATATCTACTTTTATGTGTTTTTTTCTTATCATTTATATGTTTTTATCTACCTTTCATATGTTTTCTTATGTTTTTCTAGTTTTTATGTTTCTCTACACCATTCACATGTTTCTGTCTACCTTAGACTTGTTTCTGCCTACCTTTCGCATTGTTCCATCTACTTTTCATAAATTCTTATCTACTTTTTGTATAAATCTACCCACTTTTTGTATGTTTTGTCTAATTTTCATATGTTAGGATCCAATTTTTATATGTTTCTAACTACCTTGAATTTAAAAAATAGAAAAATTAAATTTAGTGAGAAAACCTTGAGTAAAATCCATTTTAACGCACAAACATAAGCACAGATATACACACATATATCATATAGTATCCAGTATTATGTCTAACTCAGATTCAACATTCATATCTCGCGCTATGTCCACTGTCATTCACTCTATGCACACGGCCACCAATGAACCTGCCATCTGTGATTTGGCACCTTGGCAACAAGGATTTTGCAAAATCCAGATTTTTTTTTCAAAAGGAGAAGTTACCCGACTCGGCCATGCAAGTCATCCAAATAGCTTTATGCAATTTTATCAATTTAAGGCCACAAGAGACTCTCTGCACAAACATGTATAATAGACTGAAACTATAATAAAACAGCAGGACTACGTCCAAGAAGCGTGTATGCCTACAGCTACGCATAATAGATTGAAGAACTTGAATAAAATTTAGAACAACTTGCGAAAGGAAAACACATACCGACTTTCCATGCGTTGTACGCACATGGATTTCATGGCCATTGATCCCTGAAACCTCCCCATCTATCCAAGCCAAATCAGGGTCTTCAACCCACACATGAGAACCTACAACAATATTGACTGGAGCTGCCTGCAAAACCAAAAATGGTCAATACAATATAGAGAAATGATATTATCTGACTCTTATGAATGGTAATAGAACTGATCTCTTATTTTATCGTATCCCATGAGACCAATTGGGTTTTGACTTTGATGAATGATGACATGCATAGATCTCTGGGAGCTTGGGTCATTCTCTATGAAACGAGTTCAGAGATCAGACCCTAATTGGATTGGATAACACTGTCTCTTAATTTAAGATCAGTGGTTCCATGGAAAAGAGAAGTTGATGAATAAGTAAGGTTTCAATTGTTAACTTCTTGTAAAATGTTTCTAAACAATAAATTCTTCTGTCCTGGGTTAATGTTATGGCTCTCTAATGTCAGCACGTGAAATGTGAAACAAGTTAAGATTGCGAAAGAAAACGAGCAGGATAAGTACTAATTTGGTCGAAATAATATGCCCTCAGCTGAAACTGAGAGAACCCACAAAATGGTAACATAGAAAACAAAAAACTCACAACAGTGATCCACAGCTGATGGAATAGAGAAACGAGCTATCAATAACTATTATGTGAAAAAAAAAAGAAGTTAAAAAACTCCAAGCTAATTTGTAGTTGTAAAAGCATAGTGTTACTATCACATGAAACAATTAATTTGATATGGAAACTAGAATCTGGAATAAGACAAACTGAAGAATATCAGAGTTCCAATATTCTTTAGCTATGTGCGAGTCGCTCTAGTATAGGCTTATCCTTTTTTTTCCTCCATACATGTATTTTGGTGTAAGAAACTCCAAGCAAATTTGTAGTTATGTGAAAGAAGAATATCATTGTCACATCAAACAATTGATCTTATATTGAAATTGAAATCTGAAATTAGACCAATAGAAGAATATCAGAGTACCAATATTCTTTAACTATGTGTGTGTCACTCTAGTATAGGCTTCTCCTATTTATTTAATTTTTCAAAATTCCATACATGTATTTTGGTGTAAGGGTCATATTATGTGAAAGAAGGATGCTTTTTGCATGAAAGATCTCATGTGTACTCAGAACTATGACTTGAGAAGCTTCGTTGTTGTATTCCTCACAATTTTGTCATTAGATCTCCGCTGCTCCTTTATGTGTGGACGTAAGCTGGGCTTAACCACATAAACATGTGGTGTGACTTCTTCTTACTTTATTTTCTCAGCATATCTCGTGATCAGTAATATAAATTGGTAGGCAACAAACTGAAAATAGTGGAAGTGAGTTATTAGTTGCGGAACTTTCTTTTGACCTTAGATATCTTCATGAAGTCACTAATGAAAATATAGGTTTAACAATGTAAAATACTACAGGAATCTTCCCTGCAATAATCATAATGCATAGAGATTACCCTATTGTTCTCAAGTTGGAGCCTCTAAATATGGAGGAACCCTGAATATTATTTACTATTGTATTTTGTGTATTTGGAGAATTAGCCTCTGTTTATAGCATGCGACTACCCCATGTCTAAGACAGCTTTTGTAACAAATTTGCTTCAACAGACTAGATTGAGTGGCTGCCCAAGAGCACTCCTCTCCAAACCCTAAGTCCAGCCTGAATAATCTGAACTACCCTAGGATCAAACAATTCAGTCAATCAGAGCATGGGTCAGTATCCTAGTCCAAACTGTTTCAGCTAGGATGGTTTATGGCTCAAGCTTGTGGCTCACATGGGTCAGGACCCATAAGACTCCACTTTCTGTACAAGTACTTACAGTTTGTGTTTCTTCAGGTTCTGCGAAAAATTGTTTCTTTTACTTTTCTTCTTAAAGTGTATAAACCATCAAAGGACACAGGACACTACCACTACACTAAACCTTTGAAGTTGTATCGAGGGTTGTGGGTTATAATTTTGTAGTCTAACATGTCCCTACAAGTTAAGCGCCCTTTTTATGAGCTAAAGCCTGGACTCATTCAGCAATATCATTTCTTTTTTTAATTCACTTTAAAGATTATTTTGATACCTTGTCAAAGGATCCTGTTACTACACTAAAGTTTCAAAGTTGTAGTGATGGGTGACGACTGTAATTCTATGTTTTAACGTAAACATTAGCTCCTAATACAACTTTTAAAACTTCGTGGAGCCTACGTTATCATAGAGTAAAATATGAAATATACAGGCTTCCTAACTGCATCGGAGATAATTCTTAGGTGGAAGATAATATATCTTATTTATTATTTTCGTACACCAATGCAGGAGTCCTACATATAGCTCCTTTGATGCTTCTGTAACATAGATCGTGTGAAATTGATGGCTTAGTGGTGCTTTCATCAGCGGAATCGTTGTCTGTATTTCAAGGAATATAAGCTACGGTTTAAGTCATGATAAGAGTAAAAATGCAAAAATAGTTTATATTAGCAGCACATTCCTAAAACCATTAACCTATCCACTTATTGCCTTCTAGACTCTTGAGAACCAAATCAGATATCCCATCATGATCCAGATGCCAGCTAGAGTCGCTTAACTTCTAAATAATCTATTTACAAGTTTCATACTAAAATTGTGCTTCTTGTATCATTTCTCGCTATTGTAAGTTGTAACAAAATCCATGCTCCAAAATAGCCTCCTGAAAATTTTCCTTATTTTTTCCAAACCATAACCTGCTCTTGAACTGGAAACTTATAATCTTCACTAGACAATACCCAACTTGGGAATTTCATGACCACAATGACTATCAGAAAACCATTTTCCTGCAAATACATGGAAAAATTCCCACAAAATACAGTGATCTTTCCCCCCAAAATATATCTCCCCTAAATGAGTGGACATCCCAAAAAAATTACCACAAAATTCAAGAACTAAAAATACTAAAAAATTTCAAGCCATAACACCAGCTTTATCCATAACCCTGTGTTCAAACTCGCATCTTTACTAAAATTAAAATATCAGTATCCAAATAATCAATTACAGCCAGTGTCTTCTAGCTCATCATTTCCCCAAACTAATCAAAACTCGAACACGTAATCAAGCTCCACAATTCACAAGCAAACAACACTTTCCTGAATACAAAAAAAAATCCCCCATAAATACGGTGATCTAAAAAAAATTAATATCCCCATCACAAAATGCTAAAAAATGCTAAAACTTTTAAGCCCTAACTGCAGATTAGACATCTCTAGAATCAAAATCTCAGCATCCAAGTAACCAATTACAACTAATCTCTGCAAACTCGATCATTTCCCCTAACCAAACTCAAATCACCTACTCAACTTCCTCCAATCCGCAAACAAAACGACAAATTTAAGCAGAAAAACCTCAGAAACGATCAAAGTCTTACCATCTCTCATCAGATCAGAGAAGAAACGAAGTCGATCTTCGAGTCTTCAAGATCTTCGATCGAAGATTCGAAAAGTTCGCCTCTCTCTATCTAAATTTTCTCTCTCGCTGCCTCTCTATCTATCTTCTTGATGAAGCTAAAAACGACGGCAATGGTAAAGTTTTTGATTTCGAGCTCAAAAAATGATTTAATAAAACGAAATAAAAATTTAGGAAAATGTGGCGTTTGGGTTCGGACAGTGGGGTAGGTAAAAAGTAAAAAGTAATTGTGAGAAAAAAAGGGGGGGAAAGTACGCTCAGTTTGGGGCGAGATACGAGGCAGAGATCATTTTTGACTGCTTAGCTTGAAAATGACGGATTTGCCCCTATGAATTTGGTCGAACTAGGTCCAACCTAGCCAGTGGACGCCATGTCCGCCACCCTCAACAGTAGCTTCTGCTTTCTTGCCTGTTGAAGTTAGATGGGCTTTTGGGATGGGCTTGGGCTGCTTTTATTGAGATTTCGTCATTTCACTTTTTACTTTGTTGCAATTGTAATTAGGATGCAAGTATCAGTTGCGTACAACTACTGTAGTTGTTTGATTCAATTTTTTTAAGATTTTTTTTTTAAATATTAGTCCTTAACCACCATTAATTTAAATTAGTCTCCCTAATCGCTGAGTTGGCTCTCTGGTCCGCTAGTTCTTAAGTTGTTTCAATATTAATTTCTAAAATCATTTAAATTGCTTATAGGTCCGCAAATTGTTATGAGTAGTTTTAGATTATTCCTCCAATCAAGAATAACGGTCACAAGATATATGAGTCGGGGATCTAAGTGCAATTTCAATTATTTGAGATAATTGTTTCAATTATTTGAGATAATTGTTTCAATTATTTGAGATAATTATTCCAATTTATTAGTTTAGAATAAATTTTTAAAATAGCCAAAAACCAAACTTTTTTTAAAAAAAAATCAACTTCATTTAATTTTTATTACAGAAATCGACCCACTTTATGGTCACGTCAGCACCGTGGCCAGAAAGTGGGTCATTTTTTTTTAAACTCAATCCTAATTAGTCGGGGTTGGTAACCCCGACTATTTTGGACGTTGTTGGCAATTTGCCAACTAAATTAGTCGGGGTTCAAAACCCCGACTAATTTAGCACATATTTAAATTTGTCGGGGTTGGGAACCCCGACCATTTATTCTTAAAAGGTTTGCGATCATTTATTCCCAACCCCGACCGTTTATTCCGTGTGTCAATATTAGGTTAGACTATAACAAATTTTCCGCATGAACCAAAATCTTTTTTTTTTCCTTTACCCTTTCGTCTCCTCTCGAATTTCTCACCTCGGATCTCGATTGCAGGGCAGGAAAGAGATTAGGAGGAGAGAGACATAGATGGGTGCAGCGCCCGAGTGCGGTGGGCCCCATGAACAGAGCCTGATGACGGCACCAGAGGAGGAGGGGGTCCACGTGCTCAATAGCGGAGGAGACCCAAATTGGTGGCCCCTAGGGTTCAGATTTCATCCCACTGATGAGGAGTTGGTTCTTTATTATCTTAAGTGCAGGATCTGCGGTCGTCGGCTCAAGCTCCGGATGATCAGCGATGTTGATGTCTACAAGTGGGACCCTTGGGAACTTCCAGGTACCTTCAATTTGAATTTTGTTCCTTCCAATTATCTCATCTTTTGTAATGGAATGTAAATGTAAAGTGGCGATCTTAGTGTACCGTGGAATAAATTATCAGACCTTGAGAATAAATGGTCGGGATTCTCAACCCCGACAAATTTAAACATGTGCTAATTAGTCGGGGTTTCGAACCCCGACTAATTTACCTGGCAAATTATCAACGGCGTCCAAAATAGTCGGGGTTGCCAAACCCCAACTAATTAGGAACACGTTCAAAAAAAATCGACCCACTTTCTGGTCAAGGTGCTGACGTGACCAAAAAGTAAATCGATTTTTGTAATAAAAACTAAAAGGGGTCGATTTTTAAAAAAAAATTGTTTTGAGGCTATTTTGAAAATTTATTCTATTAGTTTATATTAGTTAGTCAATCACCTTATCACCTAGTATTCCATTGTTCACAAGGTTGCAAGAAGATTCTATGTCGTTAACTCAAGAATGCCTCGTTTTAATCAATGAACGTGTACAATATGGTACGGAGATGGTATAAGTTGTGTAGTTATTGTATTGAATTATTTCACATATTATTAGGCTGTAGAACTTTCTTGTTTAATAGAAAATAAGGGTGTATGTAATCTCATACATTATTGGATGTGACGACCCACAGATACATCCGGATTAAAAAAACTTTGAAGATTGCGTGCTCGGATATAACATGTTCTTCGTGATAACACATCACAATTAATCAACAGAAGGTTATAAAAAAAATAAATGACGATTTGATTAACATATTATCTCTTAAATTATGCGCCATTTGATTTATGTTGCAGACTTCTTTTTCACACGCTATTTGTTGCGTGACTTCAAGATATCCTCCATAATTTTAATTATTGTGAGTAATATAACTTCCTTTGATCAAGAATTAAGAGGCTGAGTCTGACACGGCAAGATCTATGCAGCTAAACATGTGATTGGGATCCTCTATTAATGAGGAGGTTGCTAATATCTCTTAATGGCATCTTGGCCTTTGATTTATCAATCAAAGGTCAAGATCTCCTCATGAGCAAAAGTATGGGGGATAAGGATGGATACTGGCCTTTGATTGATAAATCTAGGGCTGTCCATTTAACCCGCTGGCCTGGGCCCGGGTCCGGGTTGCCTCAGCGGCGCCCGGTAACAACGGTCAGATTGGCCCTTTGACCGTTTTGCCCTCAAAAACGGTAAAAAAACGGCTATTTTGTGAGGTTATTTTGGTCATTTGCCTAGGGGGCTGGTTCTATAAATAGAGGGAGGTTTTCATTTGTTTTCTTCACACCAAAAACTCATCTCTTCTCTCTTATACTCTTATACTCTCTCTTATACTCTTATTTATACTTTCTAATCCTTTCATCAAATGGCTTCCGGATCTGATTATGAAGAGCAAAACATATCTCCTGATTCTGAAATGAGTCCTCCTACTATGAGTCCTCCTACTATAAGTCCTCCTACCGAAGTTAATCCCGAATCCAGTGGCGACGAATCTGCACCAAGATCTCCTAAACGGCCAAGATCCGATGTGTGGAATTTTTACGAGAAGATCGACGTCACCAAGGATGAACACAGTAGGATCCTCACCCAGAAGACTAAGTGTGTTTTGTGCGGCAAGATTTTTCAAGCTCATCATAAGAGCGACACCAACCACCTCAAACGCCATTTAGATAAACACAACAAAGGCCAGACTCCTCAAGGTGATATCCGACAATCCATGATTTCCCAATCCTCCTCTTCTGGTAGTCTCGGTAGTTGGAACTATGATGCTGCCACAGCCAGGAAATGCGTAATCAGGTTTATCATTCTTAAAAACCTTCCTTTTAAATTAGTAGAAGATGATGAATTTGAAGATATGTTTAGAGATGGTTTTTATCCTGCATTTAAAAAAATTTCTCGTCAAACCTGTCAACGTGATATTTTAAAATATTATCAGGAGGAACAAGAAAAAATAATTTCTTATTTTAAAAATTTAAACTGTAAATTTTCTTTAACTTCTGATATTTGGACATCTAGAGCACAAACTGGATATTTATGTATCACAGCACACTGGATTGATAAAAATTGGCAAATGTTTAAAAGAGTTATTTCTTTTATTGCAATAGAAGAGTCGCATACTGGTGCTAATGTTGCAAATTTAATAATTGAAGAACTTATGAAATTAGAAATTTCAGAAAGAATATTTTCTCTTTCACTAGATAATGCAAGTAATAATAATGTAGCTGTTGATTTTATTAGATCATCTTTATCATTGATTTTATCAGATCATCTTTATCATTGCCATGTCATGGTGATCTTTTTCATATTAGGTGTATCTGTCATATTTTAAATTTAATTGTTCAAAGTGCATTTACTGAAATTAAACCCATGATAGAAAAGGTTAGAACAGTTGCTTACATGCATAGTGCTTCTGAACAAAGACTTAAAAGATGGAAACAATTTTGTAAAAGAAAAAATATAAAACCTAGACTAATTCCAAAAGATGTTGACCATAGGTGGAATTCCACATATGCAATATTAAGTGTAGCAATAGAATATAAAGACGTTATAACTGATTTTATAAACTATTATGCTTCTAGTTCTAGTTCTGGTAGCACTTATGGAATAACTGAAGATGAATGGACAGTTATATGTAATTTAAATGAAATGTTACAAGTTTTTTATGATGCTACAATGTTATTATCTGGCTGTTATTATCCAACCATTACTTTAGCTGCTTTACAAATTTTAAATATTCAAAATTTTTTTGATAAATATCGTTTGGATGCTACTTTTGGACCTATGGTTTTTGAAATGGAGAGCAAATTTAATAAGTACTTTAGGCCTATTCCTCATATTTTTGGTTTGGGGGTTCTTATTGATCCATGCTTGAAGGATATTGGCCTTCGAAGTTTGTTACAATCCTTGTATGGTAATCAGGTTATAGACTTAGATGATGGAACCATCCTTACTGCTACTACTCATCATTTAGTTATTAGAAATTATTTTCAAACCTTATATGATGAGTATGCAGCTAGACATGGTGTAGCTGCACAACAGTCTACAGCTTCGGTTTCTTCGAGCTCATCCCGAGTCCAAGGTAAAAGTGTAAGTTTTGATAGGTATGCAATGGTAGCTGAGCTAACTGGTGGCTCTGGACTTGGATCGTCATCATCGGAGGTTTCTGAAATAGATGAATATTTTTCTGCTTCTTTAGTTAGATGTCAAGGAAATGCTTTAGATATTTTGCAATGGTGGAAAGTATATGGATCAGTTTCATATCCTATACTTTCCACCATGGTTCGTGACTTACTAACAGTGCAGGTTTCGACGGTAGCTTCGAAATCCGCCTTCAGCACAGCAGGTCGTTTGATCGACGATCACAGGACATGCTTGGATCCGTATACTGTACAAGCGGTGATGTGCTTACAAGATTGGTGGAGGTACGAGAAGCGAACGCAAGGCATCGATCAGATGGCTGGAATTGAAGATAAATTTGAAGAATTGGGACTAGCAGATAGATATAAAGAATAGATTGTAGTTTTTATATCTTAGCTTAAAATTTGTAAAGAATTATTTTGGAAATAATTGCAAATGATAGTGATATAGGTGAGTAGGTGCCAACCTAGTTGGGATTTACTTATCTATTGTGATGCGATTAATTCCAAAATAAATTTGTACTTGTAATTTGTAACTGATTTATCAATTATTAATAAAGAATTTATTTTTATCATTTTTATTTGTAATTTATGTTATTTTAAGTAATTAATAAAATTATTGTTTTTATTATTTTTCTTATCTTTTTTAAGAATTTAAAATTTAAATAAAATTAAAAAATTTTGGGAAAAAAATAAATAAAAAGAAAACCAACCGGGCCAGCCCGGAACCCGGCCCAGTGTACCCGGGTCCGGGTCCGAGTCCCGGTTTTGCTCGGCCTGGGCCCGGATTTCCGGGCCGGGCCGGGACGGGTCGGGCCAGCCCGGATGGACAGGCCTAGATAAATCAAAGGCTAAGATCTCCTTATTAAGAGATATTAGGAACACTATGCATTAGTAGAGGATCCCAATATCTAAACATGAATGAGCAAAATAGGGATGACAGCGATTGTGCTGGACAATTGCTGATGTACAGGAACACGCTCATATATATTCCGGAAAATCACAGCTATAATAGTTCAACATGCTTGCTAATCATCGACGCGCTCGTGTACATTCTCTAATTTAAATGTAACGTTTTTGCTTTATGTGTCCATTTCAAATTTAAATTAATACAAAATACCATTTTGCCGATATTAGTCCCTTAAAACTTTAATGATTTGAACTAGTGCCTCAAATCATTGAAATTGTTGATAGCTCCCTCAATTGTTGTGAGTCTTTTAAAATCATTATACTAAATCATTAACAGGCCGATATTAGCTAGTCTATTTTTTTTAAGTTGTTTGAAGTTAATCACTCCAATGAAGAGCAGCACCACAAGATGTAGAATCTAAGAGACCTTTTGGCAATTTCAGTAGTATGAGGGACTATATATATTGAATATATCAAAGATGTAGAAGACTAATATATAAAAATTCATGCAAAACATAGTATTTCTAAAGAGTTTTCTTGAAGGAAAATGTAGAGGCACACCTAGGGCTAGTTGTTTGAAGTTAATCACTCCAATGAAGAGCAGCACCACAAGATGTAGAATCTAAGAGACCTTTTGGCAATTTCAGTAGTATGAGGGACTATATATATTGAATATATCAAAGATGTAGAAGACTAATATATAAAAATTCATGCAAAACATAGTATTTCTAAAGAGTTTTCTTGAAGGAAAATGTAGAGGCACACCTAGGGCT